>NC_067401.1:181642458-181959243 GCF_016432865.1 Antechinus flavipes
AGACCCGCGGAGTGCTCAAGGTCTTCTTGGAGAACGTGATCCGTGACGCCGTCACCTACACCGAGCACGCCAAGAGGAAGACTGTCACGGCCATGGACGTCGTCTACGCGCTCAAACGCCAGGGCCGCACGCTCTATGGTTTCGGCGGTTAAGGTAGTCTCCTCCGGCTTCCCGCGCCTGCACGCATACCCACAAAAGGCCCTTTTCAGGGCCGCCCATCTCTTCACCAAAGAGTTGTGCTAGTAACATTTTGGCTGCTAATGTCCACGAAGGAGTTTCTAAATGCTAGCCGTCAGACGTGAATGTCTTAAGTGGTCTTGGAGGCTCTGCACCGGGGAATTTGCACTTAAATGATTTAGAGGTCCATGTTCTGGACATCAAACGCACTATCAGCTACAGATTTCATACTGGGAAGAGGATGAATATGCATCTTTTGAAAAGAAACAGCACTGACCGCTCCCGGCCCAGTGGTTTCCAGAATTTGCCAATAGGGTTTATAAGACTCAGACTTGTTTCAAAACTGAGATAAGTATTAAGGGAGAAAGATTTATCTGTCATCTATCTTTAAAAAGTTACATTCGTTTTCTCTATTTTTACCCTCACAATATATTTTCTAATAAAAATGATTACAATAAATCCATCTAATGACAAGTGATTCGTTTTGTTTTAACCAGTTAAAAGTTGGCTGAATTCATAAGCTGAAGCAATGAACATCCAAGAAATTACACCAACTTTTATGTATGTTCCTCTCTGGTACATTCATAACTGATGTATTCAAATGAACCATTTGCAAACATTTGTTTCAAGACCTACTAGGCTGGAACTAGAAGCCGCGGCCCGAGTGTGAAGGATTTGACAAGGTAAATTTCTATTTTCTCCTTCAGGTAATAAGGGGCCACTGAAAATGAGTGACGTGCTCAAAGCCAAGCTTAAGCAGATTGACTTTCAAAAGGGCCTGGAGCCATGCACATAATACAAAAGATGTTTACCAAGTGTGGCACTTCCCACTTCCACCCTGGGTAGGGTTGTTGAAAGCTTTCTCTGGGGACTTGGGGCAATCTTTCATATTGCATGGAACAAAATGCTGGTATGATGTAATTGTGCTCTTTTGGTCACTCAGGGAAAGCCCTGACTATAAGTTCCTTTCCGGTCAGCCCGATATCAGACAGTTGTTTTATTAGAACTACAGTTTTGCCCAATAGCAGACTGTTCAGTCAAGAATCCTTCAATACTGAAAAGGCTGAACATTATATTTGCTTGGCTTCATTTAAAATATTTGCATTCCTTGTTTTGACAGGGAACGTTTAAGAAATTCTATTGGATAAAATATGATGAATCATTTTCAATGTAAAAGTAAAAATTAAATGTTTTACTTTCTAATTGGCAAGATAACAGATGTGTAACAGATCTGCAAATTCACCTTATGAGATTGCATATACTGCTCATTTTGCCATGCTAAAGCCCAGGAAAGTAAGCCAGTAAAGCCTGTCAAGGCCTAGTCTGTTCCTCTCAGAAAAAGTTGTATTTATCTCTTGTGCCTGATGCATGCTCTGTTTTTCTTGAGCAATTGCTCTGAGTGGATCAGGGTCAGAGTAAATATGAAACTTTTTGGAATGCTAAATTACCTTATAACCAGCGTTTAGAATAACTGGTACCTAGGCCTAAAACATAAAATTCCTAACAATTTCCATTTGCTAATGTCAAACTGCTCAACAAGCTGCTAGGCCACATGGTCAATGTTAACTATAACAATATTTGATGTGTCACAGTTTCCCTAATTGTTCTGTCTCAATTGCCCTGAATGATTCTGCCTCAGTTTCCCTGGTTGCAAACCCCTTTTCTGCTCATTAAAACTGACATAATTAGGGTTATGGAGATCTGACATTCCAGAAGATAAGACTCCAGATGTCCTATCTCAGATACCATATTGGCATTGTTTATATCTCTCCCAGTTAGTAAGAATTTATGGTCCTATCCCCCCAAGCTGTTAGAACTGGAGATTCCTGTTCGTCAGAGTTTGGACTCCATCCCCTGCCTTTGTTTAGCTACCAAAGCTTAGAGCCAAGGGTATATGTTTCATGGTAAATGGACATTCTTGGCTGGATGCTTTGGACATCAGCCCTGGGGGCATTGTGCCCCCAGCACAATCTCTCCTCAGAAATCCAAATAAAATATTAAAAACTCTCTAATCTCTATCTTGCCTCTGTTTCTCCTGCATTACATATTTGGATTATTCTATTACCTCAAAAGACTGAGAGCCATCACAAAACCTAGGATAATAATAATAATGAGAACAATAATAAGGATGATCATATAAGATGATAAAATTTAGACTCATCTGTCTCCAATTATACAAGACAAAACCTGTCTATTTCCTTTGAACAATTATGGCAAGCTCTATAGAAAGGTTTGCACTTATTGTCGTTATTATTAAGCTTCTTCTAGTGAACTACTAGAACCTTATGCCACACACTTCTTTCTGAATTTTTCTTTCCTATAACCTATATTATAGGTAGTATCTTTATAAACTATACATAAGTACTCTTTATTCTAGTTTTTGTTTTAGGTCACCATATCCATTATAATTTTTGTTTACCCTTAAGAATTTCTTTACGTCCGCAAACATTGTCTGGGTAAATTAATAGACCTTTTTAACATCACTAAATATCTCTTCTATAGGTTGCTCCAGAGCTCTGTTAAACACTTTCCTATAGTTTCATCTTCCTTTGTGTTTTGCAAACCACTCCAAAACACAGATAAAATCTTTTTCTTCTCACCAAATTTTCCGTGTCCAGATTAAAAATATATATTAGGTACATTGCATATTATAAGCTAATTGCATAGTATTTTAACTTTAAGATATATTAGTATGCTGTCTATTAATGTTTAACACGATTATAACAATCATGTAACCAGTATATTTTAAATTATATTAAGTGTATACACAAATTATGCACATATGTACATATATATAACTTTAATATGCGTGAAGAGAGTATTAATTTAAATTGGGCGAAGAGAAAAAGACTTTCTTCATGTTTTGGGGCGGTTTGCAGAGTAAAGAAAAGAGACTATAGGGAAGCATTTAAAGGAACCCTGGAGCAACAACTGAAGGCAAAGAGAGAGAATGCTCTCCCTTCCCAAGAGTATGTGCAGGAGGAAGGTTGGAAAGCGGGAAAACAAAAAAACTAAAACTTAAAAGACAATTCTAACAGGTTCTGCTTAAAAAGGGTGGAGAGAATAAATATCCAATTACATTGACCAGTTACTTCAATTTAATGCCGCAATGTTGTTTAACTATCCAATCAGGTTGCTCTTATCTCTATAAATAGGAAGCAAAGCACTGTTCTCATACTTCACGTTTTGGGGTCTTTCGGGTATTTTTTCCGTGGGGAGGGGCTTATTTTGCTTTTTCTGCTATGGCTCGTACCAAGCAAACCGCACGGAAGTCTACAGGAGGAAAGGCTCCCCGTAAGCAGTTGGCTACGAAGGCAGCTCGCAAGAGCGCGCCGGCTACCGGCGGCGTAAAGAAGCCTCACCGCTACCGGCCCGGTACCGTGGCTCTGCGAGAGATCCGTCGCTACCAGAAATCAACCGAACTTCTGATCCGCAAGCTGCCCTTCCAGCGACTGGTCCGTGAAATTGCGCAGGATTTCAAGACTGACCTTCGCTTCCAGAGCTCAGCTGTAATGGCCTTGCAGGAAGCTAGCGAAGCCTACCTCGTGGGCCTTTTTGAGGACACCAATCTGTGCGCCATCCACGCCAAGCGGGTAACTATTATGCCTAAGGACATCCAGCTGGCTCGCCGCATCCGCGGGGAGAGGGCTTAAAGTCAATTCGAAGACCGTTGATTCACAATTTAAAAAGGCTCTTTTCAGAGCCGCCTACTTTGTTTTAAGAAAGCTGTAATTTACTTGGAATGGCAAACCTTTTAGCATAACTATTTCTGTTCCCAGCTTTAGTATTGGGCTAGACAGCAATATCTTGAGGGACTTTTCAAAGTAGTGGGTGTGAAGCATTGCATTATCAGATGACAACTGGACTGGTAGCTTGACTGAAACTACGGGAAGGAATGGTAGCGGACCTAAAAATAAACCTAGTAGTACATTCTCAAATGTCGACAGATAAGTGAAATACAGGCTTTAGCTACATTTATATATTTAGGACAACTCATCTCCACTGGTGACTGAGAGCAATTAGAAATGGACAAAGCTCTATTTTGGAATATAATTGTAGATGTTATAAGCACATACTGCTTTTTGAGTCGAATGTTAATAGTCTACAAGTATTTGTTAATTGCCTATTAGATGCCAATTAGTTAGAACAGTCATTGATCTAAAAGAGCTAGCAATTTGAAAGAAACAATATGAACGCAATGATGTACAAAAAATAAAATTTTAAAAAAGATTATACCGTGGTCTTTCAGAAGGAAGACACTTAAGATTAAGAATTGGAAAAGGCTTTTCAAAAAATGAAACTTTATGTGAAATTGAAGGAAGCCAGGAATGACAGAGTAGAGTTGAGTTTCAGGCATGGGAACTTTTGATTAAAATGTAGAGTTGGGAGATTGTTGGAATCTTTACAAACTGCTAATTCATTAGAGTTGATCTGATCTTACAAGAAGATGTTTTGGGCCAGAACCTGAAACAAGGTACTAAGTAGAACTAATTAGTACAATGCTTGTGTTTATACCTTTTCTCATCGAAGTTCACAAGTATGCCAGATTCACAAAGTAAACTTTGTAACTTGGTGAATTCACACCTCCCTTAAAGCTCTTAGGGCCAGAGAGCACTATGGGAGAAAACCCACAATCCCATTCTCTCAGAAGAGTTAGATATAAGGCCAGTGAAGAGAGATCTATTCCAGAATATATTCCACTTGGCTAGCTGGTCGAAGAAGAGAGTTCAGTTGGTTGGAGAGGAGCACTCTGGTGCAGACACAGAGCACTTTGAGAGATTTCAGCTGAATTACTCCCTCTCCGAGGCAAGAAGGAATATTTTCCACTTGGCTGGCTGGTGGCCGAAGAAAGAGTTTTCAGAGGAAGAAGCTACCAGTCGAGAGTTCAGCGGACAACCAGATTCATCTTCATCTCACACCACTGTGGTTGGTGGCTGGGCTCCTGCACTCCCCCTACTGAGACCAAACTGGTCTGAAAGACTCACCAGAAAGCTAGCCGAGCCCCAAGTGAAGGAGACAAGAGATTCATTCCATCTTTGGGCTGGCTGGAGGCAGAAGAAAGCAGAGGCAGAGGCTGAAGGACAAAACCCTTGGATTTGGAGATATTCGGAGGGCTCTAAGCTAAACCTGCTGTGTTTTAAGAAGAACAAGAACTCCAACATTTGAACTCCAACAGGGGATGTGTACCAGAAACAGGAAGAAAGCCAATATCGCTGAATTACCAATTATGTGGACTTATGAGATGACTGGAAATGTAGGAAGAGCTTTATAACAGTCAAACATTTTTCATCAGTCCTCCAAAATCATGATCGATTTAAGGAAGTGTATGGAATGGAAAAATGAGATAAAGAACTTACAAGGATGTGTGAATGTTTTTTATTTTATTACTTCTGTATCTCCCTATGACTTAAGTGTGAGAGCTTCTATTTACTTAAATATAGGCACATTTACTTAACCTAAATTGGTGGTATTTATCAATGTCTGGCGTTGTTTAACCTATTAAACACTGTCAGCTTAGTTATCTGCTAATTTAATGTTTTCTAAAAAGCAGGTAATTTCAGGGAAAACTGAAACATTCCATTCCCACCATCATTTTTTTTTTTTTTTTTTTGACAGCGATATCCCATTAGCAGGTCCCACGCTTCTTAATGCTTTCTGATTTGTGGTGTAATCTCTTGTAATAGAACCTATAAAAACGGTATGTGTCTAGTATACTAACCTTCTGACCTTCCTGTTGTGAGTTCCTTTATTCCTCACAGCCTGGATTGCCCACCACTCACGAGTTGCTATAATAAATAAAAATCTTTTCTGTTTTTTACTTTGAATGAATTCAAAGTAGTCATTTTTTGGTAGGAGTATTTTTTGTGTGTGTCCCACACAGAAGGAAGGAAAGAAAACTGATTAATTTTAAGTAAAATTAAGAGAGGCATAGCTTCCTGGAATAAGGAATAACTTCTGGTCAGACTACATCTGTTCAATTTTGAGTAAAATAGATTAGTAAAGACACTTATAAACTAGATTACACGCAAATAAGAAATCAATAGTTTAAGGCCTTAAAAGTTCATATAAGTCTGAATAGGAAAAGAAAATGTTTATTCTGGAGAAGACTCAGGTAGACTTAGTAATCTTTGAGTACTAGAAAGGCTATCACATGGAACTAGGAATATACTTTATTTTTTCCCAAAGGCAAGAACTAGGAGCAATGACTGGAAATTTCAAATAAGCAAATTTAGATTATGCAATAAAAAGCTTCCAAAAATTAGAATAAACTCAAAATGGAATTCATTTCCTTGGAAAGTAGTACATTCAGTCTTACTGAAGATTCAAAGCAATGTTTGGATGACTTCAGTGGTGGAAATTCTTTTAAGAGGATATGAGTCATATAAGATGGCCTTTAACTACAACGTTCTGTAATTCAATCAATGCTACTTCTCTGGGTCTTAGCTGTTTCATCTGTAAAATAAAGAGATTTAATTGGATGACTTTGAAATATATAGCATCTTACTCTGTCTCCAATCTGTGACCCCTTTTGTCCTGATTCAGAATGTATCATTGCATGCATGAGATCCAAGCAGGAGTTTTATCAACTGAAGCAGGACCTCAAATGGATAATAACTCTAAAATGGGACTTACATTGTCCCTTTACAAATGCATCAACCTAAGGTAAGCAGATCATAGATTTAATGTGCTAATTATGAGTAATTTAAAGAAAAATGCAGACAGGGGATGATAAAAAAAAAAAATTTCTTTGGTGTTCAATAGCTACCCCATGTGACTTATCAGTTCCCCAACTCATAACTATTTCCTAGAATCATAATATTATGTCCCTAATTATACAAATGAAGAGAGACAAAATGACTCACCTAATTCACACAAGGTATCACTAATTATTTCACTCCCTTCCCTTGTTCAGCATATACTATCTGCCACCTATTCTCCTGGAATTAATATTAGAATCAAAATAGTCATCATATAGGGGTTCTTAGTTTATTTAACTGCTTATTACTTAATAAGACATGTTTTTAATAATAATCCACAGCCCAGATTTGAGGCATACTGAATCAAAATGATGAGGTCTGAATATGATAAAATAGAATTCCTCTTCCATATTACAATCATTCAAATACTTGAACACAATATGACATCTTCTCAATCTTTATGCTAAGAAACCCTTTGGAATGATAGCGCCTTTAGGAAAACAATAAAATCAATCAAAAAGAAACAAAATAACTACAATTATTTAGAGCAGCTAGGTTGCACAAGAGCTGGGCCTGAAGTTAGAAAGACCTGAGTTCAGGCAGCTACTTACTAGCTGTGTGACCCCTAGCAAGTTACTTAACTTGATTTTCCTCCTCTATAAAATGAAGGTGTTGTGCCATAGTTCCCTTTTATTGTCCTGAGTAAGTTTCCCTGAATTGTTCTGCCTCAGTTTCCCTGAATTGTTCTGCCTTAATCCCCCTAGTTTACAACCCCTGTCCTGATCATTAGGATTGACATAATTTAGGACTAGTTATTCTAAGATTATAAATTGTAAATGTGTAAACTCAAGATAAGGGGGAATTCAGACTTCCTGGTTCCTAAACTCCTAAATCATCAAGAATTTATGATCCTATTCCCCACTCCCCAACTTGTCAGAACCGGATTGATGGTCCCTGCCTGGAGATTTCTTCTCACTAAAGTTTGGACTTCATCCCCCTTTGTGTACCTGAGCTTGGAGCTAGTATATATTTCATTGAGAACTCACATTTGCTGATGGATGCTTGAGACATCAGCCCTGGGAGCAACATGACCCCAGCAAAATTTATCCCTCTCAGAAATCCAAATAAGATTATTAAAAACTCTCTAATCTCTATCTTGCCTCAGTTTCTCTGGCATTACAAAGGTATTAATAGTATCTTCCTCCCAGCGTTGTTGTGAAGAGCAAATGAGATCATTATAAAGTACTTATCACAGTTACTGGCACACAATATATCAAAGTTAGTTGTCATTTTTGGTATTGGTGTTATTAGTATTGATTTCCCATTTGTAAGGATACCACACAATAGAAAAATACACCATTAAATTACCCTCCCAATGGACAGGAAATTTTAAGAAAAATATATGAGCTAATGTAGCGCATATCTAGCTAGATTGTGCAATTACAGCAGTCATACTTATTGGTATGCCAAAAGGTAAAAAGTGTACACAGGCTCCCTTTAAATATGTGAAGGGCTCTGAAAAGAGCCTTTGAGTTCAAAATGAACTATAAGCTATAAGCGTCAATCAATCTAACAGAAACTCAGGAGGTTCACAAGGACATCAAAAAAGTCTTGTTAAACTCTTAATACAGTATCTAGTCTTCACTTTAAGACTTTAGATGGAAGGAAGCACTGAAAAAACTTCCTAGATTACTGTAGAAGCTTGAGTGCTCTCTGGGTAAAACCCCTTCATTTTACACGTGAAACTGAGGTCCAATATTAAGAGGGTTGTGCTAGATGACAACAGGAAACAAAGAATAAACGCATGTGCTCTGACTCAAAAGCCTTGATCATCCCACCACACAATTCCATTTCTATTAAAAAAAACAAAACAAAACACTCCTTACAAATGATAACCAGATTTGGAAAAGTTTTTCTTGCCCATAAATACATCGATCACCCAACTATTATTGTTTTAAGAGATAAAACAAGTTCTTACTTTGAGAATTAGGATAGTTATTACTGAGTGAACGATTATTCGAAGTTTGCTGGGAAGTGTTTTTGGATGGGATGTTTTGTTTGTGTGTGTGTGTGTGTGACAATTTTGGATCTCCAAAGAGACATAACATTTGTTTTTTCCCCCGACCTGAAGGAAAGCTTTGTAATAGGGCCAAGTAGGATCTGCTGCAAAACGTTCGAGTAATAGTCAATTTCATTAACTAAGACAATGCCGGCATCAGCTTCGGTACAAAAATTTTAAAAAATATTCATTTAGGGCTCCCTTTTCTAGGGCCTTCTTCTAGACTGCCTTCTTCCCGCCCTCTACTTTAAAAATTAAAGACTCACTCATTGGTTCTGATCTATTCAAATAAAGGTTTGTGAAAGTCTAATGTCTAATTGGATTTATTAAAAAAAAAAAAAAAACTATCCAAATGGGAGGGACTATGTAAATGAATGGATTCTAGCTCTACTTTTTAATTGGTTTGTTCATCAAAAGATGTTTGCAACCAATCAAGCAGCATCATTTACTCTACCTCTTGAAGGTATAAGTTGCTGCGCCGTACCTATTACAGTCTCTTTTCCTGTTATAGGGAAGCACTGTTTTTGTATCTGTACTTTTGCCAACAACATTTTAGGAAACATTTGGCGTATTGCTTTTTGAACATGTCTGGCCGCGGAAAGCAGGGAGGCAAGGCTCGCGCCAAGGCTAAGACTCGTTCCTCCCGTGCTGGCCTGCAATTCCCAGTTGGCCGCGTACATCGTTTGCTTCGCAAGGGCAATTATTCCGAGCGGGTCGGGGCTGGAGCGCCGGTGTATTTGGCTGCGGTGCTGGAGTACCTCACTGCTGAAATTTTGGAATTGGCTGGTAATGCTGCCCGCGACAACAAGAAAACGCGTATCATCCCACGTCATCTTCAGCTAGCTATTCGCAACGATGAAGAGCTCAATAAGCTACTGGGTAAAGTCACTATTGCCCAGGGCGGCGTCCTGCCCAACATCCAGGCTGTGCTGCTGCCGAAGAAAACCGAGAGTCACCACAAAGCTAAGGGCAAGTAAGACTGCCCGATTCTACTGTGGAGATCTGTAGAACTCAGCATTTTGAACCCAAAGGCTCTTTTAAGAGCCCCTCACATGGACAAAGGGAGCTTATGCACGCTTAAGTTTACAGTGATACCGTAAAGATAACTATTTGTCGTATAATCCTTAGTCGGGTTGAGGGTGGGAGGGGCGGGATAAGGGTACAGGAAAAAGATCTGTAACGATTAAATATCCTGCCTGACAAATTGTCCCACCCTAAAAGTAACACAAAGACAATGGAGCTGGACAGGATGCTGTTTAGTTACACAGGCTTGCTCGGCTGTCTGATCCTGTTAACAGGAATTTTCTTTGCCAAAATGTAGTGATTTGCTATTCGCTTCTTTAGTTGATTAGGAACGGAGATTTTATTTCAAAAGGGTAAGTCTTCGTGATTTTTAAGGCACCGCACTTTGGCCGCTGCGCCACCTACCTGTGCTGGGAGGAGTGTTGAATATGTAACCTATAAAGGGTTTCTTAACAGTTTGCCGCGAATCGCTTTTGAAGGTCACAGACTTGACTCATTCAGAAATAGGCAAATGTATATTAAGCGCCTTTTTGACACTCACAGCATCATCTTAGAAAGGAAACAAGTTTTGAGTTCCACAGGAAATGCCGTAACCCAGGTTTCCTGATTTCTAGAACTTTTTTTTTTTTTTTGCTAAGACTGTGGCCAAAGTTCCTGTACTCTTAAAGAATATCAGACCTAATGGCATAACATTTAGAAAGGTGACCCTCAGTTCACAGTAACACTAACTTGGAGCTAATTGTTGCCAGTAGCCCCACATCTCTCTGCATTAGACGGAAGTTCGGCCTTGGAGGAATTGATAGAATAGTGGATTTTGCCTCAACTGCTCTGTGACTAGAGCCTTAGTGATATCTGTCAGCAACAAGCTCTTGCTTCTCACCTCTGACTTCAGTCCTGCCAGCAGCTGTCTCTGCTAAGTCACTTCTCATCTTAACATTTGTATCTCTAAAATTGATCCTTTGATATAAATCTTTTTTTTGAAATGTTGAGGCGAAAAGTTGAAAATTCAAATTCTATCGAAACATTCCGAAGTCATGCAGAGAAAACAAAAAATCCTGTTGCTTTCAATACTTGGAGAAAAATTCAGCCAAGTATAGAAATTGAAAGTCAAGTTGATGCAACTCCCAGCTGAGGAAAATTCTCTTTACCGATGCATGTCAACTTTTCTGAAATTTATTAAGTAACTTGCTCAGGGTAATGCAGTTAGGCCCTTAAGTGTCTGACGGCATTTTTGAACTTAGGCCCTTAAGTGTCTGACGGCATTTTTGAACTCAGATCCTCCTGACTTCAGAGCTGCTGCTCTATCCACTGCACCACTTAGCTCCTCCGAAATTTGTATTCTTAATACCGTGTTTCCCCGATAATAAGACCTATCCCTAAAATAAGCCCTCCCCTTACTGTGTAAGATTCCTCTAAAATAAGCCCTATTGAGATTGCTACAGGTGATCCCCTGCGCTACACGCTACGTTACGGTACCCTCTGTATGTACTGTCCCCCGTCTACCTTCCTCCCCGTACTTCCTCTCCTCCCCCCTCCCTCCCTCTCTGCGTTCCAAACTGCATCCAATCAGAGCTGCAGCAGTGAGCGCATCATCCTGTTCTTCCCCAGTGATTGCTTGCTGGCGCCATTGAGAGCAGGACCGCGGAGGAGAGCTGAGGCAGGACAACATAAAAACCTGGTATGTAAGCGGGAGTGAGGGGGCATGATGGAGGATAAAAGAAGAACTCAGCCAGCACTCACCGCGCTAAAGAAGTGAAGAACTTCCTTGCAGAGAGAAGAATAGATCAAGTAATGATTCCTGCAGGAATGACTGCCTATCTCCAGACCCTTGATATTGCAATAAACAAGCCATTCAAGGACCATTTGCGCATGGAAGTCAATGACTACATTGAAAATAGAATGGAAAGAAATCAGCGAGGAAACTTTGTAAAGCCCTGTCTGCAAGAAGTCGTGACTTGGGTGAAGAAGTCATGGTACAAAATTACTGACAGCTGTGTCACCAAGGCACCACGAGCAGGTTACCTGGACAAGACATGTTCATTTAAAGAGAGCTATATTGCTGGACATGACAGATTGGGTCCACTTCTTCTGAAGGAAATAGAGGCACAAAATATCCAGGACGGAATTCAGAGTATGGACACTTATGACGATGTTGTTGAAGAAGATGACATGATCATTATTGAATAAAGGTACTTTTTTTTATTCACATTTACCTGTTTATTAAAATTGCTGTCAATGTTCATTAAAATAAGCCCTCCCCTGAAAATAAGCCCTCTGGTGTTTTTCTGTCCAAAAAAATTTATAAGACAGGGTCTTATTATCGGGGAAACATGGGTAGTACAGATCTTTTGCTCAGGCTCACATGGCCACTCAGGAGTATAGCTGTCTTGAACCTAAATCTGGGTTCAGAGATCAGTTCTCTAGCCAAAGATGTCTCTCCTATGTAACACAAAAATAAGGATCATGATATTGGAGTTTTCTATCTGTCTTGGAAAATTCCCATTCAAAAGTGAAAAACAATGTTCCAATGTTCCCAATCCTGATTCAGAAAAATCACCATACCTGAAAGTCATTAAAACACTTATCAGTTGTACTTGTTTGGGAGAAACATAGTTGAGGAGGAAGAAAGGGGGAATATAGTATAATATAGGATGAAAAGATGTCTATTTCAGCATCTGCTAAAGAAGTAATGTTTTGTGTCCTAATTTTAACAATAATAAATTATATCACTTTGGATAACTTTCTTTTTTGTTCAATACCACCAGTTTATTATAAGAAAACTAAGTTACATTTCAGCCCTATATTATATCTATACCTAAATCATTCTACACTGCTCTGTTCACCTAAATTTTGCATCATATGCTGCACACACATAAGCAAAAAAGGAGAATTTGAGTATTTTTACCAGGGGGCAAATATTTCTTACATATTTTATAATTACAAGACTAGATCTAAAATAGTATTCTTTACATTGTAGTTGCTTGATTAAATATTTATTATGGATATATGGGCTACATCAGAGAGTGTTAGAAATTTGCTCTTAGTGTGCATGGGAAGTAGACACCTTGGCTTTGATATGTCCAGACTTGGAAAACATCTTTGACTCTGTAATGATGGATAAATTGAGGCAAAATAGAGATATCAGAGAGTTTTTAATATTTTATTTGGATTTCAGAGAGGAAGAGATTTTCTGGGACCAAAGTATCCATTTTGGTCCCAGGGCTGATGTCTCAAAGCATTCAGCAGCAGCATCAAATATTATAATGTTTGAGCTAGCTTTCTGGAGGTCCTTCAGATGGGCCTTGGTCTCAGCAGGATAGACACCATGAGAATGGTCAGGAATAAAGTCTAGAATCTTTATTCTGGCCCAGTCTTGACCTTAATGGAGGAGTGCAGGAGGCAGGAGAGCCACCAGGAGGATGGTCAAAAATAGAATGTCTCTTTTCCAGTCTTCCTCAGTTCTTAAATACCCTATTACAATTACATCATTACAGCATACTGATTATGTGTGAACTAGAGAATCATTCTATCACCATGCTAAGTACTAAGTATATGTATACTAGAAAACTATCATCTCATTAATTCCACTGAGTTAATACCTTATTGTATCGTTGTTTCAAGTATATTTCTCCAAAGTTCCAGCCCTTTATAGAATGTGAGATTGCAATGGTTTTTATATATATGGTTCCAAGATCAGGAGAGAAAGGGGTGGTATCCAAACACTGGTAAACCTGGGATTTTCCAGAAACAGACCATCAATCTGGTTCTGACAAAATGGGGGTGAGGACCATAAATTCTTGATAATTTAGGAGAATTTAAAGAGCCAGAATGTCTGAACTCCCCTTTGTCTTGAGATTACACATTTACAATACACATTTACCTTAGAGTAGCCAGCCCTAAGTTATATCAGTCCTAATGGTTGTTGGGGGAGGGGAGATTGCAACCAGGAAGATTGAAGCAGAACAATTCAAAGGAACTGAGGCAGGACAATACAAGAAAACTGTGGCCCAACAACTCATGAGTATTGATGAAGACCGGCTCCAACTTAGTCAAGTTACTATATACAGGGTATACAGGAAGGAGGGACTCGCTACCAAGAAACTTTGTCCCTAAATGTTTTTTATAAACATCCTCTAAAGATTTTCTCATTCATGTGTCTTCTTTTTAATTACATATTTTACAACATGTAGTAAGATTTCATGAAAGAAAGTATTATCCTCTATATTTTCCAGAAGAAATAATAACCTTTGTTATTTATTGGGTATAATAGTGTACCTAGAGTCAAAGGAAACAAAGATTTGAAATCTTCCTCATGACATTTAATGATCATGATGGTATAGAAATGATAATTACTACTACTAGTAGTAGTAGGACTATTATTACTACTTTTGCTGCTGCTGTTGCTGCTACTTCCTGTAATGTTCTTAGTTCAATTTTCTTGGGATCTTTGGGAGTAGCCTTCGTTTCAGTCAGTAATCACCCAGAGAATAGTCAAGGGTTAAATTCCAAATCCTTTATTGTCTCCTTCAAAGTCTTGTCTCCTTGCCTAGGGCTTCAGCCAGCTTTCTTAGAGGCCTTCTTGAATCTTGGTTTCTGTGAAGAAACTAAAGAGGAGAGCCTGCAACCAAGGTGGTGTGAGATGGGATGAATGAATCTGAGTCCAAGGGCTTGTGCTTCAGTCTCCAATCTGCTTGTCTTCTCTAGCGCTCTCTCTCTCTCTCTCTCTCTCTCTTTGAATCTCTCTCTCTCTCTCTCTGAATCTCTCAGTCCTGGAGCCTGACTGAAGATCTAATTGAATCTCTCTCCTTCGTTCTGAGAGCTTGAGCTACCACCCCCAGTCCTTTGTCTTCTCTGCCTCTGAATGAACCTAGCTGAGGTTCCCAACTCTTATGCTCTACATTGAGTATAAACCAATCATTATATCACTAGTAAACCATTATTTGTTGTAAGATTAAATCAATCATACTGAACTTAGAAAACTATTAAGCACCATGCTAAACTAGATAACCAATGTCTCATCAATTCTAACTAACAATAGTTAATACCTTGTAAGAATCCTTGTTTCATGTTCAGAGTTCTGGCCCTTAACAACTTTCCCCACTATCATCATTACTGCTGCTGCTGCTGCTATCACTACCATCACTTACTACTATTAGTACTACTACCACCACCACCACCATCAGCAACACCAGTACTACTACCACCATTACTACTACCTTTATCTTAATCTTAAATCTCTTCCTGTCTATTAGTTGCTTCCCTGTTGCCTAAAACATGACTATGTCTCTCCTACTCTTAGAATAATATTCTCTTTGTCTCTTCCTAATAACATTAACCTGTATTTCTCTTCCCTTTGAAAGGACCTCTACTTCCTGTCTTCTCATTATCTTCTTAACTCTCTGAAATCTGATACCCTGCCTTATCAATTAAATGAAACTACTCTCTCCAACGTTATCAATGATTTCTCAATTGCCAAATTTTATGCCCTTTTCTCAATCTTTTCATCTTGCTTGATCTTCTGGCCAGCCTTTGCCACTATTTATTAATCACAGTGCTCTCCTTTAAAACTTTCTTTTCCAAGTATTTTGACACTGCTATTTCTTGCTTCTGCAAACTGTCAGCTCCTTCTTAATCTGCTTTGCTGGATCTTCATCCAGGTTACATCTCATAACCACTGGTGTAACTGTTCTAGACTGTCTTTTCATATCCCCATATGCTGTTTTGCTTGATGATCTCCTCTCCCAATAAATCAGTTTCCTTTATGCTTATGCAGATGATTTTCAGATCTATTTGTACAACCCTAACTTCTCTTTTTATTTCCAAATTTAAATATCCCACTGTTTATTGAACTAGATTTCTTAGACATCTTAAATTCATTGTATTCAAAATCAAAGTTATCTTTCCCTTCAAATCATCCTTTCTTCCTAACTTCCCTGTTACTACCAACTAGCTATACTAAAAAATCTGAATTATCTTTGATATGAGTAAAAAAAGGTCAATTTCATCAACTCCCAAGTCCTACCACCAGAATATTTCTAGCATGCATTCTTTCCTTTCCATTAGATCAAAACCTATTTTTTTATCTTCTTGAAGAAGTAATTTCTACGTTATTTTCACCTCCCTTCTTATTTCCACCTTTCTTTTACAATGCTGCCTGATTAATCCTTATAAACAACAAGATATAATTTATTTTCAAAAAATCCATATGGTTGAATCATGTTTCCTCTTTTTTTGTGAAAGTAAAAAAAAAATCAAAAGAAAAAAGCTGTTATACTATGAGTTCTTATTTTTAATTATATAAATTAGGTTCTGAGGATTTGAAAGGAAGATAATGGTTTTTGTAGGTATAATATACATATATCCATTTCTGCCCATCTGAAGTGTGAAAGATTCACCATATTTATTATTAGCACTATTATAGAAATCCATGAAAATGCAATGGTAATATATGCAACCTTAGTACAACACTTCACTTGTGCTTCCTTCTCCTCCTTCAAGGTTACTACAAGTTTGAAGCAAATTGTAGATATGGGTCATGATCTTCTCACAAACTCCTACCAATGTTTTGGTATTTTGTTGTTTTTTACTAACCCCATCTCCAGTCATATTGATTTATACCTTGCCAATGGATCCAGACAAAGTGACCTCACACAGCCCTTTCTCACTTACATACAATTCATATGCTTGTCATGGCATCAACTCTCTGATATCATGGTCCTCTTCAAGAATGAAGGACAAACTGTAAGGAATGACCAGCAGGATGAATACAGAGAGGCTTGGAGAGACCTACATGGACTGATGCTAAGTGAGATGAGCAGAACCAGGAGATCATTATACACTTCGACAAAGATATTGTATGAGGATGTATTATGATGGAAGTGGATTTCTATGACAAAGAGACCTAACTGAGTTTCAATGGATAAATGATGGACAGATACAGCTACACCCAAAGGAACACTGGGAAACGAATGTGAACTATTTGCATTTTTGATTTTCTTCCCGAGTTATTTTTACCTTCTGAATCCAATTCTCCCTGTGCCACAGGAGAACTGTTCGGTTCTGCAAATATGTATTGTATCTAGGATATACTGCAACATATTTAACATATATAGGACTGCTTGCCATCTTGGGGGGGTGAGGTGGAGGGAGGGAGGGGAAAAAACGAAACATAAGCGAGTGCAAGGGGTAATGTTGTAAAAAATTACCCTGGCATGGATTCTGTCAATACAAAGTTATTATTAAATAAAATAAAATTAAAATAAAAAAATTAAAAAAAAAAAAAGAATGAAGGACAAGCAATAACAGTTCTCTTGTTGTACAGGAAGAGTTGGATTCAGAAGGTAAAACTAACCTGGGAAAACAGTTTACATTCATTTCCCAGTGTTCTTTCTTTGGGTGTAGATGCTTCTGTCCATCATTGATCAATTGAAACTGAGTTAGATCTTCTCTTTGTCGGAGAAATCCACTTCCATCAGAATACATCCTCTCTTTGTTGAAGAAATCCACTTCCATTAGAATACATCCTCATACAGTATTGTTGAAGTATATAATGATCTCCTGGTTCTGCTCATTTCACTTAGCATCAGTTCATGTAAGTCTCTCCAAGCCTCTCTGTATTCATCCTGTAGATCATTTCTTACAGAACAATAATATTCCATAACATGCATATACCACAATGGGCATCCATTCATTTTCCAGTTTCTAGCCACTACAAACAGGGCTACCACAAACATTTTGGTGCATACAGGTTTCTTTCCCTTCTTTAAGATCTCTTTGGGATATAAGTCCAGTAGTAGCACTGCCTGATCAAAGGGTATGCACAGTTTAATAACTTTTTGCTGCCTCCGTTTTCATAAATTGTCCTGCCTATTTCCCTAAGGCGTTCTGCCTCAGTTTCCTTGAATTGTTCCGCCTCAATCTTCCTAGTTGCAATCCCCTTTCCTCTTATTAGAACAGAGATAATTAGGGCTGTGGAGATCTGGCATTCCAAAAGATGAAGACTCCAGATGTCCTATATCAGATACCTAACTGGCATTGTCTATATCTCTAAGTTTCAGACTTCCTGGATTTAGTTGGACATCTCCTAAATCCTCCCAATTTGTTAGAATTTATGGTCCTACCTCCAACATTCAGAACTGGATTGATGGTCCCTGCCTGGAGATTCCTGCTTACCAGAGTTTGGAGTCCATCCCCTCTCTCCCCACTTTGTTTAGCTACTCGAGCTTGGAGCTGGGTGTGTATATATATGTCACTGAGAACTCACATTCCTTGCTGGATGCTTTGGACATCAGCCCTGAGGGCATCATGCCCCCAGCACAATCTTTCCCTTTCAGAAATCCAAATAAAATACTAAAAATTCTCTAATCTCTATCTTGTCTCAGTTTCTCCAGCATTATACAACATCCTGATTACCATTACTCTAGCATAGGCCCTCATCACCTCATCCTAGGTTATTACAATGAGGCAGCCTGCTGGTGGGGCTGCCTGCCTCAAGCCTCTCCTCTTTCTAGTTCATTCTCCAATCAGTTACCAGAGGTTTTTCTAAAACATAGGTGTGACAATGTCACTTCACCACCCTGTCTCCAGGAGCAAATACACAATACTATGTTTGGCATTTAATTTTCTTCATAACCTGGACCATTCTTCCCTTTCTAGCCTTCTTATACCTTACTCTCTGCTAGACTCTTTGAACTAGTAACACTAGCTTCCCAAGGTTATTAGTCAAATGAGGAAGTATATATTTTGTCCCTTTTTCTAAGAGAGGAAACTGGAACATTTTATGGGAAAGAACCTAGAGTATATAGCTATGTGAGTGTGCAAATACAAAGGACAAGTTCCTCTCTGATAACCCCAGAGTTAATTAGCAAGACAAAGGCTCCCTGTTGCAATCATGTCAAGTCCTCTGCAGTTCCAGAGCATCTCAGCCAGAGAATCCAGTATAAGATAGACCGTTCACTGTGAGTTAGGTGGTCTGCAGTCCTTTGTGCATTTAACTCAGCCTCTACTTATAGAGCAACAAGGCTCAAGACAGTAATGCTGCCCATTCAGAGGGACAACCCATTCCAGGGAGAAGAATGAGGCTTGGAGTAGCACCACCTGTCCCTGCCTAGATAAACAGAGAGGGCTTCAGAAAGGAACCAGATTTCTGAGCAGAGTGTCAAGAGCATGCAAGGTTAGATCAAGGCAGGCAAACCCCAAACTTTTACAGGCCCAATACCAAATTGCAAGTCCTTTGAGAATGCTGAAATACTAATTAAGGAACTGGGGTTCCAGGAGTAGAGAAACAGATCAGAGAGACTGCCAGTCCCAAGATAGGTGTCTGATTTCTTACTGTTCCTAAAAATTAATCCCCAAACTGAGTCTGCCAGGGCAATTCCAATAGCATAAGGGATTTCAAAGTTAAAGCATAACCAGCAAATCATAGTCCAGTAAATTTAAGCCAAGGAGTAAAAATGAAAAGGACTGTTTAAAACACTTCCAATTCAATCTGAACTAGTGAGATGGAGCAGAAGTGCCTA
Organism: Antechinus flavipes; assembly: GCF_016432865.1. Lineage (NCBI taxonomy): Eukaryota > Metazoa > Chordata > Mammalia > Dasyuromorphia > Dasyuridae > Antechinus > Antechinus flavipes. The sequence continues at coordinate 181,661,934 of NC_067401.1, forward strand.
AAACAAAGTGAATAGGAACTAGGGGTTCCCATTCTTTCAGGTACTTTGAGAAAAATTCAGTTTCCCTAATTTCCTATGTCTTCCTCTTTTTTTTTCTCATAGAAAGGAATTATCAAATAACCATCCCACATATAAATCCCAAGAGTGAATCAAAATTCCTATACATAACAGACTAGTACAGTAAGCTTCCTAAAAATCCCTCAAACATAACAGTAATAGTTACAGTTTTACAAATCCCATCCCAAATCTTAAACACACAGTAATAGATGACCCAAGCAAGATTTAACAGTCATTCATCAACCATTCCCAAAGTCCCCCATATCAGTCCAAAGTACACTAGAAGCAGGGTCCATGATCTCATTCAAAAACTGCTTCAGGATGTGAAATGGTCAGAGGTTCTCATTCCATGCAGGGGATGGGTGTGCCATGCTAACAATCAAAGCTGATCAAAGCTGATCTAGGTCCCAGAAGCAAGTCAATATCTGTAATTTGACCAAAATCTAGAACAACAACAACAACAACAACAAAAACACAAATCTAACAAAAAAAGGTTAGAACAGACTGAGATGGAAAGATTGATCCACAAAACTGCTACAAGATTTGGAGAGGCCAAAATAGATTGACCAGCAGCTTGCTATGTGAAGAGATGAGTGATGTTTTTTTTTTTCCTTTAAAATATAAGATCGTTCTCTGAACAGGTTTCTTGGGGGAGGTTTTCTGGAGGCAACCTTAGTTTCAGTTAAAAGTAATAATCACCCAAATGCAGCCAGGTGTTAAAAGTTCAGATCTTTTATTGCTTCCTCCAAAATAGCCCAGTTAGTTTTTCTTAGAGGCCTATGCTTTCTTCAGCCTCCAGCCAGCACAAAGGTGGAAGATGGAATGAATCTGACTTCTCTAGCTCAACTCCAAATGTCTCCAGCCAGCACCAAGGTGAAAGTTGGAAATGAAGCTCTCTTGCCTCCGACAGAGGGCTTGTGGGCTTCCTCCCAGAGTGCTCCTCTCCGATCCCTTGCAATGTTTCAAAGTAACTCACTTGACTGGCTCCCTGAAGCTCTATTTATGCTCCTTCTCCGAGAGTGAGATTGTGGGTTTCCTCCCAGAATGCTCTCTGGCCCTAACAGCTTCCAAGGGAGGTGTGAATTCACAAAGTTGCAAGGTTAACTTTGTGACTCTCCCATACTTGTAAACTCCAATGAGTAAAGGCGTGAACATAAGCATTGTTTCTCAGTTCCACTTAGTACCTTATTTCTTCTGGCCCATAACGTCTTCTTGTAGGATCAGATCCATCATACTTAACCATGCTAAATTAGATAATTATTGTCTCTATCAACTCTAATGACTTAACAATTTGTAAAGATTCCAACAACAGGACAGGCAAAGGGCTTAGTCTCAAGTCTCAACAGCAGTTAGGTTTCACAGACCACTGTTAATTGTCCTCTTATCATTTAGAAACCTTAAAAAAAACAAAACACAAATATCCAGTAACAGACAGATAACCAGGCTAAATACTTATTTGCCCAAGTATTTAGGATATAACCTATACAGCCTGACTGAACCATATAATCAGACGGAAAATAGCAAGGTATGGCATAATTGAATTGCATTAACAATTCTATTGACCATTGCTCTGATCATAGAAATCAGTTATAGGAGAAAAAAAAATGCAAGAACATAACTATAACATAACATAAGCAGTCAAAACTCAACCTTTAGCACATACAGGACAGGATAAAATAGCTTTAACCCAGTTTTATTCCAATCAATTGTCCTACTGTCAGAGAAGGGAGTTTTAAAACTCCCAAATAGCATTAATTAATTAACTATAAGCCCAAGAAATTTTACCTTCAGTAACAAATTCCATTAATCAAATTTCAGATAAATCCTAAACAAATATTTACCATAATCTTATAGTGATGACAGTAAGAAATCTGTCCCAGTAAGTTCACAACTTAGAACAATTATCATGTCTAAGTAGATGTTACATAAGTGAACATTATACATACAAATCATTTTGCTTTTAAAATACCCAATACCTAGACAAACATCCCAAATTGCACATTTTCTATAATAGAAACATTTTCTTTTTTAAATTTTTTTTTATTTTCATATAAAATAAAAATGTTTTTTTTTATTTTTTATTTAATGATTACTTTATAATGACAACATTATTCCTTGCACTCGTTTCTTTTCCGATTTTTTTTCCCCCTCCCTCCCTCCACCCCCTCCCCTAGATGGCAAGCAGTCCTTTATATGTTGGATATGTTGCAGTATATCCTAGATACAATATATGTTTGCAGAGCCGAACAGTTCTCTTGTTGCATAGGGAGAATTGGATTCAGAAGGTATAAATAACCCGGGAAGAAAAACTAAAATGCAGATAGTTCACATTTGTTTCCCAGTGTTCGTTCTTTGGGTGTAGCTGCTTATGTCCGTCATTTATCAATTGAAACTTAGTTAGGTCTCTTTGTCAAAGAAATCCACTTCCATCAAAATATGTCCTCATACAGTATCGTTGTCGAAGTGTATAATGATCTCCTGGTTCTGCTCATTTCACTTAGCATCAGTTCATGTAAGTCTCGCCAGTCCTCTCTGTATTCATCCTGCTGGTCATTTCTTACAGAACAATAATATTCCATAACATTCATATACCACAATTTACCCAGCCATTCTCCAATTGATGGGCATCCATTCATTTTCCAGTTTCTAGCCACTACAAATAGGGCTGCTACAAACATTTTGGCACATACAGGTCCCTTTCCCTTCTTTAGTATTTCTTTGGGATATAAGCCCAATAGAAACACTGCTGGATCAAAGGGTATGCACAATTTGATAATTTTTTGGGCATAATTCCAGATTGCTCTCCAGAATGGTTGGATTCGTTCACAACTCCACCAACAATGCATTAGTGTCCCAGTTTTCCTGCATCCCCTCCAACATTCATCATTATTTTTTCCTGTCATCTTAGCCAATCTGACAGGTGTGTAGTGGTATCTCAGAGTTGTCTTAATTTGCATTTCTCTGATCAATAATGATTTGGAACACTCTTTCATATGAGTGGTAATAGTTTCAATTTCATCCTCTGAAAATTGTCTGTTCATATCCTTTGACCATTTATCAATTGGAGAATGGCTTGATTTCTTATAAATTTGAGTCAGTTCTCTATATATTTTAGAAATGAGGCCTTTATCAGAACCTTTAACTGTGAAGATGTTTTCCCAGTTTGTTGCTTCCCTTCTAATCTTTTTTGCATTAGTTTTGTTTGTACAAAGGCTTTTTAATTTGATGTAATCAAAATTTTCTATTTTGTGATCAGTAATGGTCTCTAGTTCATCTTTGGTCACAAATTTCTTTCTCCTCCACAAGTCTGAGAGATAAACTATTCTATGTTCCTCTAATTTATTTATAATCTTGTTCTTTATGCCTAGGTCATGGACCCATTTTGATCTTATCTTGGTATATGGTGTTAGGTGTGGGTCCATGCCTAATTTCTGCCATACTAATTTCCAATTATCCCAGCAGTTTTTATCAAATAATGAATTCTTTTCCCAGAAGTTAGGGGCTTTGGGTTTGTCAAACACTAGATTGCTATAGTTGACTATTCTGTCTTGTGAACCTAACCTTTTCCACTGATCCACTAATCTATTTCTTAGCCAATACCAAATGGTTTTGGTGACTGCTGCTTTATAATATAATTTTAGATCAGGTACAGCTAGGCCACCTTCATTTGATTTTTTTTTTTCATTAATTCCCTTGAGATTCTCGACTTTTTATTGTTCCATATGAATTTTGTTGTTATTTTTTCTAGATCATTAAAATATTTTCTTGGAAGTCTGATTGGTATAGCGCTAAATAAATAGATTAGTTTAGGGAGTATTGTCATCTTTATTATGTTCGCTCGGCCGATCCAAGAGCACTTAATATTTTTCCAATTATTTAAGTCTGACTTTATTTGTGTGGAGACTTTTTTATAATTTTGCTCATATAATTCCTGACTTTCCTTTGGTAGATAGATTCCCAAATATTTTATGGTATCAACAGTTATTCTGAATGGAATTTCTCTTTGTATCTCTTGCTGTTGAGTTTTGTTGGAGATCTATAAAAATGCTGAGGATTTATGGGGATTTATTTTGTAGCCAGCTACTTTGCTAAAATTATGAATTATTTCTAATAGCTTTTTAGTAGAATCTCTGGGGTTCTCTAGATATACCATCATATCATCTGCAAAGAGTGATAGTTTGGTTTCTTCATTGCCTACTCTAATTCCTTTAATATCTTTCTCGACTCTTATGGCCGAGGCTAGTGTTTCTAATATGATATTAAATAATAATGGTGATAGTGGGCAACCTTGCTTCACTCCAGATCTTACTGGGAAAGGTTCCAGTTTTTCTCCATTGCATATGATGCTTACTGATGGTTTTAAATATATGCTCCTGACTATTTTAAGGAAAAGTCCATTTATTCCTATGCTCTCAAGTGTTTTTATTAGGAATGGATGTTGGATTTTATCAAATGCTTTTTCTGCATCTATTGAGATGATCATATGGTTTTTGTTTGTTTGGTTATTGATATAGTCAATTATGCTAATAGTTTTCCTAATATTGAACCAACCCTGCATTCCTGGTATAAATCCTACTTGGTCATAGTGTATTATCCTGGGGATGATTTTCTGTAATCTTTTTGCTAATATTTTATTTAAGATTTTAGCATCAATATTCATTAGGGAGATTGGTCTATAATTTTCTTTCTCTGTTTTCAGCCTACCTGGTTTAGGTATCAGTACCATGTCTGTGTCATAAAAGGAGTTTGGTAGGACTCCTTCGATCCCTATTTTTTCAAATAGTTTATTTAGCATTGGAGTTAATTGTTCTTTAAATGTTTGGTAGAATTCACATGTAAATCCATCTGGTCCTGGGGATTTTTTCTTAGGGAGTTGATTGATAGTTTGTTCTATTTCTTTTTCTGAGATGGGACTGTTTAGGATATTTACTTCTTCCTCTGTTAGTTTGGGCAAGCTATATTTTTGGGGGTATTTTTCTATTTCATTTAAGTTGTCGAATTTATTGGCATAAAGTTGAGCAAAGTAACTCCTAATTATTGTTCTAATTTCCTCTTCATTACTGGTGAGTTCTCCCTTTTCATTTTTAAGACTAACAATTTGATTTTCCTCTTTCCTTTTTTTAATCAGATTTACTAAGGGTTTGTCTATTTTGTTGGTTTTTTCATAGAACAAACTCTTAGTTTTATTAATCATTTCGATAGTTTTTTTACTTTCAATTTTATTGATCTCTCCTTTTATTTTTAGAATTTCAAGTTTAGTGTTTGAGTGGGGGTTTTTAATTTGTTCCTTTTCTAGCATTTTTAGTTGCAAACCCAATTCATTGATCTTCTCTTTCTCTATTTTATACAAATAGGCCTCTAGAGATATGAAATTTCCCCTTATTACCGCTTTGGCTGCATCCCATACATTTTGGTATGATGTCTCATTATTATCGTTTTCTTGTGTGAAGTTATTAATTATGTCTATGATTTGCTGTTTCACCCAATCATTCTTTAGCATGAGATTATTTAGTTTCCAATTATTTTTTGGTCTATTTCCCCCTGGTTTTTTGTTGAATGTAATTTTCATTGCATCGTGGTCTGAAAAGGATGCATTTACTATTTCTGCCTTACTGCATTTGAGTTTGAGGTTTTTATGTCCTAATATATGGTCAATTTTTGTATAGGTTCCATGAACTGCTGAAAAGAAAGTGTATTCCTTTCTGTCTCCATTACATTTTCTCCAGAGACCTATCATATCTAACTTTTCTAGTATTCTGTTTACCTCTTTGACTTCTTTCTTATTTATTTTGTGGTTTGATTTATCTAATTCTGAGAGTGCAAGGTTAAGATCTCCCACTATTATAGTTTTACTGTCTATTTCTTCTTGCAGCTCTCTTAGTTTCTCTTTTAAGAATTTAGATGCTACCCCACTTGGTGCATATATGTTTAATATAGATAGTGCTTCATTATCCATGCTGCCCTTTAGCAAGATATAGTGCCCTTCCTTATCTCTTTTAATTAGATCAATTTTTGCTTTAGCTTGATCTGAGATCAGGATGGCTACCCCTGCTTTTTTGACTTCACCTGAAGCATAGTAGATTTTGCTCCAACCTTTTACCTTTAACCTGCATGTATCTCCCCGCTTCAGGTGTGTTTCCTGTAAACAACATATTGTAGGATTCTGGCTTTTAATCCATTCTGCTAACCGCTTCCTCTTTATGGGGGAGTTTACCCCGTTCACATTTATGGTTAGAATGACCAATTCTGTATTGCTTGCCATCTTGTTAACCCCGGATTATGCTTTTCTCCCTTCTTTCCCCTTCCCCCCCCCTTCCCAGTATTAAGCTTGTGAGCACCACTTGCTTCTCACAGCCCTCCCTTTTTAGTATCCCTCCCCCCGCCTTAGAGTTCCTCCCCCTATCTTACCCCTTTCCCTCCCAGTTCCCGTATTCCCTTCCGCTTAGCTTATTCCTTCCCTTTTCACTTTTCCCTTCTCACTTTTCAATGAGGTGGGAGAAGTTTCACCATAGATTGAATATGTCTTAAGATTTTTCACTTAAAGCCAATTCTGAAGGCAGTAAGATACCCACTATATTCATCCCCTTCCCTTCTTTCTCTCAGATATAATGGGTTTCCTATGCCTCTTCATGAGATGTACTATCCCCACTTTACCCTTTTTCTGGTACAATGTCCTTTCCACATCAATTTCTAGAACAAGGTATACATGTATTCTTTATACATCTATATATTCAAAATATAGTTCCCAAGATTAATCTTTACCTTTTTAGATTTCTCTTGAGTTCTATATTTGTAGATCAAACTTTTTATTAAGTTCTGGCTTTTTCATCAGAAATAGATGAAATTCGCTTACTTCGTTGAATGTCCATCTTCTTCCCTGGAAAAAGATGCTCATTCTTGCTAGGTAAGTTATTTTTGGTTGCATACCAAGTTCCTTAGCCTTTCAGAATATCGTATTCCAGGCCCTTCGATCTTTTAATGTGGATGCTGCCAGATCCTGGGTGATCCTTATTGTGGCTCCTTGATACTTGAATTGGGTTTTTCTAGCCGCTTGCAATATTTTTTCCTTCATCTGAGGGTTCTGGCATTTGGCCACTATATTCCTTGGTGTTTTGATTTTAGGATCCCTTTCAGTGGGTGATCGATGAATCCTTTCAATGTTTATTTTTTCCTCTGTTCCTATGACTTCTGGGCAGTTCTCTTTGATAATTTCCTGGAAAATAGTGTCCAGGCTCTTTTTTTCATCATGTTTTTCTGGGAGTCCAATGATTCTCAGATTGTCTCTCCTGGATCTGTTTTCCAGGTCTCTTGTCTTCCCCAGAAGGTATTTCACATTCTTTTCCATTGTTTGATTTTTTTTGGATTTGCTTGACTGATTCTTCTTGTCTCCTCGAGTCATTCAATTCCAATTGTTCAATTCTGATTTTCAGTGAGGTATTTTCTTCACTCACTTTTTTAAGATCTTTTTCTAATTGTCCCATTGAGTTCTTTTGTTCTGTGGAATTTTTTTCCATTTCGCCAATTTTGTTTTTTAGAGAGCTGTTTTCTGTTTCCAGTTCACCAATCCTATTTTTCAAGGATTTTACTTCTTTATCCACTCTCTCTTTAACTGACTTCTCCAGGCTCTTTTGCCAAGCCTCCCTCTCCTTTTCCCATTTTTCTTCTAGCTCCCTTGTGAGAGCCTTTTTAATTACTTCCATGAGGTTCATCTGTGCTGAGGAACAGATGATCTCCTCCTTTGGGGATTCACCTGGAGACTGTCTGTTTTTAGTCTCCTCAGGATTTAGAGTCTGCTCTCTATCTGTATAGAAGCTGTCAAGGGTTAAAGTCCTCTTCAGCTTCTTGCTCATTCTGTCTAATAATCAAAGACAAACTAGCAAAGAAAAACAGAAAAAACTGGAGTCTTTCTTTGGGGGAGGGGTTGGGTATGTTATCGAGCTTCCTCTCCAGACTGCAGGAGGCAGCAGTGAGGCACTAGCAGGACTGTGTTGCGCGTGCGCTCTGAGATCCCAGAGCGTGCTGAGTCACTGGGGGGGGGGGGGGGGGGCGGCCAGGTCCAGGGAGACTCCAGCTGTTTGGGGTTGTATTCTTCAACCCCGGTGTTTTTAGCTTCTCTGCTGGGCTGTTGACTTGCTGCCGGAGCAAAGTATCCAAACCTGTAGCGAAGCTCTCCCCGCAGAGACGGCTGCGATCACTCCCCACCCCCTCTCCAGTCTGCTCCCGTGCTCTCACTGCCGCTGCCCACCGCCTGCACCCGATCTAAAACCGTCCCAGCCCTCCAGTAAAGACAGACTTTTCTTGGCGAATCTCAAGGATGGCTTCTCTTGGTAACTATATGTGGGTTTTTTTCAGTCAAGCATTGATTCAGAGGCTTGTAATGAAGTGGATAGTGAGAGAAAGCGTGGAGATTATGCAGCTGTGAGCCTCCTCTCTGCCATCTTAACCGGAAGTCAATAGAAACATTTTCAAAAGAACAAAGAAAAAACTATTATTTCCAGAGTCTGTTTAAATAACCTCAGCATGACTCAATACAATCAATTTAAACCTATACAGATACCCAATTCCACATCAAATCATGTGAAAGATTCTTTAAAATATTAAACTTTTAGAAATAATTTAACCAAAGTATGGATCACATTTGTGACCATATTCCTCAAACAAGAAAACCATTATGTATCTAAAAAAAACCAAATATTCAATAAATTAATCAAGCCTCTGCAGGAAATGGCTCAAACACACTTGGGAGAGGGGGAAGATTCCATGTGGCCACCCTTCCCCCACTCCTACACCTCTGGACAAAAGATTCCCTTAGGTCCCCACTCAATTTTTATATTGAAATCCTTCCACTAAAATTTTTTCTCTTCCTTTGCCTACTTAACTCTTCTCTTTCCCTCAGCTACATGCCTTAAACAATCTCCAACAATTTTCCTAACTAGATGCTCCATTGCTAAAGTAGCAGAAAGCAGTGGGGTGGGGCAGGGAGGTTCGAGTTGAATCTTTACCTTTGAAGACAAAGGATCCTCTCCCGTTTCTCTCCACCTCTTCTTTCCACTGCCAAAAACCTTTCTCTTACTTCCTAAAATCATGAACACCTATAATTGCTCCTACAAATCAATCCTTCATAAATCACCTTCATTCTTCTTTCCTTTTTCCTTCAAAACCTGTAAGAGTCTCACTATATAGTGAATAACTCAAAACTCCACAAAAACCACACATGTCCAGCAGAGCTGAATTTAAAGTATAACTTATGTTAACAAACTGAATCAAACCAAACTTTTTACAAAAGTTTTTTTAATATATATTTTTTATTATATATTAAGTATATATAATCTTATGTAATATAATATAATAACATATAATACTATATATAATTATATATATGGTATATATATATTTTTCCTCTTTAGTAATAAAGGTATCAATATTCAAACAAATTCCAAGATCTTATATTCAGAATAAAAGACTCTATCATGCAAAGGCAAAAGCAAAATTATTTCCCACTAATTTCAGAATCATCCCAAAGTTCCTAATCAAATGTTTTTCTCCTTCCTGAATGTCAATCAGATAAGGATTTATTGCTCTTTTTTCTAGTAGGCTCTGGAAACTGCTTCAAAGAAAAACCATCTGCCTTTTTGTTCCTTTTACTCACAAAGTAGTAAGTACAACAGGTTAAAAAGTTTAAAATCACAAGCAAATTTTCAAATAACCAATTCCCAAATTAATCATTGTTCTTAAAACTTAACAAAGCTCTTAAATTAACAAAACAAACAAATCACATAGAACACAGAACACACATTACGTGGAACACAGAACACAAATCACACAGACTGCACACATTTAACACATACAGACTTTTCCCCAGGAATAACCTGGAGAGAAGTTTGTTTCATCTTGAGATTCTTTTCTCCCAGAATCCAAACAAAGCTTCTTAGGCTCCAGTTTGGTGCATTTCTTTTCCTTCACAGAGAATCCCTAGAGATAACCAGAACCAAGATTTTGCCTGGAGGCAACCAAAATCAGAACCAGACCCAGATGGTGTCAGAACACCCAACCAGATTTATACTCTAGAATACCTAGAATTATGCCACTGGCACCCAGAACCAGATGTGTCTTAGAAGACACTCAGAACAGAGGATATCCTCCAGCGTCCCAGAATGATATCCTTCTCAGAATTTAATGCCCATCGACATTTTATTATTCTAAGAATACAGATGCTAGCATAAACAGGACATATAAACAGATCAGATGTGCTAAAACAGACATGTAAACTTACTCTCCTATGGCCGAATATGAAGGTGTTTACCATCAGGCTTGGCAGCAACTGAAAACTACTCTATTCCCTGGAGACTCTGGAAACAAATCCAGAGGGCTAGCCTCTCCAGGCCAAGAACTCTGATCTCTAGCAACCCCAAAGCCCAAGGCAGAGACCCAAAGGTTTCTAATCTCTATTCCCATTCTCAGTTTCTAATATCTCAGTGGAATCTCCAAGTGTAATGCCGGAGAAACTGAGGCAAGATAGAGATTAGAGAGTTTTTAATATTTTATTTATTGAAGAATTTAATTGATTGACTGGACAGTACTCTTCTCTCAAAATATCCAGTGGTTAATGTGAGATCCCAGGGTTTTTTTTTTGTTTTTTGTTTTTTGTTTTTTTTTTAAATAGGATTCCAGTAAGAAGAGAAACAAAGGCAGGAAGAAAAGAGCAGGAAGTCTCAGGACCACAAATTTGGTTCTATCAAGATGGGGGGAAAACTATAAATTCTTACTAGGAAGCCAGAGTCAGGATGTCTGAATAAACATAAGTAAAGATGTCAATTAGTTATCCGAGATAGTCTTTTATCTTTTGGAATGTTTAGAGTGGGGTAGTGCAGCCCTAATGAACAGGAAAAAAGGCAGGGGTTGCATGCTGACTCAGAACAATGAAGATATAATTCAGGGAAACTAATGCAGGGAAACTGAAGTAGAACAGTTCAAGAAGACTATGGCATAACAGATTATGATATGGCAGCAGTACTTATCAGTACTTGAACAACATTTCACAGCCTTTTTTCCCCCTATGTTTCTAGTGTTCTGTTTTTTCCATTTCGCTTCCCTCCCAATATCCTGTGGTTTAATGTACTCCTGGGAATTCCTAGTACTTTTTGTAAGATTTGGGACAAGATGACTTACTAAAGTTAAACAAGATGGACTGGGAATTCTTTGGACTTTAGTAAAGTGAGGAAACAAGGATATGAGATACTCTTCTGTTTCAGGACTGATATTCTAGAGGGTGAACTAGAAAGAATTCTCTATGTTCACTTATGTTCCTAGTAGTTCTTGAGAATGTTGATTGGACTCTAGGCCCTTAGATATTGATCTGTGGAAGAAAATAATAATAACAATAATCATAATTAACATTTATGGGATGTCTTAAGATTTATAAGGCATTTTACATATGTTCTTTTATTTAATCTTCATAACAACCCTGAAGTGGGTGTTATTGTCACCATTTTACAGATTAGGAAACTGAGGCTGACCAAGAAATTTAATAATTTGTCTAGATAACATTTGAAATCATGCCTTCACATTAAATTTAACTCTCTACTCAAGTGTCTAGCTGCAGGCCCAGTTAGAGAGAGAAGACTTCTCAGGCTCTAATAGATCATCTTCCCAGACCTGATAAATTTGAAGAGAAGAAGGGTTTTATTCAAATAGAGATCAGATGATCCATTTGAGAGCTGTTGAAAAGAATAACATACCATTATTAAAGATATCAGGTGGTAAAGATTCCAGAGCTTCAGGAGAGCAGGACCAAGTGGCTACATGGAAAAGGAAAACAACCAAAGACTTATGGAATTCCTTTATGAATTTTTTTCCAATTTCTTTTTCCTCTACTTTTTTATTTTTCCTAAGCCTCGCTCTTTATTCGTCACTTAATTTAACTTTATTAGTTAATTAATGTATATGTTTGGTGTGGTGGTGGGCAGTTTCAAAATTGTTGAGATTTTGGCAGAGTTGGATAAGTAAATTTCTTATTCCTTCAACATCTGACAGGAAGATGAATAGAGCTTGACAAGATAAACTTTCAAAATGGAAAGCAAACAAATAAATCCAGGCCTCTACTGGCAAAATATGTAATGCCAGAAAAACTGAGGCAGGAGAGAGATTAGAGAGTTTTTAATATTTTATTAATTGGAGAGCATAATTGACTGGACAGGACTCTTGTCTCAAATTATACAGTCAGACAGAGATTAAAGACCAATTCCATAGTTTATTAAATGGAGAGATATACTGGAACCAATGGATCCATGTTGGTCCCAGAGCTGGATGATATTGTCATCTCAAAGAATCCAGCAATGTATGGAAGAATCCCAATCCCTTAAATACCTTTTTTTACAAACAAAGAAGAGGGGAAAAAAGCAGGAAACTTCTTCACAGATCCATTTGGCCTTGTCAGGATGGGGGAGGAGGCTACTAAAAGCCAGAGTCAGGATGTTTGAATAAACAGAGGTAAATTCTTGAGGACCGAAGGAGTCAGGAAATCTGAATTCCCTCCTTTTGCTTACATTGACAATTTATAACCTTAGAGCAGATGGTCCTCAGTCTTAATGGGCCAGAGAGAGGTTTTACAACTAAGGGGAACAGTTAAGGAAACTGAGACAAGGGAAACCAGTACAGGGAAACTGAGGTAGAACAGTTCAAAAGAGGCTGTGGCATAACAAATATGTTTCTGAAATTTTTAAAAATTGGAAGTAATTCATGTTAATAGTTTCACTTAGGCCTTTATTTTTGAAGATGAAATAAAAACCCAGTACTTCCTGTGTGCATGGTCTTATACTAACCTATCCAATAGTCCTGCGCCCTCAAACATTGAGCAACCACTGTTGAAGAGAATAAAGTTCTAAGATTTAGACTCCGATGAACTCAAATGCTTTTCAAGAAACAAACAAATCTCTTTTCAGTCTTTTAAACCTTTAATTGTAATAAGAATAATGGCTACATCACTTTAGAAAGCAGAGCCAGCATTCAGTTATCTTTTCTGTTTGGTGCTTTTAACAAGTAGTTTTCTCTATTTTTCCTGAGGGTTTCTGGAGGAGCAGTTTATCAATTCTCCCATTCCAAATGAAATACCAAACCATAATCAGATAGCAGCTATAGTTTGAGAGGTTAAAGCTCCTTGATTCTTTGGTCAGAGTTAACCAGCAAGAAAAGCTGACTAAGAAAATACTAAAATAGAGAAGCTCAGTATAGAGCTGAGATGAAATTTTAAATTAAGGGCAGCCCTATTTAGCAGTTCCTAAAACGGCTTTATATATTAAGGATTTTAAGTGTCAATTTCTTGATAGTGTAACTAGTTATAAGTTCTGATATTCTTAAGTTTATTTTATTATCAGTGTGCACATATGTAAGTCTGTATTTAGTATTTCTTTCATAGGAAACATGTCTTAGTTGGGGTAGGAGTTTACTCAAAACAACATTGTACATGTTAGTTGAGTGTTCTACCTTCTGCTATTTTTTTAAATAGAAAAATCCATTAGAAACAGAAAGGAAAAAGTCAACCCAGAAATTCTAGAATCCTGAATATAGGTTGTTTTTGAACTAGAAAGTGTATCACAATCTATAATATTGGCTTAAATGGAAACTGTAATTTGAACAGTGAATTAATCAAGTGATCTTTCACAGAATAGTGATTCAAAATTTTAATAAATACATTTTTCAGTGTTTGTTCAACCTATTAAACTTGAAGGCAGTGATAACTTTTTCTTGTCTCTACTTACAAATAGTAGCTGCTTAATAAATGCTTATTACAAAGAGCACTGAATTTAGAATCTAAGCACCTGTTACCAAAAACCACTTTTTCAACTTTATCACCTGTAGGACCTGGGTCTCTAGGATCTAGTACAAATTTCTCTTTGACATTTAAAGCCTTCCAGAAACTGATCTCAACAATCTTACCAAGTTTGTTACAGAAAACCAAACTACTCTTAACTGTTCCTCACACAAGACACTCCATTGCCTACCACCTGCTTTCTTTGAATTGCATTACTTATCATCCAACCGTAGAACATTTTCCCTCCTCACTTCTTCATCTTGCACTGCTTTCTTCAGTCCTTTTCTTTCCCCACTATTTCCCAGTGTCTCCCCCTCCTGCACCATCCCCTGGTATCATCTTTTATGGACATGTCTTCAATGGGTAAAATAGAATCATTTTTTATTCTTGTATCACCAGCACAAATATCTTATTCCATGCTTACTGGTTGATTTTTTGGAGTGACATGAATAAATAGTTGATTTAAAAAAAAAAAACTTGAATTTTCTTTCTTTTTAAAATAAATAATCATGAATTGAGAGATAGCATGGTGAATGGGGTGAGGGGGAAGGGCAGGAAATAAAGGGTTTGGATTCTAAAACACCAGGATTTGTCTTGCCACTGATAGATTCTAGCTACATGACTATCAGGAAACCATGCAACTTCTTACACATTCCAATCAATTAAGACTAGAATTTTTCACATGAGGATCCGTTAACAGAGGAAAGTAAAATTCTGTACCATAAAGTTGCTATAATTCATGAAGGATAATAGGCGTAGGGGATTATGATGAAAGCATGGAAAAAAGGTGGTAAAGAATGAAACAAATTGGGGGAAGAGAAAGAAATAGATATAAACAGTGACCATCCTGGAACTTCCGAGCGTTTTTTTTTTTTTTCCCCCAAATACAAGAAATTTTGGTTGCAAACCAAACATTTAGTTTATCTTGAAGAACAAACTAAAAATGAAAACAGGTAAGATAGTGTTGAAATTATCCACACTTAACACCATACATCAAGATAAGGTCAAAATGGGTTCATGACCTAGGCATAAAGAATGAGATTACAAATAAATTAGAGGAACGCAGGATAGTTTACCTCTCAGACCTATCGAAGAAGAAGGAATTTATGACCAAAGAAGAACTAGAGATCATTACTGCTCACAATAGAAAATTTTGATTATATCAAATTGAAAAGTTTTTGTACAAACAAAACTAATGCAGACAAGATTAGAAGGGAAGCAATAAACTGGGAAAACATTTTTGCAGTCAAAGGTTCTGATAAAGGCCTCATATCCAAAATATATAGAGAATTGACTCTAATTTATTAAAAAAAAAATCAAACCATTCTCTAATTGATAAATGGCCAAAGGATATGAACAGACAATTCTCAGAAGAAGAAATTGAAACTATATCTAGCCATATGAAAAGATGTTCCAAGTCATTATAAATCAGGGAAATGCAAATTAAGACAACTCTGAGAGACCACTACACACCTATCAGACTGGCTAGAATGACTGGAAAAATAATGGGGAATGTTGGAGGGGACACTAATACATTGTTGGTGGAATTGTGAATACATCCAACCATTCTGGAGAGCAATTTGGAACTATGCTCAAAAAGTTATCAAACTGTGCATACCCTTTGACCCAGCAGTGTTACTACTGGTCTTATATCCCAAAGAGATACTAAAGAAGGGAGAGGGACCTGTATGTGCACGAATGTTTGTGGCAGCCCTCTTTGTAGTGGCCAGAAACTGGAAACTGATTAGATGCCCATCAAATGGAGAATGGCTGAATACATTGTGGTATATGAATAATATGGAATATTATTGTTCGGTAAGAAACGACCAACTGGATGATTTCAGAAAGGCCTGGAGAGACTTACATGAACTGATGCTGAGTGAAATGAGTAGGACCAGGAGATCATTATATACTTCAACAATAATACTAAATGATGATCAATTCTGATGGACCAGGCCATCTTCAGCAATGAAGATGAACCAAATCAGTTCTAATGGAGCAGTAATGAACTGAACCAGCTACACCCAGCAAAAGAATTCTGGGAGATGACTAAGAACCATTACATCGAATTCCCAATCCCTATATTTTTGCCCCTCTGCATTTTTGATTTCCTTCACAGGCTAACTGTACAATATTTCGGAGTCCGATTCTTTTTGTACAGCAAAATAATGGTTTGGACATGTATACTTATTTTGTATTTAATTTATATACTAATATATTTAAAATGTATTGGTCATCCTACCATCTAGGGGAGGGGTCGGGGGAAAGGAGGGGAAAAATTGGAACAAAAGGTTTGGCAATTGTCAATGCTGTGAAATTACCCATGCATATAACTTGTAAATAAAAAGCTATTAAATTTTTTTAAAAAAAATAGTATTGAAAGTAAACAAATTATGCAAAAACTGAAATATAGAATAGATATTGGTTTAAAAAAAAAAAAAAAGGAATTTCCCAAAGAGGAAAGAACAAGGGAGGGGATGTAAATAAGCTACAGAGGTGAGGTTCCATTCAGTCCTGCAACTTCTGAGTTCATCTACTGCGAGGATTGAACTATGAGCCAATAGGCTTGAAGCACAAGTCTTCGAATATGACTTCAGACCAATGAATACAATCCTGCCTCTATAAAAGGGGCAGCAAGCGCCTACTTTTTCCCATGTTAAGAGTTGTTGCCCCAGTTCTGATATGGCTCGTACCAAACAAACTGCTCGTAAGTCTACAGGCGGTAAAGCGCCCCGTAAGCAACTTGCTACCAAAGCAGCTCGGAAAAGTGCTCCAGCTACCGGAGGCGTGAAAAAACCTCACCGCTACCGTCCCGGCACTGTGGCCCTGCGAGAAATCCGCCGCTATCAAAAATCCACAGAGCTACTTATTCGCAAGTTGCCTTTCCAGCGGCTTGTTCGCGAAATCGCTCAGGATTTCAAGACTGATCTTCGTTTCCAGAGTTCAGCAGTGATGGCTTTGCAGGAGGCCAGCGAAGCCTATCTTGTGGGGCTGTTTGAAGACACTAATCTGTGCGCAATCCATGCTAAGCGGGTCACCATCATGCCTAAAGATATTCAACTGGCTCGCCGCATCCGTGGAGAAAGGGCTTAAAATTTTCACTTCAGTTTCAAAATAGACAAACCAAAAGGCTCTTTTCAGAGCCACCTGCATTTTCTTTCAAAACAGCTGTAATTTTCTAGAATCAGATCTTGCCTGGAAGCTTTGTCTTGTGAGGGTGACCAGTTGGCCTATTTTTGTTCTAATTCACACTTGATTTCTCTCAGGAGAGGCACTTCCGGTTCCAGGAACTACACTTTAAAAATTAAAAATTTTTAACCACGTGGTACGTTGATATCGGGCGAAACGCAACTGAAGCTTTGTTCTGAAGTAGTTCAGTTGCTTATTACAGTTAATAGGTTATCTTCTACGTGGCCTGTTAGAACCCGAGTTCAAATTTGAACTTGGGAAGGTAGTTTTTCTGACTTGGGACCCAATGCTATTACACACTGCTCCACCTCACTGCCTAATATAAGAACCATAAAATCACAAAATTAACAAACGTTAGAATCTGGAACACTCCTGTTGTATACAAAAAGGGATCATCGTTTCAGTACATTACGTTAAATTCGGCAATTTTAAAAGGGCGTATGCAAATTAAAAGATTCTGGATTTTGTTTCTCATTGACCAATGAATAAAACTAATATCAACCAATCAGAGTGCCCTAATGTGAAACTTGTTTTCAGTGATCGAACTGTTCTATCCATCTTTTTTTGTTGTTGTTGTTTGTATAGTCTGTTTGCTTCTTTTAAACTTTATTTTCAGTTCCATTGTTTCTTCCCGCCACTTTCCCACTCACTGAAAAGGCAAAAAATAAGATTCCTTTTTTGTGTGTTTTCTGGTTTTATTTCTGTCTCCGAGTTAGCCAAGACTAAGTCTTGATCTTCTGTAGCAGGAATGCAGTTTCTCCTGAGCTTTGCCAAGTCAGTTATGCAGAACGAAGTGGCGCCTGAACTCTTGAAAGCAATTAAAATTTGAGAATTAACTGGCAATACATCCGGACAATAAAAATAATTTGCATCCTTCACTGCCACTTGCGGCTGGTTATATGCAAGAGAAAAGAATTCAACAAATCTCTAAGTAAAGGCATTCGCAGAGTAGTGTCCTGTTTGGTATCTAGTCTGTGCGATCACCTAAATAAACTCAAAATCAGCAAGAGTTCCTGCACCGTGGAGGTCCTGCATACCGAGTTCTATAATCCAAAACATTTTTTCATAGCCTTCTTGACATAACTTTTGTCTTAATAAATGTTATTTGATTACTAGAAGTCATTTTTAAACTTTGGGATTGAAACAATTTACAACCAGACAGCCTGGATTCTAATCCCCTTCCATAATTGACTGTGTGACCTTGGATAAATTACATGAATTTCTTTGAATTCCTTTTCCTTATCTGTAAAAATGAAAGTACTTCCAGATTTCTCTTGTTCTTTCTATCATCTATGATCCTGTAAACTTAACCGTAAAGAAGAGTTCAACAAATAATTGATGAGGGGCATGTAACTAGTGTCCATCTTTGGCAGATTTTCAATTCTGAGTGCTTCAATGAAGAAAAAGTAAATCAGCTAAAGCAAATTCTTTATTGATTATCCCTCCCCTACAAGTATCAATGTGGCTATATTACCTCACTTATATTCCTACTTCTTATTCAAATGCCTGTGAAATCTAGTAGTTTTGCCCAAATAAATTCCTTTTAATTTAGCTTACATATCAGTAACTGTGGGGTACATATAGACAGAGACATATAAAGATATGCATGTGTACATATGTGTATATATGACCCAGGCAAATTTTATTTTTAAGCAGTGGCCTCAAAGGCATCTTTCAGCCCCAAATATTATCTCCTTCTTTTCCTGTGGGGGAACTCATAATATGGAAGTTTTCCTCCTATAGATGTAGATAGGACACTCTATAATTTAATCCTAAACATTTGATGGAGAAACTAGAATATTATGTCAAGAAGAGAAATTGGTAAATTGGAGACAAATTGGAAGGGTGAAAGAAATTGTCAAGCTTAGCCTGGAGAACAAGGGTGAAGAATGGGAACAGGGCAGATATGATCGGTATTTTCAAGTTTTTAAAGGACTGTGGTTGTAGGAAAGGGAAGAAAGATTTAGGATATTAGAAACACAGGATCACAAATTTAAAACTGAAAGAACTCTCAAGGATCTTAATACCGATGTAGTAGAAACTCTCCAATTTTTAATCATTAAGTCAAAAGATGTTATTAATCTTTACTAATGTTACATTCTGCTAAAGGCAGGAGACAGGGAGTTTACATTCTAATGGGATGTCTCATGTATAGTAAAATTAGGTCTTTTAAGAGATTAAGTGACTTGTACTTTTGTTCTTCCTTGGCCCAAAGTAGCAGAGAGAGTACAAAATTTGGGTTCAGAGGATTAGCTTGGCCTCTTTAATATTTAACTTTTGGCAGTTCACACAGTTCAACTCTCTGAACCTCATCTAAATGAAACTAAGCTCCCTTACATTCTAAAACTATGGACATATGATCTTCAGTTACAAATAGGCAGTTTTAGACTTGATAGACCAAATATTAATTATCTAAAGGTGAACTGGGATGTTTCTGGAGATTATGGGGTGGTCCTTAACAGAAGTTAAAATGACAGCATATCTGGTAAGCTT
Organism: Antechinus flavipes; assembly: GCF_016432865.1. Lineage (NCBI taxonomy): Eukaryota > Metazoa > Chordata > Mammalia > Dasyuromorphia > Dasyuridae > Antechinus > Antechinus flavipes. Next base: position 181,681,483 of record NC_067401.1, read on the forward strand.
TACAGGGAATTCTTGCCCTGGAAGTCTTTTTCAACGAGACTGTAATTTTGTTACAAAAGATCACATTTGTGTGCCACTTTATCTTTCAACACAACTTGTGAAGAAAATACTACAAACATTAGTCCTGTTTGACAAATGAGGAAACAGATTCAAATGTGATTTACCACCTTGTAGGTGATTGCCTGCAATTATGCAAATCTAATTCTTCTGATTCTCAAATCTTCTATACATTGCTGTGCTTTCCAGTTTTAACAATCCATGATCTCTTTTTAAAATTTTTAAAAAATAATTATAACTTCTTATTGACAGAACCCATGCCAGGGTAATTTTTTATAACATTATCCCGTGCACTCACTTCTGTTCCGATTTTTCCTTTTCCTCCCTCAATCCCCTCCCCTAGATGGTAAGCAGTACTATACATGTTAAATATGTCACAGTATATCCTAGATATAATATATGTATGCAGAACCGAACAGTTCTCTTGTTGCACAAGAAGAATTGGATTCAGAAGGTAAATCTGAAGAAAAACAAAAATGCAAATAGTCTTTGGGTAGTTGCTTCTGTCCATCACTGATCAATTGAAACTGAGTTAGATCTTCTCTTTGTCAAAGAAATCCACTTCCATCAGAATACATTCTCATACAATATCGTTGTTGAAGTACAATCTATGACTTTTACTCTTTAATACTCTTGCTTCCTTCTATCCTCCTGGCTTGCTCGACTTTCTTCAAATTCCATCTTAATTCCTTCTATAGGAGAGCATTCCATCAGAAAAGCTTTTAGTCCTAGTGTCTTCCAAATTTGAATTATCTATAATTTATCCTCTATGTAGGATTTGCACCTAGTAGTTTGCAAGTTGTCTCCTTGGATTGCTTTTAGAATATAAACTGCCTTGCTTTTATGTCCCTATGTAATGCCGGAGAAACTGAGGCAGGAGAGAGATTAGAGAGTTTTTAATATGTTATTAATGGGAGAGTAAGATTGACTGGACAGGACTCTCGTCTCAAATTATCTAGTACTGAATGGGAGAATCTCTAACTTCTATATACCTTTGGAGACAAAGAAGAGGGAAAGAGCGGGAAAGTCCCTGTCCAGCTGGAAAAGGCCATAAACAAAACAAAACAAAAAAAAAAAAAAAAAAAAAAAAAAAACCCAGAGACAGGATGTCTGAATACCCAGAGATAAAGATGTCAGTGAAATATCTTGGAATATTTTAGAGGGATATAATAAATTCTTGAGGACAGAAGATAATCAGGAGGTCTACTCTCTTGTTTATCTTGCTTGGGCTAACGATTTATAACCTTACAGTAATTGGTCCTCAGCCTTCATGGACCAGAGGGAGATTTACAGCTTAGGGGAGTAATTAGGGAGACTGAAACAAGGGAAACTTGTACAAGGAAACTGAGTCAGGACAGTTAAAGAGAACTGTGGCATAACACCTAAGTCCTTAATAAAGTGCCTGGCACAAACTAGGTATATAATAAATATTATTGACTGACTTAATAAAAAGATTAGACACATTCCATAATTGGAATTATTCATTGAAAAGGGAACCCCAAAGGAAGAAACACACACATACTACCAATTGTTTTTTTTTCTAATTAAAGTTTCTAGAAAGTCAATATTTACAAATTGGAAGCAATCTCAATATCAAGGACAAATGTTTTCTCTTTTTATTTACGGTTATACAGTGAACACATTAAAATGACATATGGCGACGGGAAGGGAGGGGAGTGGGGAGAGGAGAGGGGAGAGAGAACGAGCAAAAGAACCAAAACAAGAACTGAGTTAGAGGGTTCAAAGTACACACTTTAAAAATCAGAGAAATAGGGGGATGAAAAGCGGACCAATCACGTCATAGCGCGGGATTTCGAAAATTCCCCTAAACCAATCATGTAACAGCTCAGTAAGTTTGGGTCCTATAAATAGAGAGCGGCAGCCCTCTTTCTTACATTTCTTACATCCTATTTCTTTGTCCCCTGAAAAATGGCTCGTACCAAGCAAACCGCTAGGAAGTCTACGGGAGGCAAGGCTCCCCGAAAACAACTCGCTACTAAAGCAGCTCGGAAAAGCGCTCCCGCTACTGGTGGCGTGAAGAAACCTCACCGCTATCGTCCTGGTACTGTGGCTCTGCGAGAAATTCGCCGCTACCAGAAATCAACCGAGCTTCTTGTTCGGAAGCTTCCCTTCCAACGGTTGGTTCGCGAGATCGCTCAGGACTTCAAGACTGACCTTCGCTTCCAAAGCTCGGCCGTAATGGCCTTGCAGGAAGCCAGCGAAGCCTACCTTGTGGGGCTGTTTGAGGATACTAATTTGTGCGCCATCCATGCCAAGCGGGTAACCATTATGCCCAAGGACATCCAGCTGGCTCGCCGCATTCGTGGAGAGAGGGCTTAAACTTGTTTACTAACGTATCAACTTCCAAAGGCTCTTCTTAGAGCCACCTACAGTTTCTTTGAAAGTAGCTGTTACATTCATAGGATTTGGGAAACGAGTGGATCTCGAGGTTGGTTGGCATTTAGGTGCCACAGTAGAGTACTAGACCAAGCATATTGTTATGTAAAGTAGGAAAATAACTTGCTGATGATCTCGTGATTCACATTCTTAATCACATATGAGATTTTGAACCACAAAGTTTTGTTCCATTGGACTGCCATAATGATTTTTCTAAACTTATTGCATATTTGACCTACCCTTGATCTTACTGAAAAGGCTTCTAGTTATTGGACTTTGTTTTATCCAAAATGGGATCACTGCATTATAGATATTGCTGACTAGGTGATAGGTATAATTTATCTTTTAAAAAGCTATTCTGTATTGTTAAGGAATGTTTCATTATATTGAGGAAATTTTTATCTTGAATTTTATAATTTACTTTGCTATCACAATTCTTATAAATATGAAACCTTTTCTCTAAGGTTTGGGTGGAAAAACTTAAGTATGCTAAAGTCCCAACCTCCCCTCTTTCTGACGTTAGATCCCAAAGATACAAGGGTGATAGTTAAATTCTGTTCTCAATACGCCCATAAAACATTATCTTAGTATCACAAAGTTTATGGGGCTTGCTTGAAGAAGATAGGGCAAACTGGCTAGGATAATCTAACCTCTCATTTTTAACCAATTAAAATGGTCTTATTGAATTTCCCGGTCTCCAGTAAGTCTGTAGGAACCCCAGAGAGGGGTTACGGTTTATAAATTTATAAAGACATTCCTTAGAAAGAGTAGAGGTAGTTCTCAAAGCATGTGGGTTCTATATACAATTTATTTAATGCAGCCAATAGCGATTTTTCATCTTTGTGATGCTAGCCAATTAAATGCTTTCTATTTTGTTCTTCTAGACAGAAAAAAAATGGACTATATTCTTAATTCAGGGTCTCTTGGCTAGATGCAGGGTTATTTATTATTAGGTCATATATATAAATTAAATCCAATTCAATACAAGTCATGTCATCAACTTCCAGATATTAACGGTTTTCTTTTGAGAACAAAAGGCAACCTGTGAGTAGTGGTACCTGTCCTTAGGGGACCCAACTGGCCAATTATAGTTGAACAAAGGTAGTTCCTTCCTTCCTCCTTCTCTCCCTTTCTTTCTTTTCTCTCAGCCTCCACCCCCTTTTTCCCCCTCTCCTTGTTATTATGATTATCTTCAGAAGAAAAACAATAACATGCCCCTCACACTGTCTTACTCTGAGATTTACCTTTGTCCCTTTATTAAATTTCAAATGAAACTATCTTTTCAAAAGCCTTTTCTGTGATTTATTGCTGTACTTAATTTCTTGTTGTTATTGTTATTAATGTTCTGCCTCAGTTTCCCTAGTTGCAACTCCCCCTTTTCTGTTCATGAGATAATTAGGGCTGTGGAGATCTAGCATTCCAAAAGATAAGACTCCAGATGTCCTATCTCAGATACCTAATTGGCATTGTCTAGATCTCTAAGTTTCAGACTTCCCGGCTCTAGTTGGACACCTCCTAAGTCCTTCCAATTTATAAGAATTTATGATCCTACCCCAACCTGTCAGAACTGGATTGATGATCCTGCCTAGAGATTGCCGGTTACCAGAGTTTGGACTCCATTTCGCCCCTTCCCTTTCCTCCCCTTCCTTCCCTCCCTCCTTTGTTTAGCTACGGGAGCTTGGAGCTGGGTGTGTATATATATGTCATCGAGAACTGTGTATATATATATGTCACCGAGAACTCACATTCGCTGCTGGATATTTTGGATATCAGCCCTGGGGACATCATTACCTCAGCACAATCTCTCCCTCTCAGAAATCCAAATAAAATATTAAAACATCTCTAATCTATTTTGCCTCAGTTTCTCCGGCATTACAATTAATATGGTCATTTTCATATTTTTTTTAATATTGGACTATTCTTGATATAAATCCAACCTTGTCATAGTGTATACTTTTTATGGTATGTTGCTGTATTCTCCTTACTAATATCATAAAGTTTTGTATATCAATATCCATTAGGGATATTGATCTATTCTGTTTCTCATTTTTTACTGTTCCTGATTTAAATATCAATATTTTCTCAAAGAATTTGGTAAGATCCTTTCTTTACCTATTTTGTAAAACAATTTGTAATATTGCAATTAAATGGCCTTGTTAATTAATTGTAAACATTTGATAGAATTCACTTGTAAGAACCATCTGGTACAGGGTTTTTTCCTTTAGGAATTCTGAGTCACATTTGAACTCAGATTTTTCTGACTTCAGAGCTGGTGCTCTATTCACTTCACCACCTACCTGCCATCTAACTGCCCCCCCCCCTATTTTTCTTGTATAATAGCTGCCTAATGATAAATAAGGAAATTACCTATATGCATTCTTTGCTTCACCTGTTTGCTGTACTAGTTATTTTCCTATTACTATTACTATTACTATAAATATTATTATTAGGTACTCTGTACCTAAATTCCTGTGCACCAAATGCTTTGGATTATAGGTCCCATTGATCAGCTAACTTATTAATAAATCTTCACTAAGAAATTACGAGAAATCTCTACTCTCAATTATTGAGCATTATAATTAGTGAAAGTGTTTTAAGATATATATTTTCTTCTAAAGACTATTTTGACTTCAGTCCCCAAAATATGGCATATCTCATTAAATTATTGTTGTTTCTATAATTATTGAAAGCTTGAAAGCTCTCTCATTCAAGATTTATTTTTCCCCCTTTCCTCATCAGGGTTTTATACTCATTTTTCCTGAGTAAGTTAATCCTTTGTTGTAAGTCTATGTCTTTTGCCTTCTAGAATATCTTATCACAAGCTCATTATTATTCTATGGTATTGGCTGCTAAATCACGTGTGATCCTGCCTGTGGCTCTTCTCTAACTGAATTCTTTTTTTCTGATTGCAGTATTTTGTCTTTAAACTGAAAGTTCTAGATTTGGAATATAATATTCTTGGGAATTTTTATTTTGATATTTCTTCCGAGAGGTGACTGGTGGATTCCATTTCCATTTTATCTTCTAATTCTAAGAGATCTGCACAGTTTTCTTTTATGAGCTGTTGAAATATGATACTTAAACTTTTTTTTTGGTTATAACTCTGTAATGCCGGAAAAACTGAGGCAGGAGAGAGATTAGAGAGTTTTTTATATTTTATTAATGGGAGGGTATAATTACCTGGACAGGACTCTCATCTCAAATTATCCAGTCAAACAGAGATTAAAGACCAATTCAATAGTTTATTAAAGGGAGAGATATACTGGCACCAAGGGATCCATGTTGGTCCCAGGGCTGGACGAGATGTCATCCAGCATCCAGCGATGAATGTGAGTTCTTAATGACATATATAGTCACATGGCTCAGATACAGGGGTAGACCAAGGCAGGGGAGGAGTAAGAACACTGAGAAAGGGGAAGTTACAGACAAAGAGGGGACAGCTTCATAGACCCATTTGGCTCTGCAGGATGGGAGAGACCATAAATCCTTACTAAAAGCCAGAGACAGGATGTCTGAATAAACAGAGGTCAGGAAGTCTGAATTCCCCCCTTATCTAGCTTACATTAGCAATTTACAACCCCAGAGCAAATGGTCCCCAGTCTTCATGGACAGGGGGGGGAGGGGAAGGGTTACAGCTTAGAGGATTGAGACAGAACAGTTAAGGAAACTGAGACAGAAACAAGTGCAGGGAAACTGAGTCAGGACAGTTAAAGAGAACAGTGGCATAACACTCAGGTTATTCAATGATTCTCCAATTCTTCCTCCTCAATTTGTTTTCCAGGTGAGTAGTTTTTGTCAGTGTTTTGACTTCATTTTAAAATGTCTTATGGTCTCATATTTGGTTAATTTTGATTTTTAAGCAGTAATTTTATTAGGTAAGTTTTTATACATCTCCAAAACAGTTAATTCTCATATTTTTCTTTCATAGCTTTAAGTTCTTTCTCCATTTTTTTCCTCTATCATTTTCATTTTATTTGTAAAATCCTTTTAAAGTTCTTTTTGACACTCATCAAGGAACTGATTGAATGCATGTTGAATGTGTGTTTACAAACATGTGTTCGTGTGTGTGTATATGTGTGTGATCCCATTGCAGTTTTGCCTATACATGTTTAACAGTATTCTCTTTTTCTGGATTAGTATTTTGAGTTTCCCTGTCACCAAAATAGCTTTATATAAGTGGTCTTTTTTGTTTGCTCACTTTCTAGCCTTTTTCTTGATTTTAGATTTTATTTTAGGAATGGGCACTTCTTGGGATAGTTCTGACTTGAGATTGTATCTTCTTGGGTCTTTTTGCTACTCTTGAGATATTTAAGCCCTGTGTTATTTCAGTATGTCAAGGCCAACTCAGGCCTAGAACCAGCAAATTTTCCATGCCTGCCTAGTGGTGTGTTTCAATGTAAAGTCTGATCATTACCCTGCTGATCTGAGCCCTTCAAGTTCTTGATCTGAGTTTGAGTATACACAACACTTCTTTTGGTTTACCACTGATTAAAAGTTCTAGTATAAATTAGTACTGAATCAATCACTGCCAGACAGCTAGAAAACTATTGGTTTAGATTGGCAAAACTGAAGTATCACCTTTAGTCTGGGATTTCTGCCCTGGCCTTTTATGGTCTTCAAATTTATTTTCAGGATCAGTTAGAGTCACCCAACCACTATTTGCTTTGACACTTATTCCTCACTCAGTATACAGTACAGGATCCATGACCATCCTTTACCCTGGAATATCAACCTATTCTGGATTTGTGACTTGGAATTGCTTAGTCACTTCAACTGCTAGTGCCATTCCTTTCAGATTGTCTTCTATCTGCTCTATATATATCTTTTATGTACCTAGTAATTTATGTACTGTTTTCTTCATTGGAATGGAAGCCTGACACACAGGAAATATTTAAGAAATATTTGTCTACCGGCTGTGACATTTTTAAATGATGGTAGAGGACAGAGATTAGTCTTAGAAAAACTAACTACAAAGTAGGGAAATTAAGCATAGAGGACAGAGTGGGATTTTAAGGTTGAAGTGACTGGTTTCAAGTATTGATGCCAATAAATATTGGCTGTGTGATTATAGGGAAATAATTTATCTTCTTGATTTCCAAAACACTTTAAAGATTATGAATTTCATGACAACTAGCATTCTGCATTGTTATGGGGAATTACAAGTCTAGTTCCATCAAAAAGATGACAGGTTTTATCTTGAATGAAAAGGAGAATTTTTATGTCCATGATAATAAATATGAGGGCAGGTTTTGAAAACTTATAAAAACAGGAGTTTAATAGAAAAATAAACATAGCCCACATTATACTGAGATTTGTTAATGGGGAGAAAACGTAGTAGTAACTTGTTTTTTCTTCTTCAGCACCATTTTTCTTCAGCTTCTTACTTCCTTTTCATTCCATCTCCCCAAGAAACCACTTAAGAATTACAGAGTAACTCAGGACCTGAAAGGATAACTAATAATAGAAATCAGGGACTGGACTATTCTTGTACATGAGAGGACTAATGTTGGCAGAAAATAAAATTTGTGTGAAAGAGGATACAAGACTTTAGTCACTGAAACTTAAATACTGGGAATAGAAAAGCACTTGGTGGATTCCTGACCATGTTTCCAGGAGGTCAGAGATGGTCAGAACTGCAATGCTCAAAGGAAGAAATGTGGAACCAGGCAGGCCAAGTGTTCTCAGATAAGGAACTGCAGTATCCTTACAAACAATTCAGATTGACTGATTACTAAAATACCAATAATTAACAGCTGGGGAAAGAAACTAACATTATCTGCTAGAAAACTTCAGGAGAAATGTTTCATAGGACAGTAAAGGAAGGACAATATGTAGCAATAGTCTTGCTCTATCCTCAATCATCTATTGTAATCTATTGAGAAATATAGACAAATCAATGAAATATATATACTATGAAGATGGCCAGAATAAACATGGAGAACACCAGTGAGGAACAAACACAAGAACTTTAGTAGAAGACACATACTGTAGAATCACACTAAAGAAAGCACTTGCTGAGAGCTTACCAGCACAACTATAAGTGGATAAGGATAAAAAGACCTCTGGGAAAGATTGTTCACAGTTAAGCATCATTTTCTGTAAGCTCTATTTATTTTCTATGACCTATAAATAAACTTGGTCACTTTTGTGGGTTGTTTATATGTCAAAGGAGTTTTTGACAACACATACAGGTTTGTATCAGATAGGACATTTTCACATTAAATAAAATATAAAATCAAAATCAAAAAGCATTCTATTAAATGATTATTAGAGGTCCCAAACAAAAAATGAATCTGACCACAGAGAAGTATTATAGTGACAGGGAAAATCAAGAAACAAACTCAGAAGAAGGCAACAATGTCAAAACAATGACTAAAACCTTAAAAAAGAATGGGAAGTAGTCTCATGTTAGGGGAGCAACTTGCTAGTGGCTGTTGGGGATCTACTTCCCATCAGCAGAATAGATCCGTTCATTCAAGAGCATGATTACATAGAGGCAGTTGCATTCTCTTACCTCTCTCCTCTTCCTTCTTACCTCTGATTTATTTCATTTCCAATTCATAGGCAACATCTGCATCAGTAAAATCTGATTTGCAGTTCCTTTAAGTGTGTTTTGATTCACAGCTATGGGGGCTTTTAGAAAATCAACCTGCACCTTAGCATTTAGGCATGGTCCTTAACAGTCTCAAGCCCATAAAAGAGTTCAAAAAGGAAAATCATATAAATTAAAAGTCATATAAGAGGAAGAAGAAAATTTTTAAAAAGAAATGAGAAAATACAAGAGGATTATGAAAAAAGTCAACAGCTTGAAAAAAGAAAACAATTGCTTAAAAGTTAGAATTCAGCAAATAAAAGCTAATATTTCAGAGACATCAAGAAGCAATTAAACAAATTCCAAAAAAGTGAAAAAATAGAAAAAAAAAATTGCAAAGTATCTCATTAGAAAAGCAACTGACCTGGAATATCGATCCAGGAGAGACAATGTCAAAAATCATAGAACTACCTAAAATCCATAATCAAAAGGAGGACCTGAGCAGCATATATATATTTTAATTATCAAGGAAAACTGCCCTGATATGCTGGAACCAGAGAGCAAAATACACATTGAAAGAATCCATTGAGCTCCTTAGAAAAGATACCCCAAAATAAAAACTCTAAGAAATATAGCCAATTTACAAAATTATCAAGGTCAAGGGAAAAATGCTGCAAGTGGCCTTAAAGAAACAAATAGAATATCAGGGAGCCACAACAGAAATATACAGAATTTAACAACTGCAACATTAAAGGATCAGCAGTCATGGAACATGATATTCTGGAAAGCAAAACAGCCAGGACTACAACCAAGAATCATCTTCCATGGTGAAATTAAGCATAATACTTCAAAGGAAAGAAAATGATTATTCAATGAAATAGGATTTCAAACTTTCTTAAGATCAGAACTTGTGGTGAGCTTTTTCTTCTCAAAACACAGCCAGGAGATAAAAGTTCAGATCTTTTATTATCTCCAATATAGCCCGGTTAGCTTAGAGGTCTATCTCTCTGCTTGGTTCCAAGAGCTCCCTCCGAATGTCGCCAAATCCAAAGGTTTTGTCCTTTAGCCTCTGCCTCTGCTTTCTTCAGCCTCCAACCAGCACAGAGATGGAATGAATCTCTTGTCTCCTTCACTTGGGGCTCGGCTAGCTTTCTGGTGAGTCTTTCAGACCAGCTTGGTCTCAGCGGGGGAAGTGCAGGAGCCCAGCCACCAACTCCTCTCCAATGCAGCTGAACTCTCTTCTGCGACCAGCCAGCCAAGTGGAATATATTCTCTCTTGCCTTGCCTCGGAGAGAGGGCTTCTGGCATAATTCCACTGAAATCTCGACTTGTAGCTTCTTCACTCTGAAAAACTTCTTTGACTGGCCCACTGAAGCTCTATTTATGCTCCTTCAAGAGAGGGATTGTGGGTTTTCTCCCATAGTGCTCTCTGGCCCAAAGAGCTTCAAGGGAGGTGTGAACTTACAAAGTTACAAAGTTTACTTTGTGAAACTCCCATACTTGTGAACTCCAATGAGTAAAGGTGTGAATTGCCTTGTACTAATTAGTTCTACTTAGTACCTTGTTTCAGGTTCTGCCCAAAACATCTTCTTGTAAGATTAGATCAACTCTAATGAGTTAGCAGTATGTAAGGATTCCAACAGGAACTGAACAAAAAAATTGTTCTTTATTATCAATACCCAAAAGAAGATGAGCATGTAAAAGGGGGAAAGGAAACACAAGGAATTCAATGGAACTGAATTATTTATATTCCTACATGAGAAGACAATACTTGTAATTCTTTAGAATTGTACTACTAATAGTCAAACTAGAAGGAATATACATGCACAGAGGGCACAAGAATAAGATGAATTTAAGGAAATCACATAAAAAATATCTAAGGAATGAAAAAGAAGAGTACACTGGGTATAGAAGGAAATGAGAGGTAGAATGGGATAAATTATTTCACATGAAGAGGTGTAAAAACAATCTTTAAAATGGAGGTGAAGAATTGATAAATGGTTAAAGAATATGAACTTTTTTTCATTTTCAGATGAAGAAATTGAAACTATTTTTAGTCATATGAAAAGGTGCTCCAAATCATTATTAATCAGAGAAATGCAAATTAAGACAACTCTGAGATACCACTACACACCTCTCAGATTGGATTAGATGACAGGAAAAGATAATGATGAATGTTGGAGAGGATGTGGGAAAACTGGGAGACTGATACATTGTTGGTGGAATTGTGAATACATCTAGCCATTCTGGAGAGCAATTTGGAACTATGTGCATACCTTTTGATCCAGCAGTGTTTCTACTGGGCTTATACCTCAAAGAAATCTTAAAGAAGGGAAAGAGCCTCGTATGTGCAAAAATGTGTCAGCCCTTTTTGTAGTGGCTAGAAACTGGAAATTGAATGGATGCCATCAATTGGATAATGGCTAAATAAATTGTGGTATATGAATGTTATGGAATATTATTGTTGTTCTGTAAGAAATGACCAGCAGGATGATTTCAGAGAGGCCTGGAGAGACTTACATGAAGTGATGCTAAGTGAAATGAGCAGAACCAGGAGATCATTATATACTTCAACAACAGTACTATATGATGATCAGTTCTGATGATGTGGCTCTCTTCAACAATGAGATGATCTAAATCAGTTCCAATTGTTCAGTAATGAAGAGAACCAGCTACATCCAGCGAAAGAACTATGAGAACAAATGTAGACCACAACATAACATTTCCACTCCTTCTGTTATTGTCTGCTTGCATTTTTGTTTTCCTTATCAGGTTTTTTTTACCTTCTTTCTAGATCCAATCTTTCTTGAGCAGCAAGATAATTGTATAAATATGTATACATACATTGTATTTAACATATACTTTAACATATTTAACATGTATTGGACTACCTGCCATCTAGGTGAGGGGGTGGGGGAAAGGAGGGGAAAAGTTGGAACAGAAGGTTTTGCAAGGGTCAATGTTGAAAAACTACCCATGCATATGTTTTGTAAATAAAAAGCTATAATTTTAAAAATGGAGGGGAAGATGAGAAAGTGGACAATGGGCATTTCTTGAACCTTACTCTCATCAGATTAGCTCAAAGAGAGGATAATATATATAATCAGTTGAATATAAAAATCTGTCTTCTAAGTAGGAGAGGAGGAGAATAAGGAAAGGGAATAGAGCGGTTGAATGAGGGCACTTACAGAAGGGAGGGCAGGAGAAGCAGTAGACAGAAGCAAAACACTATTGAGGGAAAAGGGCAGAAAAAGAGAAAGGAAAAATAGGATGAAGAGAAATACACAATTATAGTCATAACTGTGAATGTGAATAGGATGAACTCTCCCATAAAATGGAAACAAATAGCTAAGTGGATCAAAAAGCAGAATTCTAAAATATATTGTTTACAAGAAACATACTTGAAGCAAAAAGACACACAGAGTAAACATAAGAGGCTGGAAGAGCATTATGTTTCAGCTGAGTGAAAAAAAAAACCAAGGATATCAGTTCTGAGTTCAGATAAAGAAAAAACAAAAAAGAGAGAGAGAGGGATAAGGAAAATACATCTTGCTAAAATGTACAAGTATGATGTAATATCAATACTAAACATATATTCATTAAGTGGTATAGCGTCCAAATTCTAAGAGTTAAGTGACTTACACATTCAGTTCATGGTCAAACAAGAGAAAGAGAACATTACAAAATACAAAATAGATAATTTAATTTTATTAAAGGAAAAATCTTTTGTACAAACAAAACTAATACAGCCAAGATTGGAAGGAAAGCAGAAATCTGGAAAACAATATTTATATCAAGTGTCTCTGATAAAGTCTTATTTCTCAAATATGTAGAGAATTGAGTCACATAAGAACACAAACTATTGCCCATTTGATAAATGGTCAAAGTATATAAACAGGCAGTTTTCAGATGAAAAAATCAAAGCTACCTATAGGCATATGAAGAAGTCCATTTCTAAATCACTGTACGTCACTTTTGATTAGAAATACAATGTAAAATAATTCTTAGGTACTCCCTCATACTTATTAGATTGGCTTATATGACAAAAAAAGGAAAATGATACATGTGGAGAAAATGCAAAGTGAAATGAACAGAACCAGGAAAACATTATACACGGTATCAGAAACATTGGATGATAATCAACTATAAATGACTCAACTCTTCTCAGCAACACAATGATTCAAAACAAGTATAAAGGATGCATAAGGGAAAATGTTATCCATATTCCAGTTAAAGAAATCTTAGACAGGGGCAGCTAGATGGCACAGTAGATAGCCAGCCCTGAAGTCAGGAGGACATGAGTTCGAATCCAGTTTCAGACTATTAATACTTCTTGGTTGTGTGACCCCTGGGCAAGTTAATTAACCCCAATTGTCTCAGAAAAAAAAAAAAAAAGAAATGGACTCTGAATGCAAATAGAAGCATACTTTTTTACTTCATTCTTTTTGGTTTTATTCCTTTTTGATCTATTCCTTTCATAACTGTAATTAATATGGAAACATAATTTATATGATAGCACATGTATAACCTATCTCAAATTGCCTACAACTTGTAGAACAAAAAGAGAGGAAGGAGGGAGAAAATTTCAAAACTCAAAATCTTTGAGATATGAATGCTAAAAATCATTTTGACATGTAATCTGGGGGGGGGGGAATTGAACATTATTAAAAATAAAGTGTTTGTGTAATTTGTATAACTTTATTTTATTTTATTGAATGTTATTTCCAACTCCATTAGAAATGGTAGGTGTGCTACCTCATTAAAAAAAAAAAAAAAACACTATTGTGACATTGTCTGATCTATGCTGAATGGACAGCTTGGGACATTTTACTTGTAATTCAGATCATTAAGAACATTAAATGAACTTTGATCCTGGGAAGGAATGGTGAAGTGTCAGGGTCAGAAAAGGTAAAGGTAAGTGAAAAACACTTGGGCCTTCCCAGGTTTCCAGAGAAATTTCCAGAATTGGAGATAGGATTATATGTGTCAAATACATCCTGGGAGATTTCTAGGGAGAGCAAGTATTTACTTCTTGACAAAGTACAATGGAAGTTATGTAATACCCAAGAAATTGAGGCAGACAGAGATTGGTTTTTAATATTAATGTGGAGAGTTTAGGTAGCCAAAAATGGGATTCTTGTCCAAAGCATTTGGTATAGATACACCAAGGCAGGAAACATATAGGGTTTTAACTAACCCTTTAGCTAGGGTTCGCAAACAGAAAACATAACCTGAATATACAACCTTATAGGGAAAACAAAGGCAAATAAGTGTCCAGCAAGGACACTGGGAGGACAGACAAGCCATAATTTCAGGAAAGGTTCATAACTTAATTCTGATGGGATAGGGGTCAAGATAAAAAGGTTGAGGGCAGGAGACATCAAAATATGGGGCAATATTCAAAAGGAAGGGGGATTATCCTAGCAAGGATAGAGAAAATGCACCTAGAATTTATGACACAATGCATTGTATGGTAAGGTGATTGAAACTCCAAGATTTTTCCTGGGTTCTATTTTTTTTAAAGAAATGACACATTTTTATCTTTCTTCCTAATTGTTGTGTATGTCATTAATATTCCCTAAGACTTCCTGTGGAAGGAGGGATAGTGAAAGCTTATGTATGTTTAGGTCAGAGATTAAATTTTGAGTCCTGTTTTGCATTTCTTTTCCTGAGCATAGGTGACCAAACATTAATCCTGAATGGATATTCCTGGCTATGACAACAACTTCATCAGATTGAGAATCTGGGCATTCCCTAGGTCTGGACCAAAGTTGCAGAAAATGATCATATCTTCTTGAAATGGACAAAGGACTGGCCTCCCCTCCCCTCCCTCAATCTTAGGTTAAAGGGCTTCGGGCTTGCAGAGAAATGTCTGCTCAGCTAGATCAAAGGAGGTCTTTTTCACTTCAAAGTGCCTGATCAACAATGAGGGGTATCTGTTTGATAACCTTGACCTATAAAGTATGTTAAACATCTGCCATTGTATTTTTTGTCCTGTAAAGTCGAGTCACTGTTTAATATCAAAATGTGACAGCAAAGGTGAACAAGAATGCTTATAAGGCTGTCCCTACTTCAGTTCGACATGGAACCCTACTGAACCCTACCGAAGGTATGTCCCGGCCATGCAGGCCATCTAGGCCAGTAAAATAAATTGTCTCTAAATTATGAACCACCATGGCTGTCTTGAATTTTATTGCCTGGGCTATTTCATTCTCAAAGTAGACGATCACGACTAGTAAGATAATTCAGATGAAAAGACTAAGAAAATCCAAACCAGGACACTGGTTGCCAGAAAATAACATCTTCATTGAATTGTTCTAACAGCACAGATCTGAATTGATAATGAAAAGTGTCAATCAGTTCTCAAAACTATTTCATATTAATGTATAAAATATAAATCTCCTGAGATCATAATGTGTGTCAGGTTCCAAAGTATACATATAAATTTTTTGTGTTTTAAACATTTTTGTGGTAGAGTAAATAAATAGTTGTCCTTATTTTGTACATTAAGTGTATTTTCTAAACATGATCTCATTACTTTTGAGGGAGAACCTGGATATGAACCAAATCTAAACTTTCTTTTAGAAATTTTCCCCAAGTCTTACACTGAGATGGGAGCAGTAAGCAATATGAGAAAATCCTTATTCCTTGGAGAACTACCCCCGGAGTGAACATCATCTGCTGGATCATGTGAGAGGGGTCTTCAGTGAAAGAACTCTTCATTTCAAAATATAATTGTTCATTGTCTAAATGTAAGTAGGCATTTCCCCACAAAAATGTGTATATATGTGTCTGTATCTCTGTGAATTCTAGAGTTAGAACAGACCAACACCTTGATTATTAACTGAGAGAGTATCAGCATTTTCTTGCAAGTTTGTGTTGTCAGTTTACCTTGTTGTATACTCTTTTATATACTATATAGGGAATTCAGATTGAAACAGGACTGCAGGTCTTCAATCCAATGTTCACTTTCTTCCAAGGTACAGTGGTAAGTCTGATCTCTCAATCAGGATTTGGTTTGGTTTTACTTTGTTGTTTTTTGCAGCCTAAAACAATGTCTAGGGTCCAGTACTTTTCCAAATTTAAACCTGGACTTGATCCTGCACTTTCCTTTAAACAACAGTCCTAATTCTAAAGAATCTTATTATCTCCAACCAGCTAGGATAACCAAGTGAGCTCTGAAGAAAGCTCCGAACTTTGGATTTCAAATCAGAAGACTTGAGTTCAAAACCCTAATCTGGTGATTTTTCAATCTTGTATTTCCAGCTACATATTTGACATCTCAAAATAGATATCTCATTAATACCTTAAACTCAGCATGTTCAAAATGGAACTCATCTTTCTTCCTCCATCTGATTTTCCTTGTAAACTTTCTATTATTCCATTCTCAAGGGAACCATCATTCTCTCAGTCACCCTGGCTCAAAATTTAACTATCATTTTATCTTTGTAACAGCTCTACCATATGTATACCTTTGTCTCCTCTGATACTCCACTACCCTTGTATAGGCCTTTGTTACTTCACGCTTGGACTATTATAATAGTCTTCTGGTTGGTAACTGCATGCCATAAATCTTTTCTCACACCAGTCCATTCTCTACTCAGTTATCAAAGTAGAGAAGAAATAGTAGAGCTATCATCAGCTATCTAAACATGTTTATAAGTCTGTCCTTGTCAAACTTCCACCTCAAATTCAGTAAATTATAATGGCTTCCTCTCACCTCTAGAATCAAATATAAATTTCTGTTTGATGTTCATAATCCTTTATCACTAGCTTTTCCCCCTAGTGTTTTAGTCTTCTAATATCCCATTCTTCAATACATAGTCTCTGTGCTATTCTTTGAACAAGATATTAAATTCTAAATATGGGCATTTTCATTGGTTGTCCCTCATACCTGGAGAGCCTTCTGCCTTCATCTCTGTCTCCTGGCATCCTCCAAGTCCCAGCTTTTACATGAAATTTTTTTTGATCCCCTTAATTCTAGTGCCTTGCCTCTATTGAACACACACACACACACACACACACACACACACACACACACACACACCCCACACACACGTTTTGTTGTTTTATGTGTTTTTTGTTTTTTTGTTTTTTGTTTATGTTTTGCTGGAGCAAATGGGATTAAGTGACTTGCCTAAAGTCACACAGCTAGGAAGTGTCTAAAGTCAAATTTGAACTCAAGTCCTCCTGACTAAAGGGCTGATACTCCATTCCACTGTACCAACTAGCTGCCTCTCTCCCCTCCCCCCACCTTGAATATTTCCAATTTAATAAATTACAACTTTTCCAATAGCTTATTTGTTAAACAAGATGAGGCTAGCCACTGATAACTGTAGTATTTCATTAAAAAGACCTTTTTTCTGAATTGATTTCCAAAATAGTTGATCACTATTTTTTTTCTAAAACAGAAATGAGATATTAAATATGCTTTTCTAATTTTGAAGAAAAGTATAATATTCCTCTGATTTACCTATCACTATTATCTTGTTCGAAAAAGGAATTAAGACTAGTCTGGAATGACCTATTCTTGATGTATTCATCTTGAATCTTCCTCAATTAGGTGGAGAAAGGGAAGGTGCTGGTATCAACTAGGGACTTGGTCAGACCTGTGCTTAAAAATCCTTCAGGAGCTCCCTACTGGAGTAGGGAAAGATTGGTAGGTAGACAAACCAGCAGTAGTATGATACAGGTTACTGTATCATAGTGTCAGAGGGAGAAAAGGTGGGGCAACTGGGAGAGATGCTACAAAAGAAAAAAAATGCCTTAGCAACAGACTGAATAGAAATAGATTGAGGAGGGAAGGGGGACTGGAAGAGGGGAGATCGGCAATTACAAGTAAGTATTAGATTATTTAGGATTCACACTAAAGTACCACATTTTCCTAATCTCTGGTTGGATCAAATTCACAGTAGTTATACCACGTGTCAAAACATATGCAAATAAAAGAGATTGCAATACTATATTTTGATTGGTTGGTTTACTGTATAATGATTTTTTTTTTTTTTTAACTAATCCCACAGAGTCTACATTCCTCTTCTGGTCATTGCTATAAATGTTGCTTCACTATTCAAATTATGTTTTTAAACTTCAAATGGTACTTAAAATAATATCGGCTCAACTAGAATTTTGTCGCTGTTTCAAAAAGTGCCATTTTCAGAGAAGGAACAAAAGGGACCAAAAATCTGAAAACGGTTAGTTGCCTTCAGTTGCAAACTCAATCATGGACCAATCCCGCATCAAGGCGGGTTTTTTGAATATGCTCTAGCCCAATCAGAAGAGGACTTTGTCTATAAATAAAGCGACATTCTTTTCTTTCAGTCAGTAGGTTGGTTTTTCTATATTACTTGAAATGGCTCGTACTAAGCAAACTGCGCGGAAATCTACTGGTGGTAAAGCTCCCCGGAAGCAGCTGGCTACAAAAGCAGCTCGTAAGAGCGCACCAGCTACTGGCGGTGTGAAGAAGCCTCACCGTTACAGGCCTGGCACCGTGGCTCTGCGAGAGATCCGCCGCTATCAAAAGTCAACCGAACTGCTGATCCGCAAATTGCCTTTTCAGCGGCTGGTGCGTGAGATCGCTCAGGATTTCAAGACTGATCTTCGCTTCCAAAGTTCAGCAGTGATGGCTTTGCAGGAGGCCAGCGAAGCGTACCTTGTGGGGCTGTTTGAGGATACCAATTTGTGCGCCATTCACGCCAAACGGGTGACCATCATGCCCAAGGATATCCAGCTAGCTCGCCGTATCCGCGGAGAGAGAGCTTAAACTATCAGCAGTCTTTGAAAAGCCGTACCTAAAGGCTCTTATCAGAGCCACCTATAGTTTCCCCAGATAACTGTAACGCTTTTTGGTTTGAATGTTGTTTGCACTGTCTCTCGGTTGCTTGCGTTTTTCAAATTTTACCGCAGATTGGTTCAGGGACGACTGCTTTGGCCATTTGCTTTCGCAACAACTATTAGGCTCTCCACACTCACGTTGGCCTTGTGACTAAAACAGATTTTCTCAAATTGAGAGAGGAGGGCGCAGTGGAATAGGAAAGGAAATACGCAAAATTTACCAAAGCCTTTGGAATTTTGAAATTTGTATGTAAAATCTCAGCAGGGAGTCATGTTATTTTGCTTTGCAGTCTCAATCTTCAAATTCATTTTTAAATGTCTTTTCGGGTGAATTGGATTCAAATAACAAGACCACTCAACATTGTCAGGAATTTAGGCAAGGGCTAAACTCAACTGAAATTAGTGGATGCGAAAAGATGTGAGCCAAGAATACCTAGTGTCTTAATTCTAAATGCTTAGTTCCTAATTTACTTAACTTTGAACTAGTCTTCATCTACATTTGTTTGCTCACGGAGAATTGAACTAGAAGCCGAAAGTTCTTTCCAGTTCTAAATCTGTATAACATTTTTTTGTATATGAAAAATTCCTTTATCAGCAGATAGTAATTGGCCTCGTTTTTTTTTTTTTTGTTTTGTTTTGTAAAATGGATCTTAAAAGAGTTGTTAGGGTTGAAAGGGTTAACAAAATGATTATATACATATATATATATAATTTGATTTATTTATTTTTGGGGGGGGGGGGCATTTGAGTCCCTCTAAGTAAATGGGGCAGCTGAGTTAAGTTACACGGGATAGAATGCTGGTTATGGAAACCTGAAAACTGAGTTCAAATTTTACCTTGAACACTTGTAACCAGTTCACTTAATCCTGTTTGCCTTCGTTTCTTAATCTATTAAATGAGATGGAAAAGATGGTAAATTACTCCAGTAGCTTTACCAAGAAAACCCATAGTGGGATCATGAAGAATTCCATATAACTGAATATTTGATGAGCATTAATCAACTTTGTTTCTATTTTTTGCTACCACAAATGGTTTATTATGAGTATTTTGGTTTATATGGGACTTCCTGGGTATGACAAGGAGATATATGCCTAATAGTGGAATCTCTAGCTATAAGAGAATGGGAACATAGAACAATGATCAGGAGTCAAAGGATATGGGTTCAAATGCTACTTCTTGCTACCTATGGGACTTTGGCCAAAGTCGCTTGATCTTCAGTCTTGCGGTTTTTCATCTATAGAAATAAAGTAAATAGTGTTTTAAGTCCCTTCTAGAGGATTCTATGATTCTAGATCACCTTTATTCAAGATTCAAGATTTTTGAGTCAAGAAAGGAGGCTATACTTAATTTGCTACATTAAAGCTATTTATTGGCAAGACTATTCAACGGAAAAATTTAGGTTTTAGAATATACTTTGGTCATATTAATGTAAAGCTTTTACTTATGACAGGAACTAACCATCATTCATAATGTGGTACAATCTTCAATTAGGTGAATGCTTGATGGGGTAGTATTCAGTATTAGTATTCAGTCTGGAGTCCAATGCTATTGGATTTTGAAATATCTCACCTCTCTCCCAGAACTCATGTAGTACAGCTCCTGTGTTTTCCTCTGGAAGTAGGACAAAGATTCCATACTCTGTTCAGTGTACCGATCATTTCAATAAAACATGGGATGGGGAACATTCTGAAAAGGAATGTTCTCCAAATCCCGAAATAAAACAGCTTAAGCTTCTCAGATAAAGCCCTGTAAAGTAAAATTTGGGGGCCAGCAGAAGCAGAAAAAGCAAAGAAAAGGGCATTCCTGTGACTTGGAAATACCGGGCCAGCTCAGGGTTGCAATGAGAACACTATCTCAACTGGCTCTTCTGCTATTCCTAAGAGTAGTGATCCAACAGGAGACCATCTCGCGGGTTTAACAGTGGTGGTCAGCAAGTGGGGTGGATCAATGGGAAGAGTGAAGAAGTGTTTTGGTCCTATTTCTACTCTCATCCCTTTTCCCTATAGAATAGGAAATAGGAGAAAGAAGTTTTAATGTCTTTTAAACTTTCCTATCTTTAGATTTCATGTCTTACCTCCCCACAGGATTCATCCTGTAGCTACTATCTGTTTTCTTCTCAACTCTGTCCTCCTATTATTGCCCTAATAATTTTATTACTAATAATTTTAAATTGAATTTGCATAGTGTTTTCACATATCTCATTTGATCCTGAAAAAGAGAAAAAAAAAAAAAAACCTATGAGGCTTTACATAACCATAGGATCATTGATTTGGAATGAGAATGGACTTTTCAGGCAGTTTTATACTAGTCCTTGTTTTTACAGAAGAGGAAAACAAGACCCAGAGAAATCCAAAGTCTCAGAGATTCTGGGTATACTGTTTTTTTTCCTTAGTTCCATCTTCTTTATTTTCAAACTAAAATGTATAGTTCCAGAAAAAGGTCATTGCCTCCACCTTTGTTCCCAGTGGATTTCACCTAGTAACAGAGGACATATGATTTTCCACTGGTTAAAGGATCTGAGGAGCAGCTAATTTGGAGCTATTATGTTCACTTCTTCTCTGCTAAGTACCTAATTCAGTGTCTTTATAATTTCCAGCATCTCATTCTCTTCAGTTTCTCTTCATGACTCTCTTCATTTGTAACCTTTGGCTATGTGGATGGACATTTATTTGTATACTATGATCATAAAAGCCAAAAGGCAAAACTCCAGGATCCATGGATGCAGAAGAAAGAATTAGATAAGTTTTGGGTGAGACTTACACAAAGCCTGAAGGAATGGGATCACATTTTCTTTGTTGATCTTTGGACCATAATGGACAATCACAGTCAAGATAAGAGTAAGCATTTGAAGTGTTTTACAATAGCATAACTTTTCCTTTTATTACCCTCCCTAAGAATTTGGAACTGGAATAGATGGATTTGAGTCTAGGAGGATAAGGAAAGATGCATTTGACATCTCTCAACACAAAGTAGTCTTGGTGATTAATGCCCCTTCTATTCTGACATAGGCATAGCAATAGGGACTTCCAATTACTATATGTAGAATGAATGAATGAATAAGCATTTATTAAATCTTGTGATGCATCAGGTCCTATGCAAAAAAAATAATAATAATCTGATACAATCAGATATGTGCCCTCAGGGAGCATAAGTAGGGGAGTAGTAACCAGAGAAGATTTTGTTCTGGGAAATACAGACATCATGAATAAAACCACTGGATAGTCAACTGCCATTCCCTTTACAGAAGCAATGATATTATTCATTTGATTACAGTTCCCAAAGCAAATGGTGAAAAGAAATGGTTGTTTTATGCTCAGGTTAGATAATTGGAAAGAATATGAAGTACGGTCTAAGGCTGGCTAGATATTGTGATTTAGATGAATTTGCATGTATTCACATACTGATTAGGATACCTCAGAAGGTCAGCAAAATAAAAGAAGGTGTCTAGAGCTCTAGGCCAGAGATTGTCCAGGACCGGTAAGGGTAAACAATGAAGAGGTAGCATCTTAGAACATTAGAACCAGAAGGGACCTTGAAGTGCAATTTATAAATAAGGAAACAGAACTAGAAAGCTTAACCTACTTGTCCAGGATCACATAAGTTAAAGGAAAAACTTGTAATATTTCTGGATCAGAGATAATTTTATTTCCTACTTCCAAGTTAACATAGTAGTAGTTTTTCAGTAGTGATTACATCAATACTCATTTTTCCTTGTCTCGAAGCAAGGAAATCCCTTTGTATCAATACCCAATATGAATATGCAATATCTGTCCTTGGCATCTGATTGTGATGGTCACCTAAGAATGAAACCTATAAACTTAATGAAAACCATGATCTGACTAGTCCTAACAGCTAGAATAGCTCCTGAGTTATGTGTGGACACATATGCATATTTTTGTGTACACATGTGTGTGTATATATATATATATAATGACAAAGTCTTTGAGGTTTAGGAAAAAATTACTGGAAAACCTTTCAGCTTTCATAACTGGTCTGGGTTATCAGGTTCTCATATACTACAAGTCATCCTTGGGTTGAGCTCTGATGGAAGACAACAGAACCAAAAGCTTCTGAAAGTATGTCTATGATGCTCAAGACTATCTCATTATATAATGAGACATATATCTCATTATATATATGAATATATATTTCATATATCAAGAGATAATGAACTGGACAGCAGATCAGCCAGAAGCCCAGGCCATAAAGCAGAAATTGGAGATGAACAAGATCAGAGCAAAGCAATATAGAGCTTACCTAGAAAGAGACTGCCCTGAATAGCTACATGAATACTTAAAGAGACTGGAAGTGAAATCCTGAATAAGGTATAATGCTCACAAGAGTTTCTTCCATATTCTCTCTCTCTCTCTCCAGATAGATATGTGGATACGCACACACACATGCATATTTAATCTACTGGTAAAGTTAGTATATTTGTTTGAAGCTGATCTCTTTCTATGACTAGTCACTGGGATGAAATGAACTGAAAACTTCAATCTCCCTGGAAGTGCATTGAGAGAGGCTACTCACCTTTTTCTTTTAACTGTACCTTCAGTGTCCCCATTGGTGACAGTGACCAGACATGTCACTCACAAAGGTATTATCACTCTGAGATGCCAAGCCCTCAGTTTCTCCCCAATGTCCATCACACTGAGCTGGTTATGGGATGAGAAGCAACTGAACCAAGGAATTGAGCTTGGGGACATCTATCCCAGGTCTGGATAGCTGTGGATATCACCCCAGGAGAAGAACAGAGATATGCCTACCAAATAGAACACATGGGACTAAATCAATCCCTCATTATGACTTGGGGTATGGACCAGAATGAATAATGCAGAAAAGAGAACTTTTCTTTATGGGAAAAATGCTTTGATTTGGGAGGTAGGAGGGCGGGGAGATGGAATTGTGGAATCATGGGCCCCTAACCTCCCTATCCTGTTTCAGAACATGGTCCACTGTCTGTCACCCTGGCTACCAGGATCTCCACTGGGATCACTGTTAGCATCACCATTACCACCATAGTTATCATCTGGAAGAAAAGGAATATGTCAAATAAGTAGGGAAAAGGGGAATGGTTTTTGCCTAGCTGATTATAGTAAATCCTAGGACATAATGATTTACTTAGCATTTTTAAATGGTTCAGCATCAGAAATGGGCATGGTTTTAACATGGAAGTGCTATTAAATAAGATGCATCACTATTACCTTTGCTTCTACACCCTAAGTAGGGAAGAATTAACTATAACTCTCATTTTTCTATCTCTCATTACAAGGCTTCTTATCTCCACAGGAGGATTGACCAAGGAACTACATCCTAAGCTGAAGATAAGTGAGCAAGACATATAAAGGAAATCAAAGGAAAGATGTCACATACCACTTTATTTTTTCTTAACATACCTCAGAACTTAACACTATATTCTTCTAAGGAGACAAGGAAATTATCAATCAGTAAATATTTCTTGACGATCTGAATATCCATTATATAACAGCAATAATAACAGCTAACAATTATATAGTGCTTATATGCTAGTTATTATGCTAAGCCTTTTTCAGATATCTCATTTGATCTTCACAACTGTGAAGTAGATATTATCCCAATTTACAGATATTGAAACTGGAAAACTTAGTTCTTCCTAACTCCAGGCCCTTTCCTTTCTCCACTACACATCACCTAACTGCCCTTTCAAAGATTGGGAGCAGGAAATGTTGAAAAGTCCAGGGGAACATTCAAAATAAGTTATTCAGGTCACCAAGGTTCTTTTTCCAATGTTTTCTACTACTACTACACTATGCATTATTTACTTTCTCAAGAAGTTCATTTTCTCTTATAGCATTATCACCTCTATATTAATGCCCAATTTATATCTTTATCACTGAACTGTTTCCATGGATATTCCAAAATAACCAACACTTCTCTCTCTCTCTTTTTTTTTTTTTTCCTCTCTATGGCACCAGTATTTTCAGTCATTTGGGCTCACTAACTGGAGTCATCTTTGACACCATGTTCTCCTTTACCTCAGTTATCCAATATATCACCTAGTTCTATTATTTTTCCTTTTTAATGTCTTTAAGCATAAATTCTTTCTCTCCATTCTCACTGCTACCACCAGATGCATTGATACCAGAGAAACTGAAGTCAACAGAGATTGCTTTTTAATCTTTAATGTGGAGTTTAGGCTAGTCAATCAGATGGGACTCTTGTCCAAAGCATTCAGTACAGATAAACCAAGGCAGGGAACTTATATAGGGTTTTAGCTAACTAGGGTTTGCAAACAGAATATATAACCTGAGTATACAAACTTATAGGGGAAACAAAGGCAGATAAAGGGGGCAAGGACACAGAGGATAGACAAACCATAATTCAGGAAAGGATAATAATTTAATCCTGACAGGATAGGGGTCAAAATAAGGTGGTCAAGAGTAGGAGACATCAAAGTGTGGGGAATACTCAAAAGGAGGGGAAATTATCCTAACAAGGATGGAGATAATGCACCTGGAGTTTGACACAATGGTATGTTAAGGTGATTGAAGCTCCAAGATTTTTCCTGGACTTTTAAAAACTCAAATTCCAGTCCTAAAGGCAAGGAAGGAGTGGGAGAGACCAAAGTGGGTATGATTTTTTTCTCCAGGGCTCAACATCATATTCCTGTATGTCTAGATTATTTGCAAAAATCTAACTACCTTAATTCCATTCTCATCAGACTTATACCACACACTAGCAGATTAATTTTCCCCAAAAAATCATCATGCTACCATCTTTAAGAGAACTTCTATGTTGACTTGGAGTGATTGTAAAAGGAAGGCAACAAGAGGTCATGCTATTGCAACTAGTAAGAGATGTCTTTTCTTTCATTTCTTTTCAATAAACTGACCCAGATGAAGGAAAAAGTTGTAAGAGTCAAGACATTCTCCATTTTCCCCTCTATAATCCCAGTGGAAAGAGCCCTGGAAAGTAACATCCATGCTATGCATCTATCACCACCATTTTTTCACCTTCTACACATTCAAGTATCCAGACTTTGAGTGGATGTCAGACTCTCATCTGCACAATATTAGACTTCATATTATCTCTCAGTGGCAAGTCCTTGAAGATAACATAGGATACTGATTAAGGTTAAACCTGAAATTTGAAGTTTTGATAAAGAGATTAGCAGAGTCTGTTTCAAAGGGTTTCTAAATCTTGATAAGAGTTACTATGATGTTGGGCCATAAATAGTAAATCTCTGGAGAATTTATTCAGTCTCAAAAGAGATTTTTTACAAATTTACTTTTCAGTTATCATTTCTAGTCTTTTTATTTCTCTCAGGCAGTCAAAGTCTAGTCAAAATGCCCAACTAAATGTACATAGCATGATTATAGCTACCATCTAGGTGCATTTATATAGGTTGTGCCCTCTATCTACATACAATGCAATCCCTCATCCCCTCTCTGTCTTCAGCAAGGCTTCTAACATCTTCAAGCACTCGGATGCCACCTCATATATAAACACTTTCTCGATTTGTCTAATTAGATAATATTCCCTCCCTCTTAAAATGGTTATATATATATATATATATTGCATTTACTTATCTGTATACATCTTCTAGATACTAAGTAAAATATGAACTCCTTGAGGACAAACTATATTTTTTGTCTTTGCAAAAGTAGCATACAATAGCCACTTAATGTTTATTAAAGTTAGGGTAACCTATACTGGTCATTTGCACTGAGCACTCCCTTTTTGTGATTGTTTATGTTTAATATGAAGGTTATATATAGTGAATACATAATTAGAAAAAAATTGTTCCTTAAAATGTTAATTTGACTTGTTTCTCTACCTAGTAGAGGTAGTCTTCTCCATCATGTTTACAGACAAAGTGACAAATTCTTGTAATTCTGGATTTTCTTAACTATCCATATTACAAGGATTTTCTATCCTTCCACATTTCCTGATGACCTAAAAGCAGAGCTAGAAAAGAACACTGAATACAGAGAGAAGCACCTGGAAAAGGCTGCAAACTTTTTAAAAGATTTAAAAGATAAAATATACTTGTGACTTACCGCAAATGTATATGACTTAAGTGTAATTTGAATCCTGAAATTTCTTATAATTGCAATAAATACTTCTCATCATATGTAAGTAACTACTACAGTGGAAAGAATGGTTGCAATACAGTAGAAGAAAAAGTAGAGAAGTAGAGAAAAGTAAGAAATGTCATGAATCCAGATAAACATCTTAGAAATAGAACTTGCTTACTCTCATTCTATTTCTTTTTATTCTTGGGCATTGATAAGAGAACACAAGCCCAAGACCAAAATCAAAGGGTAACACAGGGTAAAAAGAAAGCTTTAGGATTTGGTGCTGTTCACTGAAGTTTCTCATGTTAGCAAGCTCATTTTGTGTAGACTTTTCCTTCCCACTCAATACCACCACCACCACCATCACCACCACCACCATAATATGCCCTCTTTGAAATTCCCAAAGAACATTTAAAAATCACATTTTATTATTTTGGGAACATTACATGTCAAGAGAAAACAAAGTCTTGCTAGCACCCCTTTGAACTTAACCCCTTAAAATCTCACTGATAGGCAAAATCATGCCTAGAATACTTCACTAAATTCAAGGGATTCTGTAATACCAAACTCATAACTCACAAACCTCCACTAAGGGATGTATTTTCAATAGTTGACTTGAAAACAGAATTAGGGCAAAGAAAAAGAGTTTTACTTAAATAGCCTTGGAAGAGCTAAGAAATTCTTTCAACCTGCTCCTTTCTACAGCTTACCTTCATTCTGTATCTGGATCTTCTGGACTTAACATTCTTGGGCATAATGTTTTCCACTGGACATGCCGTACTCCAAGATATCGCTGAGGAAGACAGAGACACAATGGATATAGTGCTGGACCTGGAATTTGGAAACTTCAAATTTGGATTTAGACAAGTTAACTGTGTTACTCTAGTCTAGTCACTCAATCTGTTTGCCTTATTTTCCTCAACTACAAAATAGGAATTATATCATGTACTATGCAGGATTGTTAGCAAAATAAAAAGAGAAAAGTGAGATACTTATAATAGCACTTAACATAGTGCTTACAAACATTAAATGTTTCCTTTCTTTTCTTTGAGCATAGATAGGGTAAAAGAGACATCCTCTTCCCCACTGCTGAAGTCTTAAGAATGGATGAAGATAGAATTATTCCCTCTCAAGAGGGAGAAATAAAAAGTTCATATAAAAGATAAACTTTATACATCCTTTCAGACCTAGAACAATATTACATTTTTAAAAGTTAAGAATCTGAATAGAATTGTAGAAGGGTTAGCTCTCTACAGACTAAGGATTAGAAAATCTTACATATTATTACTCAGCTATATAAAGAATTTTTACCAAAATTCACTGAAAGACAAATTCAAAAAACATTAATTACTCTAGACTATATAAATTTTCAGTCACAATAAAAATATGATCAATAAAGTGTAATGGGCTAAGGCTTGAATTGATGCACTGAGGTCCCAAGCACATGAGGCTAAATAGTAATTGGATCATACTCTATTAATATATAAGCTTGGAGAAAGAATGGCCCCGCCCACTCTTTGTGCAAGTCCTGATGTGTTGTATAGGAAATGACGATTCTGGTGGGTGGAGGCAGGGGAGTGAAAAAGGAAGGGGAGGAGAGCTCAGCCCTCACTTGCTCTGCTAGCTGGTTTCCTGTCACAGCTGCCCATATTGCTATTGCAATCCTTCTTGCCTATATTGCTATCCCAATCTTTTTTCACCTCTTCACTTGAATAGACTGAAGATTTTTTCCCTTAACCTGAGTTCCTGACTCCGTCTGATTTTAAATACGCGATCATTACAATAAAGAACATAAGAATAATACATAGAATTTATATAGCTCTTTAAAGTTTACAAAATGCTTACAAATTATCTCATTTGATTCTCACAAAGTAGATGTAATTATCCAATTTATAGCTGAAGAACTGAGGCAAACGAAAGTGAAGTGACTTAAAAGACCTGGGTTCATACAACTAGTAAATATGACCCTGGAATTAGTTTTCATCCATAAAAGAGAATGTACTTCAAAAAATATAGTTATAATAAAAACCTAACTAAACACAAAATAGAAATACTTAAAATCATAAAAATTTTTAATCCCACAATTTTGGATTACTAAAATTATAAAGTGGGTTTAAAAATATTACAAAAAACATTTACAAATTATACACTAACACAAATGATAAATATTTACAATAATATAAAATACCCAGAAGAAAAAAATAAGAAAAAAATAATCTTAAGTAACCCATGAGAGAGAATTGAACAAGCTATAAACTCTCTAAAGAAAAATTATTTACCATGACCAATTGAGTTTAAAAGCAGGATTCCATTAAATAACTGTAGTTTTGATACTTAAGGGAGAGATAAAACAGAAGAAAATAAATATAGGCCAGGATTTCTTAAACTTTTTTGTTATGCCATTGACAGTAGTATAGTGAAATCTAAAGTTTTTAAATGCATAAAATAAAATGCATAAGATTGCAAGGAATCAAAACACATTAATACTATTATCAAAATAAGATTATGTATCCCAATATAAGAACCTCTGCCAAACACCAATATCTCTATTGGTGCAAAACTATTGAATAGCAAAGATCATATATAATAGAACATAATAAGGAGATTATATACCATGAAACACTGGATCTATACCAAGAATGTAGGGTTGGTTTGATATTAGGAAAGCTATAAAAAAAATAGATCATGTTACATACGCATTATACATATAGTACATACAAACATTTGAGTGCACATAGACATTTTTAGACATTCATTTTACTATGGGGGGAGGGGAAGGGAATATAGATTTATGATTTCATTGATTCTTGGGGAAGCCAAAGCCATCTTTTGTACTTGGTATGGCAAGTAGTCTATCTAAAACCAAGAATTTGAATGTGATGGAAAAAAACAAGACATTTCCAGTAAATTCAGGGTAAAATAGTTATCTGTTGCTACCACAATTACTTAACAGATCTAAAAATAATAGCTACACAGTAACACATTTTAAAAGAATATGAAATACAGAGAAAACAAGCATTACTTTATACAATAACATTTTATTTTAAAAACCCTACAAATTTAAGTCAAATATCTTCCATCAAGTAAGCAAGATATTATAAACTCATGTAAATTATATTTTCTGAAAATTACCAACAAAACTAAACAAGATAGAAAAATTAAATTTCAAATCAATATATAAAATGTGTGACTCTACCTACACAAAGGAATTGTGTAACAACTAAGCACTCTTTACAGAAATAAAAACAAAAGATTAGAATTTTTTAAATTGCCAATAGCTAAAAAGCAGTAAAGTGAACTCCCCATATTCCTTCCCTCCTGTACCTAGCAGACAGAACATACTTTTAAAATATTTGTAGTATTTAATTTGTAGTTTAGTTTAACCTGTAAAATGGGATTGTACTACTAGATAGTAGCAAAACCCTCTTCCAGTTACAACTGATTTCACCTTGAGTTGATGCCACTCCAAAACACACAAACTTTTCCACATTTTCTCAGTAATTTGAATTTTCTTGACCTAATAACCTAGGAATATTATTACACATCAATCCTGGGCTCTCCAAATAAAGTTAATTCCTCTTAGTTCTGTATATGTAGAACAATGAAAAAAATATATATATATATATCAAATGACAGGGTTCTACAAGGCAGAAACCCAATAGACAAATTTAAGTTCTGTCACTAATGAGAATTAGTAACTAGGTAATCACTCTTTGGCTTAAAGTCTTTCATGCTTTTTGAAGTAGGCTGAATAATCAGTTCTTTAAATCCTAGAGGAGCCAGATTGCTAAAATCAGCAGTCTGCAATCTTAAGTACTGCACTTTAGAAAAAAATAAGCTGCAGATGTCAAAGTCACAAGTAGCTTTTTATAGTTAGATAAGATTTCAAGATTGTCTTAAGCAAGCACTACTCAGTTGATTTGATTCTACCAGTATTTAACACCACCCAACAAAAAAAGACTAGAATCTCAAAAGTACAAAACTTCCAACCCATTGATAAGGCAGAAAATACCAAAATACTAAATTTTGGTCACACCAAAAACAAGCAAGCAAAATGCTCTTAGCAGCCCATTTTCAGAGACAAGTTTCTTTCCGGGTAAGTGCTAAGCAGCTCTCCGTAAGAGGTCTGATGGTGGCTCTTAAAAGAGCCTTTGGGGGTTTCTAGAAAGAAATTGACAGCTAATTTACTTCTTTTTGGGCAACACTTTCTTAGGCTTAACAGCCTTAGATTTAGCAACCTTAGCCTTAGGTTTCACTGCCTTGGCCTTAGCCGGACTCTTGATTACTTTCTTGGGCTTGGCTGCTTTACTAGTCTTGGGACTCTTGACTGTTTTCTTGGCTCCAACCACTGCCGGTTTCTTTGCTTTTTTTGGCGTTTTCACGCTCTTGACAGTTGCTGATCCAGGAGCTTTCTTAGGTTTCTTAGAAGCAGGTTTCTTAGCTTTAACAGAAGGTGACTTTTTGGCCTTGCTCTTGGTTTCGCCTGAAGACACTTTCTTGTTGAGCCTGAAGGAGCCGGAAGCCCCAGTTCCTTTGGTCTGCACCAAGGTGCCTTTGTTTACCAAGCTCTTCAAACCCAACTTAATCCGGCTGTTGTTCTTCTCCACATCATAGCCACTGGCAGCAAGGATCTTCTTGAGAGCTGCGAGGGACACCCCATTTCGTTCAGTGGACGCACCCACTGCTTTGGTTATAAGCTCTGATACCGGGGGACCTACAGCTTTAGGCCGCCCTCCTTTCTTGGCCTTCTTCGTGGGCGCCTTCTCTGCAGGTACTGGAGGTGGCGCAGTGGCTATCGTAGAACCAGGATCAGAAGAAGCCGCAGGCGCTGTTTCCGACATAATCATACAACGTGGGCAAAAGTAGAAGTAGGAAACTAGATTTATGCGAACTAAAAAGGAACGGCTTCGACCAGCGGTATATATAGGGCGGAGCTGCGCCGTGATTGGTGGGTTGCTTAGCCCACTTGTGGGCCCTGCAGTCTCTGTTCTGACTTCTAAATTGTGTTTGTTACACATCAAAAAAAGGCCAAACTCAAATAATTCCTTCGTCAAACTGACCAGTTTTTGTCAGGAAATCATCCCTGGACTCTCAGGCTTTACATACCTTTTTTTCTGTTAATACATATAAAATATGACACCCAAAGTTTTCAAAAATACTTACAACTTTGAGCACAATTCAATGTCAAAAAACCCAAGTTGCTCTTTTCATTATAAATTTAAAATAAATAGTTAAAGGGATGAGGTTTGTGACCCTTTAGAGATGATTCTTCATGTGTCTGGCCTCTTAATTTATCTAAAAAATAAATTATCTGTATTTGAAGTTTTGCTAAAAATTTCTCTGT
The DNA here is from genome assembly GCF_016432865.1 of Antechinus flavipes. Taxonomy (NCBI): domain Eukaryota; kingdom Metazoa; phylum Chordata; class Mammalia; order Dasyuromorphia; family Dasyuridae; genus Antechinus; species Antechinus flavipes. The sequence continues at coordinate 181,713,704 of NC_067401.1, forward strand.
AGATGAAGAAAGTAACACAGGCTGCTTAGAGTGCAGTCCATGGTCCTAGAGAAAACCTTTAATCTTTCTGCTAATTAGTATCAGTTCCTATTAACCTTGCATTTTTTAAAGTACTGATTAATTTGACCAAAAAAAATTATTTCATATTTAGGCTCAGATACTTTTGTCTTCTTTGCTATTATACTACTTTATTGTTAGGGGCCCTTTTCTATGAAGGACTAAGATCCTAACAAAGTAAAAATCAACAATTAGTTGACTTGTTTATCTGGGGACAAAAAGAAAATATTCAATTCATTCAATGAGCATGCGGATAAAGTGGATTTGAAATAAGGAAATAGTTTTTTAATAGGCAAGCGGTGCTAATACTACTACTACTACTAATGATGATAATAATACATCTTTATTAATATTCTGACCTTTGGGAAAGAGAAGCATCTAGAGAAAAAGAAGTCTGAGAAGGCAAGCATAGTAATGTGACTGAGAGTATCTTGAACTCTGAGAAGAGACCTAGTTTCAACTTTGCCACTAATGAGAACTGTGTTCTCCATGTAAAAAGTGGAAAAATTTATATTTGTTGAAATTAACAAAACTGAGTTGAATTGAACTAGTGGTTATGAGACCTTTTCTGAGACTTTTAATATTCTTTTCCAGCTATAAAAATGGTCCATAGCAGATAGAGAAACTGGCATTCAAAGAATGAGAATAGTAAATGAAAATTATTTTTTAAAAAGGAAATAATCAAAAGCAAAGAAAATTTTATTTTATGATTTTAGGAAATTTTTCTTCTAAGATAACCATCTACAAAGTTGATCTTGAAGTTAAGACTAAAGTTCAAAAATCTCTGAAAATCATCTCTTCCTTCTGACACCTGTTTTTGCTGTTGTTGTAATGTTAATAGCACTACCAGTTGCCCATGCTTAAGCCTGAAAAATCATTTTTCTCTATCTCCTATATCTAATCTGTTCCCAATTTCTACCAGATTTTTCAAAAGTCCTTGGTCTGGATCCTAATATTTCTATATAAGTCCTTTCTAACTAAATTGTCTTTGAATTTATATCTCTGAGAAAGAACAATTTCAAATTTATGAAACCTAAAACAAAACTTAATAACAGAAAATAGATTTTTTTTCTAAACAAATAAACAAAAAAAAAACAAATAAAACAAAATATATTGCTGGCCATTTTCTACTCAAATATCATATAGTATAACGGTGGATATCCCTATCATTTTATGAGGCAAAAAGTTGTAGTATAAAACCATGCTTAGCATGAAATCAGCGGGTAAAACACAAAATTGAAGTGATATTTGAAATCAGCAAAAATATGTATATGTATGTGTGTGTGAGAGAGACAGAAAAAAAACAAAAAAAAGTGCTTTTTTTTATAAATTAAAGTATACATTATACTTTTTATACTTATCTTAATCATAACTTCATTCTTCAAAAGATGAAGACATCAACAAGAAGAAATGCTAGTCTCTCTCATCCTCACCCATATGAGAACATTTTCTAACCTCCTTAGTGATTGTGATAGTAGATAGAAACATCCTAGATTTGGAAAGGGTAAATTTCAGAGAAATAATATTATTCCATGAGCTAAATTTAACCAAGGAAGAATGCAATCTAAAAACATTTTTTTTAAGGAAAAAGAAAATATGGATGAAATGAAAAAAAAATGAGTTTTCTGAAAAGATGCAAATGAATATGTAAGGAATACATGAACTAGCTGAGAATTTTAAACATGGAAGCAAGTATAAGTAATGGAGAATAAATATACAAATATAATGCTTTAACTTGTTCATAAAGTTCATAATGAACTGAGTCTATTAAAGAAGGCTAAGGATCACAAAAAGGGCAGTTTTTTGTTTTTTGGTTTTTTAGGGTAAAGAAGAATCAAAGACAAGATGATGGGAGATAATTTTTTTTTTTTTTAAAGTTGTGCCTTGATTCTTCATGACCCTTTTTGGAATTTTCTTGACAAAGATAATGAAGTTGTCTTCCATTGCTTCTCCAGCTCATTTTACAGATGAGGAAACTGAGGCAAACTGGGTTAAGTTACTTGACCAAAGTCACATGGCTAGTATCTTAGGCCAAATTTGAACTCAAGTCCTCTTGAGTCCAGGTCCAATGCTCAAACCACTGGATCAACTGAGAAATAATAGCTGACATAAAGAGAAGGCAGAATTGCTCAGTTTCTACATATTATTTATATATGTATGAAATATAAAGGAGATTTAAATTTAAAAAAATAAATAAATAACAATAGATAATAGGGAGTTGATAGCCTAGATAAGTGAAGATAGAGTAAAAGCAAGCATCTAGCTCCTTTTTGGTGACTTTAAATTATTGGCCCAGATGAATTACACCCTAGAACAGTGGTTCTCAAACTTCTTAAATTCCATGGCCAAATTTGAACTTCTTATCTTCTCTTATCCCTAACCCCAAACTATCCCTTCTTCCTAATTTCTATATGACTGTGAAAGGCACCACAATCCATCCCACTCACCAAGGCTTACAGCAGAGGCATTATTTTCAACTCCTCACTCTTAGACAATCCTTTGCCAATGACTGATTATATCTTCATAACTTTTCTTGGGTGTATCCCTTCTCTCCTTTGATACTTCCACTACTCTGGTTCAGTCCCTCATCACCTCCACCAACTACTGCACTTATCTGATATTTGGTATTTCTATATTCTGCTCTATCATCCACTCAGGTGTTAAAATGGTCTTCCTAAAGTTTAGGTCTGACCAGCTGCCCCTTCTTCCTCTCCCCTTCTCCTCACTTACTAAACTTTAATGGCTTCCTATAATCTCCAGGATCAAATATAAAAACCTCTGTTTGATATTTAAAGCCTTTTATAACCTGCCTCCTCCCATCTTTTCAATCTATTACACTTTACATCCTCCATACCACATACACTATGACTCAGTGACACTGACTGTCACTCATACCAGAAAATTTCCCCCTCTTCATCTCTATGTTAACTATCTCCAATTTATCCTGCATATAACTTTGTATATACAGTGAACTCCATGTGACATCAAGAACTGTCTTTTTTCTCAATTTGTATCCCCAGAGCTTAGCAGGGTGTCTGACACATAACAAATGGTTAAAATGTTTATTGAAACATTGAAAATTCAGAGTTTTCAAGTAAAAGAAAAAAAAAACTGCAAATAGAAAAAATATCAAGGAATCATGATCAAGTTCTTCTTAAACTTGGTAACTACCATTATAAAGGGAAATCCTGAAATAGACTACTTTCAACCGACCTTTTTCAGACCTAGAAAGATCCAACAGAAATATAAATAGGGTAAAGAACTGAAGAAAATCTATGACAAATCTCTGATGATTATTCAACGGGAACAGGAAATCATATACATATTTTTTCAGTTGTTTCATGCACATTTACAAAATTATTACTAATCTAACAAACAAATGCAGAAAAGCTGAAATATTAAGACATATTTTAAGATTATAATTCAATAAAAAATACTTCAATATAGGGTACATGAAGAATTAAAATTAATTGGAGAATAAAGAATTTAATCCTAAGTAATTCATGGGTCAATAAGTCATAAAAACAGCAGAAATTTTTACCAAAGAAAATGACAAGACATATCAAACATATCAAAACTTGGATAGATACATCTAAAACATTTCCTAAGGGAAAATTCGCTTCAAATGCATTCCTCATCACAAAAGAGAAATAACAGATCAATGAAATGGACATGAACTTAAAATATGCAAGTCAAAAAACCCCAACTTAAGTATCAGATTAAAAATTCTGAAAATCAAAATAGAAATTAACAATATTGAAAGGAAAACTCACTGTATAACTAGTAATAGATCTTAATATAGTTAATATTATCTAACTAAAAATCAAGACCTAGCATTATATGTGATGGAGAATATTCCAATATATAGAATACATAGAATAATGCAAGGATAGCCATTATTACAACTATTATTTGACATAAGGACACACATCAAAACCATAACAATAACATTAGAAAAATAAATTGAGGGAATAAGTATACATACCAAGAAAACAAAGATGTTGCTTTTAAACAAAATGTTTAACAAAAGTTTTTCTAGCAAACCTTGAAATCAATTTAAATTTCAGCAAAATTGCAGGATATAAAATTAATAACTACAAATATTCTGTGCATTGCAAAAAAAATTTTTAAATCTATTAGGACTTGATAATTACCCTCAGAATAATTACAGAATGTAGACAATGTTCAAATACCTTCCTACCAACACATATACTTGACCTATCTGAATATAAACATAAAACACTTTTTAGAAAAATAAAGAAGGAACCAAATAATTGGAAAATATCAATTAATCGAGGTTTGGCTGTAATGCCAGAGAAACTGAAGCAAGACAGAGATTAGCTTTTAATCTTTTAATGGGAACAGTTTGGCTAGCCGACTAAATCAAACTCATGTTCAAAAATCATTTGGTCTAGAGTGACTGAGGAACAGCGTTTATATTGGATACAGAAGCAATGCAGTTGGATCATCAGGAAGCTGTTATACAAAATTATATATATATATACACACATATATTTCTCATATATATTTCTCACAGCCTAAAGCAAGAACTTGATGCACACAATGTTGGGAATGAGTTTGGGATGTATACAATAGTGGAGCAACAGGATGCATGCAATGATGGAAATGGCCTTAAGGGGACTTCCAGTGTCAGTATTGTAGGGGTAAAACTGATCTTATCTATAGAAGTACCTCACAGGTGTGAGCCCAAGTAAGTAGAACAGAAATAGGCAAAGTCACTCTATGGTCATGCTTCTCACTTTGATCTAACATATGAGGCTAAGTTCAGGTTCTCACATGAGAAACTTACAGATGATGGGGGTATGAATTAACACTCTGATATTGTGTCCCCTTTGATTCCTGACCCCTCAGACTCCAGAGAGTCTATGAGAGCATATCCTTCTGCCTGGGCCATTTCTAAGGCAAACAACCTCCACTGATAGCCAGATCTCCATTCAAATTTAGGCTTCAAAATAATTTCATTTAGGAGATCCTAACCACTGCCCCAGGCCCCGCCAAGATCTGCTCATATAATAGGTTTCTGTTTACTCGTTTCATTGCAGAATGTCCAAAGCAGTAGCTGCCAGGACTCTGCCCACTGAGAAGACATTATCTTCTCAGTGCCAGCCTCCATTTCCCTAATAAGACTTTGCTACTGAAGAAGTCAGTTTTTCTAGAAAAGCTGACTTCTCATCCAACAAAAAACTTCCATTTTTGCTACCTAAAACTCTTTGGGTTCATGAATTCTTTCATGAAGGACCTGTGTCAACCAAAAGGGGATTTCCACAACTCTGACTGCCACTAGAACCTCATCACAGGGTCCTTTTGGATTCAGCATGGCCATGACAATATCATAAAAATAATATTACCCAAAATAATTTATTTAATGCCATACCAACTAAATTAACAAAGGATTACTCTATAGATCTCGAAAATTTTTTTTTTAAAAAGCACAAGGATAAGATTGTTAAGGGAATGCAGAGTCAACATAAGGCTAGCAGAAGAAGTAGGACTCCATAGGACTCAAATATGTGTGGATACACATACACACACACAAACATTTATGTACACACATACATAACTAACATAACATAACATGCAATTTATCTTCCACTCACATGTCAAACAAATCTTTCTAAAGCACAACCTTGACCACTTCATGAACCCCTTCCCCATTAAGTGAACTCTGGTGGCTCTCTATTGCTTCCAGGATCAAATATAAAATTGTGTTTCATTTTTAAAGTCCTTCAAAACCTGGCCCCTCATACATTTGCAGTCTTCTTATATCTTATTCATTCCCACATACTCTGCAAATCCAATAACCCAGTACTTTTGCTATTACTTGACTTACTAATAACCTACTATGTGTGTAAAGCACATACAATGGGAGTCATGCAATAAAGAAAAACAATTGCAGAGAACTTAAATTCTACCGGAAATATTATTGGATAAGATTCTGGTTAGTTGGGTATTCAGATGTTATTAATATAGAAAAAAACTTTTTCAGTATTAAAGTATGCTTGTTTTTAGCTTAGCAAGATTGCTTTTCAACTCAATCAATGCCTTTTAGTTTAATATATTTGTTCTTCAGTTTATATTTCCTAAACATGAAAAAACAAAACTACATTAAAATAGTCAATATATGTAAGATTATGTTCAAACAATCCAGCAAATGAGCAACACATTAGACTCAAACTGAGGTCCCATTTTGTCTTTATGTCCAAAAGAACTACAAATTTAAGATAATTGGATAGTCATCAAATTATTTAATAATACAAAAGTTCACCATGGTTAGTTATAAAGCTACTATATTATCCTCATACCTGCAATTATTCTTTGAAAATGTCTGAAGAGCCATTCCCCAATAGATAGTAAAAAAATATGAACAAACAATTGCCAAAAGAATAGGAACTATATGAAAAATGTCCCAAATATTAATAAAAATTGAAGTGCAAATCACAAAAATCCTGAGATTTCACATTACAAAGTGGCAAACTGGCAACCCTCCCAAAAAATGGCAATAGACATTGGAGGGGTTGGAGAAAGATAAACACACACTAATACATTGTTGGTGGAAATGAGAGATGGTACAATCTTTTTTGGAAAGCAATTTGGAATTATGCATATAAAATAACAAAAACATTCATTCCTTTTGAATCAGACTCTGTTACTGGGCTTATATCCCAATAAACCTATAAAAAGTCCCCATATATATCAAAAAATTTAAATTTAGCATTTTTTTGTGATGGCAAAAAAAGAAAAAAAGAAAAGAGATGCTTATCAATTGAGAAATGCTGTTAATTTTAGTCCCTAATGTGTGATGAATAAAGAAAAGCATGGGGGCAGGCTAGGTAGCCAAAAAAAAAAAAAAAAAGAAAGAAAGAAAGAAAGAAAGAAAGAAAGAAAGAAAGAAAGAAAGAAAGAAAGAAAGAAAGAAAGAAAGAAAGAAAGAAAAGAAAAGAAAAAAGAAAATAGATGTTTATCAATGAGAAATGCTGTTAATTTTAGTCCATAATGTGTGATGAATGAATAAAGAAAAGCATGAGGGGCTAGGCTAGGTCCTGAAGTCAGGAGAACCTGAATTCAAATTTAACCTCAAACACTTAAAACTGCCTAGCTGTGTAACGCTGGGTAAATCATTAACCCCAATTTCGGAAAGAAGGAAGGAAGGAAGGAAGGAAGGAAGGAAGGAAGGAAGGAAGGAAGGAAGGAAGGAAGGAAGGAAAAAAGGAAGGAAGAAAGGAAAGGAAGGAAGGGAAAGAAGGAAAGGAAGGAAGGGAGGGAGGGAGGGAGAGGAAGAGAGGGAGGAAGGAATATGATCCCACTGAGAGGTATAGCCCAAACCAAAGCAACTGCTTCCACCAGCTCCCCCAGAACCAGAACCACCAAGACATGTTAAAAGGGGAACTCCATGTCTGTATGGGAACATGAGCAAGCTTTCTTATACTCCTAGTAATTTTCTTTACCAGTTTCCCATTGTCATCGATTTGCATGCAACAGGTAGATTTAATTTTCCACAAACTCCCCCTTCCTCTGCTAATAGGTAGTCTAAGATTAACTTATGCTGCAAGACCACCTCTCTTGTGGGTGGCTTGGTTGCCTACCAAAGCTAGGGCCTTTGAAGTCTGGTTAGTGACAATTTCTACTACTTTATCTACTACTATATCTCCAACTTCCCATCCTGGGCCCATGTTGCAGGTCCATATTCTTTGAGTATTCTCAAAGGAGGCCAGGAATCTCCCCATCCATTAGCATCCCTGGTTTGAGTGAGGGAGGTGTCAATGCTTCGTTTTTCTCTGTCCAGATCATTATGGAGCTGAACCTCCAAATAACTTTTCCCAGAACTGGGCAGAAAGAAAAATTTAAGTCTGATTAAACGAATATAACAAACGCCATTCCAATTAAGGGGGAGGAGGGTGTCCACAGTCTGCCCACAAATCTAATAGTACCCTTTCAAGGAAGAGTTCTTTTTTTTGACAAATTGATGTTCTTGTTGGTTACTGGATAATACTGCAGATCCCTATCTCCTAGAGGACCACCTGCACAAATATATGAGCTTCTATGATATTGGCAACTCCATAACTGACGTCTAGGATTCCACAGGCATTTCTCAACATGGGTGGCTACCTATATTAGTCCGACTCCAGAATATATCAAAGTACCCAGACCAAATTTTACTTTTCCCAACTTTTATTTCCCCAATCACAACTGGGGAGGTTGTATCCCTTTGTTGTTCTTCATACAGACTGCTATTCAGACTCCTTCATAATCTTCTGCCGCATTCACTCCCAGCTTATATGAGCAACTCTCTAAAAGTCTTGTCTTGTCATTTTGACATGAGATCCATGTGCTATTATCCACATTGTACATGAGTACTATTCCATATATTTTGGTACCTAGTACAATTAATTTAGTTATTTCCAATGCTTACAGATTAGGTCCAGTCACCTGACTTTCACCTAGCCACCTTCCTTCCCCTGTCTGATTCAGGCAGTATTTACCTGGGACTGATTCGGTCAATGTCCACTGATGTTCCTCCCAGTCTGACCAAAAACCAGTCTCATGATGTACATCTGACTTATTGCTTGGACTTAAAGGCACAGCTACTCAGGGCAATTGCTCAAACTGTTGGGGCCCTCCCCACATCCAGCAATCCCTGATATGGAAAGTATCAGCAACAGTCTGTGTCAAACTCTGAAAGCTATTCTCTTTCCTCATTTAGATTTAGGATTTAGAAGTGGGGGCCACGAAGGTGAATAGTGGGAACAATATTAGGCATAAAAGGGACAATTCCAACTTTGGGTTTGATTTTGATCCCATTGTCCTGAGGAGTCCATCAGAAGCAGCACAATAGAGCAGTCACCATCTAGAACAGAAAAAGTCCTAATACAGTTCCCCAGAATATAAAGCACAATAGAAATCTATATATAGAATTCATTAATTGCCTTCCCCGAGTTAATGACTTCTTAACTTCAAGTTAATTTCAAATCTGGGCAGAAGCAGCTACACGCAAAGAAAGAACACTGGGAGATGAATATAAACTGCTTGCATTTTGGTTTTTCTTCCTGGATTATTTATACCTTCTCAATTCAATTCTCCCTGTGCAACAAGAGAATTGTTCGGTTCTGCAAACATATATTGTATCCAGGATATACTGTAACCTATTCAACATGTAAAGGATTGCTTGCCATCTGGGGGAGGGGGTGGAGGGAGGGAGGGGGAAAATCAGAACAGAAGTGAATGCAAGGGATAATGCTGTAAAAAATTACCCTGGCATGAGTTCTATCAATAAAAAGTTATTTTAAAAAAAGTTAATTTCAAATCCTCTGTAGATTCAAATACTATGGTCCATTCCTTTGGAGCGTCCATAGGTCCTTTGAGTGGGGTGTGATGAGTCCAACCAGGCTCCCAAGTCCTTAAAGCAGTGTCTGAGGTCAAAAGAACTTGGAATGGTCCTTCCCAATCTGGAGTCAGATTTTCTTCTTTCCATGTCCGGATCAGGACCTAGTCACCAGGCTTGAACCTGTGTACTGTAAATCCAGAGGAAGGGTCTGAGCAATGAGTCTTTTAAGTTGCAATTCATGTAAATGTTTCAGCAAAGCATTATGTCTTATGAACATGTCTTTAGTTTCCACTATTGAATCTAGCAACTCCCTACAGCTCCCTACATATGGATGTCCATATAACATGGACAATTATCCATGTTGCAGGTCCATATTCTTTGAGAATTCTCAAAGGAGGCCAGGAATCTCCCCATCCATTAGCATCCCTGGTTTGAGTGAGGGAGGTGTCAATGCTTCGTTTTTCTCTGTCCAGATCATTATGGAGCTGAACCTCCAAATAACTTTTCCCAGAACTGGGTAGAAAGAAAAATTTAAGTCTGATTAAACGAATATAACAAATGCCATTCCAATTAAGGGGGAGGAGGGTGTCCACAGTCTGCCCACAAATCTAATAGTACCCTTTCAAGGAAGAGTTCTTTTTTTTGACAAATTGATGTTCTCATTGAGATGAGGCTCAGCATTGGGCAATCTTATTTGTTTTTCGACAAATGATGCAGCCTTCCACCAATTGCCATGCCAGTATATATAATCCTGGTGAGACAAATCTAGTCAACACCACATCACACAGGTTTTGGATAACCCAATGACTCCCTTGGTATAGATATTGGCCATGTCTTATACCAGCTTTATGGGTTATGATATCCTGATATCCCTGCAGGGTTTCTAATTCTTAAAAGGACCAAGAGAAGGCACTTAGTCCAGGGCAACTGTGTTTCTAAAGTTAGTTTAGTGAGCTGTCTCTTGCTTGATTCATTCTTTCGACCTTGCCTGAAGAGAGAGGATACTAGGGAGTATGAAGCTCCCAAGAGATTTCTAAGGCTTGGGCCAGGACTGAAGTATTCTAGCAGTAAAGTGCATAGCCTGGTCCAAGTCCATATGCTCCACCATCCCATACCTTGGAATCATGTGTTCCAGGAGCATCTTGCTAATCGATGATGCAGTAGCCTATGATAAGGGAAAAGCCTCTTCTACCCATGCAGTCAGATGGTCCACTAAGACCAATAGGTATTTGAGATGGCCTACAAGTGGTAGCTCAGTAACGCCCACCTGGATGCTTTGGAATGGCCTGACTCCTAGGAGTCTTCCTCCTTTTGAGGCTCAGCATTGGGCAATCTTATTTGTTTTTCGACAAATGATGCAGCCTTCCACCAATTGCCATGCCAGTATATATAATCCTGGTGAGACAAATCTAGTCAACACCACATCACACAGGTTTTGGATAACCCAATGACTCCCTTGGTATAGATATTGGCCATGTCTTATACCAGCTTTATGGGTTATGATATCCTGATATCCTGCAGGGTTTCTAATTCTTAAAAGGACCAAGAGAAGGCACTTAGTCCAGGGCAACTGTGTTTCTAAAGTTAGTTTAGTGAGCTGTCTCTTGCTTGATTCATTCTTTCGACCTTGCCTGAAGAGAGAGGATACTAGGGAGTATGAAGCTCCCAAGAGATTTCTAAGGCTTGGGCCAGGACTGAAGTATTCTAGCAGTAAAGTGCATAGCCTGGTCCAAGTCCATATGCTCCACCATCCCATACCTTGGAATCATGTGTTCCAGGAGCATCTTGCTAATCGATGATGCAGTAGCCTATGATAAGGGAAAAGCCTCTTCTACCCATGCAGTCAGATGGTCCACTAAGACCAATAGGTATTTGAGATGGCCTACAAGTGGTAGCTCAGTAACGCCCACCTGGATGCTTTGGAATGGCCTGACTCCTAGGAGTCTTCCTCCTTTTGAGGCTCAGCATTGGGCAATCTTATTTGTTTTTCGACAAATGATGCAGCCTTCCACCAATTGCCATGCCAGTATATATAATCCTGGTGAGACAAATCTAGTCAACACCACATCACACAGGTTTTGGACAACCCAATGACTCCCTTGGTATAGATATTGGCCATGTCTTATACCAGCTTTAGTCTCTGCTTGTCAACCATCTGGGAGGGGCCAATGCCCATCAGTCATTTCCTGAGCACCTAGGTCCTGAACCTTCAGTTTTTCTTCTGGAGTGAAGGATGGTGAAGGCAGACTAAGAAGAATGGCAGGAATTAAAACTAGCACTTTCTGTGATTGTTCAGATTCTCCTTCCCCTGCCTTCCTTGTTTCTAATCAGCTAAGTAATTGTCCCAGACCTCAAAAGTATTCCCTGTTTGGTGATCTCTGACATGCACAATTGCAATTGGTTTTGTAACAATAAATTACCCAATACTTCAGTTATGAGCCAGCCCTTTTCCTTTACTATTTACCATCCCCCTTTCTTCCCATATTTTCCCAAACATATGTGCCACTCCCAACCATATTTGGAATCTGTGTATATGGATCCTTCTTTATCTGCTAATAGCTTTAATGCCTGATTGAGAGCGTATAGTTCACAGGTTTGAGCAGACCATCCCCTGGGTAGAAAACTGGCCTGAATCAAGGAGTTATGGTCCCCATCTATTACGACATATTGGTCCAGCCTCTTCCTTTCTACTACTCTGGAGAACTGTCTATGAACCAATTTACTCCTTCCAATGACAGGAACTCCTGCAAATCTTCCCTCATCTTAGTCTGGTAATCTATAATATCTAAACAGCAATGTTCTAAATTTACAGCTTCCTCCAGAGAAGCAAACAGGAAATCAGTAGGATTTAGATTATGACCCTGGGATCCTGGGACTAAATCATCCTTTTCCAACATATTTCAAAATCCTTGAATCAGCCATTTCCCTGCTTTCTGATTCAAGATTGCCCAGACCTGATAAGGTACACTCACAATTAAACAGCCCCCAAAAGTGAGCTTTCTGCTTTCTTCTACTAGGAGGGCAGTGGCTGCCACCACCTGTATACAAGTTGGCCATCCCTTGGCCACTGGATTCAAGATTTTTGACAGAAAGGCCGCTGGTTATCTCTGCCCTCCTCTCATTTGTGCCAAGACTCCCAGTGCAACATTCCCTTTTCTGTATTTACAAATAAATGGAAAGATTTCTCCAGTGAGGGCAACACGAATACGGGGGCTGAAATCAAAACCTTTTTCAACTATTCAAAATTTCATTCACTCTCCAGGTCCCACTGGACTTATTCTGGTCTGTCTTCCAACAAATGGTTATATAACGGTTTGATCAGGACAGTATATACATCAATCCAATGTCTACAGTATTCCACTAGGAATTCCACTAGACACAGGAATTTCCGTAGTTCCCTCTTCGTCTCAGGCTTGGCCATTTGAACGATCCCTTCTATCCGTGATGGATCCAACCTCTTTTTCCCTTCACTTTTCAGATGTATTTCACTTCTATTTCTGCAAATTGTAATTTACTTCGTGAAACCCTAAGCCCTTGTTATCCCAAGTAATTCAGGTGTTCAATAGTCACTTGGCTATCTCCTGCTTCTGCCCTGTGATGAGTAGATCATAGACATAGTGAAGGACTTTAATCCCCTAGATGGATCAAAGCCCTCCAATATTCCTTCTAAAACTTGTCCAAATAAATTTGGGGACTCTGTATATCCTTGTAGCAGGACACACCATCTATATTTTTATTTTCTTCCCATGTGTGAATCCTCCCACTCAAATGGGAATGTCCCTACCAGTTTCTTCCAAGAGACAACTCCAGAATGCATACTTCAAATCCACTCCACTAAATCATTCTAATTCATGCACCATTCTCTGGTATCCTTTCCAGTATAGTATATGGGTCAGGAACCACTGGGTGAGAGGACAGCACTATCTTATTTATTTCTCTCAAATCTTGTACCTTTATGTTCCATCCTTTCTAGCCGGGAGGATAGGAATAGTGAAAGGTGAAATGCAAGCCTCTATGAGCCCTGTTGTCAATAACCCCTTGATCACTAGTTTCAAATGCCTTCTTCCTTCCAATGGAACTGTCTAATTCTTACCTTTATCACTGGGTCCTTAACTTAACCTTTATCAGGGGGATTTGTAGTGTGCCTGGATTATTTGGGCCAGCCCAGACTTGGAGAGCCATCCATTCCTTCTCAATTGCTTTCATTACATATGTCTGGATTGGTACTATTAGAGTGACTCAGGGTACTGGACTAATGGACAATTTGGTTGTCAGGTCTCTGTCCAACAAATTTATCTGTGCCTCAGGAACCAGAAGCAGGTGTCCTAAGACTCTGACTCCTTGGTATTCTAATTCCAGTACTCTAATCAGAGGGACAGGGAAATTTTCTCCCTTGACCCCTGATACTATCAAAATTTCTGATGACAAATTAGTTCCCTGAGGTAGTTGGGCTGCTTCTGAGTTAACTAAAAATACCATCTCCTCTCCATTAGGTCCCATCCTTAAATTTGTCAAGGGCTCTGGATGGGATTTCTTCAAGTCCCATTAGGGAGCAAACCCTTTGTTCCTCTTTCTGTTGAGGGCAGCTTCTTGATAAATGTCCCTTTTTTTCCTTAAGTCCAACAAGCGAGAGGCCCCCTCTGCCCAGCCTTCCCATTTGTCCAACAGGGCATCTGACCCATTCCCAGATCCCTGTCACTCATGTTCCAGGGAGCCTATCCTTGGTTTCTTCCCTGCCGGCCCCTGGTTTGGTTTTTAGTGGACTCCATGGCTTTCTGAACTGCCTATACAAATATCTTAGCCTTCTGTTTCTGTTTCTCATCATCTCTCCTCACAAAAACCTTTGCTTCTTTTAGGAGGTCCCCCAAGGGTTTCCTATTCCATCCCTCTGTCTTCTGTAGATTTTTACTAATGTCCCGCCAGGCATTGGTGACAAAATGGACTTTTAACATAATTTCAGAAATAGGATCTCAGGGGTCTAGCCCCAAGAATTTTCTAATGGCATTCCCCAGTTTTTCTAAGAACTCTGAGGGTGACTCTTCTTTTCCCTGCATAATTTTAAAAGCCTTTTTCAAATTTTGTGGCTTAGGGACAGAATTTTTCATTCTTGTAATAATTCCCTCAAATCCTGCATGTATTGCCTATGGACATGATTATTATAATCCCAACCTGGGTCTTGCAAGGGAAACTTCCCTTCGGCTGGCACTATCCCAGCGGTGGATGTGTGTCACCGATCCCATTCCATTATACCTGCCCACTGGCAAATGCCCTTTCTTCCTGAGTGAACATGATGTTCATAATGTACATCAATTCTTTCCAGGAGTAAAGGCTAGGTCCCAAAACTGATGCAATTGTTCAGATACCCCAATAGGGTCCTCCATTGGGGACTTCAGGTCTTTCTTAAAGTTCCTGACCTCTGCTCTGGTCACAGGAGTATTAACATATCCAATTTGACCCATCCCTACTGGAACCTCCCAAAGAGGGTACATGTTAATTTGGAAGTGTACTTGTTAGGGAGGGGGAAATTCTCTAAATCCTTCCTCAATTGCTGAACCATAAGGTTGATTCATGCAAGGACCCATAAGGTGACAGTTTGCTTGCATCGGGGGTCCCTAAATCTATAAAGAGAGGTGCCACTAGGTCTTGGAAGGGCAGAAGGAGACTCTGCTGGCGCTGCCTGATGTGGAGGCACACAAGGTAGTGGAAGGACAAGAAAAGGGTCCCAGAGGTATGGTGGGACCAGTTCCTGTTCTTTCCCTTTCACCTTTGTTTGAGATAAGAACAGCTGGCCCTGGGAGCCAGAGGCTAGTCTACATAATTTCCTCTGGGTTCGGGGTCCTTCTCCTTAACATATAAATTCAGCTGTTGGCACATCCAATCCTCGGAGGCCAGACTGTCCCTCCACTGATAATTTTGTCACTCCATACAAAACAAACCATCTTCTTGTCCTTTCCCTTACATTTTGGCAATTCCCAATTCTGTAACCCTTTACCTAAAGGACTATCCGCTGGCATATTCGGGTTTCTTTCTTGTGCTCAGGGCTTGGAATGCTTTTTTCCCATTTTTTATGAGGAGTATCGCCAGGCACCTCGAAGTGCAGGACTAAACAAATTATTCTGCCTTTGCTAGATTACAAGTAGGGGTAGCCCCACCAGCAGTTACCTGGTAGCGTTCTCAGGCAGCCTTTCCCTTGGGGTCCGCAGTCCATCTAATTTAGATTGGGAGCCCTCACCGGTCTCTCCAGTCTAAGACTTCCGAAATTGACCCTCATGCCTTCTTAAGCGCTTACCTCCTGGATATGCGCGCACAAGTTGCCTGACTGCAAATCACCTTCTAGCATCAGCGGGTAGGCTTTAGCTTTCTTCAGAATTTCGGGAGCCGTAATACTCTCTATCTCGGTTCACCACCGAGTTCCTCCGCTTTGGACTGTTTTCTTCACTATTCGGAGGCGTCTCCAGGTGCAAAGTTTATTTCGGTTCTCCTGAGAAGCCGGAGGGGGTGTGTGTGGGGGGGAGTCCCTTCACAAGAGGATCCCAGCAGGGAGGCCACGTACGGAAGCAGGGCTATAAAGCAGAAAACCGCAAGACTTCTTCCCCATCCCCCCAATCCTGATTTCTAAGCTAACTGGTTGCATGCGCAAAAGTTCCCTTATTTGGAATATTTTACTTAATTCTCACTTGCTTATCACTGAGCAGGCATTAAGCAAGTCAGTAGATTTCCACACATCCTGGTATTCCTGACTGCCGACTTTCGAGAAATGTAAACTTAGGCCTAGGGTTAGAACTACCCTAGCTAATAGACCCACTCACAACTAATTGCTACTAGAAAAAAAATTTTTTTTTTTTAATTTTAATGTCTCGCAGTTTAGCGGTCCCTAAAACGCATATTCAATGGTTTTGTTTTGTGTGGCCTATTTCCTTTGGGGAAGGGGACAAAACTTGTACTGGATTAATTTAATATGAATACCAAGCTTGATTACACACCACATGCAACTTAAATATTACAGCAATTCTGTGAAAACGAAGGTGGCTCTTAAAAGAGCCTTTGGGTTCGGTTGAAAGAGCCCGTCTATTTGGAGCTAGTGTATTTGGTGACCGCCTTAGTGCCCTCAGACACGGCATGCTTGGCTAGCTCCCCGGGCAGCAAGAGGCGCACAGCAGTCTGGATCTCCCGGGAAGTTATGGTGGAGCGCTTGTTATAATGCGCCAAGCGGGACGCCTCGCCGGCAATGCGCTCGAAGATGTCGTTAACGAAAGAGTTCATGATGCCCATAGCCTTAGAAGAAATACCAGTATCAGGATGAACCTGTTTCAACACTTTGTACACATAGATAGAATAACTTTCCTTACGGCTACGCTTACGTTTTTTCCCATCTTTTTTCTGTGCCTTAGTGACAGCTTTTTTTGACCCTTTTTTGGGTGCTGGAGCGGATTTGGAAGGTTCAGGCATTCTCTCAAGAACAAGGCTCGCAAAAAACAGAGAGAAAGCGATTCCTTCTATTTATAGGCCCAATATGCAAATAAGGACTCAAGAGCCGGTTCTTTCTCATTGGCAAAACAGTAAAGATGACGTCATAAACTAGAAAGCGTATGTAAATAAGCAGATTTCGATTCTACTTTCCTATTGGCTGCTTTGTATACACTGCCGGGCAACCAATCAGCTGCTCAAGGTTACTATTGGAAAACCTATAAAAGTGCCGTCACTGACACTTTTCGTGGCTTTAGTTTTGTTCTTTTTCTTTTCCTATTGTCTTATTTTGAGTTGGCATGTCTGGGCGCGGCAAACAAGGGGGGAAAGCTCGCGCTAAAGCTAAGTCGAGATCCTCTAGAGCAGGCCTCCAGTTTCCAGTAGGTCGAGTACATCGTTTGCTGCGTAAAGGTAATTATGCCGAAAGGGTAGGGGCTGGTGCACCAGTCTATTTGGCTGCTGTTCTGGAATATCTGACAGCCGAAATTTTGGAGCTGGCGGGTAATGCTGCTCGGGACAACAAGAAAACTCGTATAATTCCCCGCCACCTTCAATTGGCTATCCGTAATGACGAAGAGCTCAACAAGTTGTTGGGCAAAGTGACCATTGCTCAGGGCGGTGTTTTGCCCAACATTCAGGCTGTACTTTTGCCAAAGAAGACAGAGAGTCATCATAAGATCAAAACCAAGTAAAATACCTGGGCTCGGGGTCCGGGAGAAATCTCCAAAACCAAAGGCTCTTTTAAGAGCCACTTAACAATTTTAGAAAGAGCTTTTCACGTAACAGTAGCTGCTGGGATGAAAGTAGACTGAATATTTTCTATAAATTATCCTTTGTATTAGAAACTTAAAGAACATTACATGTACTGAGAAGTCATTACAATGGTCCAGGAAGAAGGTGAGGAAAGGGACATGAAAGTGGTATTTAGGTTAGACATTAAAAGTACAGGCAGATAAGTGAATGGAAAGGAAGGTGTTTAAAGAAAGATAGGTGTGAGTATAGTATATATTAAGGCATAAAATGGTCAGTTTTGAAATACAGAGAACATAAGTAACAGGAAATAAGATAGAATAATTAGGGTGTTAAAGTTATGGTGAGGCTTAAATTCCGGGCAAAGGTACTACTAAACATTTCTAAGTTAATGAGCAGAATTATGATAAAGGAAAAAATTACTTGGGCAGCAAGGATAAGACCTGGATTGGAACAGGAAAAATGGAGTTAAGATTTTGAAATTGTCAAGGTGGGTAACAAATTCTCTTAGGGTGGTAACAGTAAGGATAGAGTCAAGAGACATGGATGTAAAACGAGGCCTGGAAACTTCTGGATTTAAAGACTAAAATATAACCCCACACTTAACTAATATGAGATGTCAGTTTTTATAACAATATCACAGAGAGACAGTAACATCAGGAAGAAAAGTGGGCTAAACATATAATGCACCAAATCAATGATATGTTGGATGTGAAGGACTATTGGAATATTCAAATGTAAAAAACAAAAACTACACAAATGAGATGCTGTGTCTAGAGTTCCCAACAAAAGGCAGGACTAGAGATAGATTTGTTAAAAGTGGGTATAGATAGAGAGTAAGCAGGAATAGACTTTAAATTGAAAAAGAGGATTGGGTAGGAAATAAACTAGTGCTTAAAAGTAAGAAAGGAATTGGGATACTGTATTGTCTTTGTGGCATTTTGGCCTTTTTTTTTTTTTTTGTAGCCTTCCTTCAGGAAGTCAAGTAGAATGGCTGAAAAATACCATTTATTTGAAGCATTAAGAAGTTATTAATGACCTTAAGACAATAGAATGGTAAGGAAACAAGAACAATCGCAAGTTATAAAATCCTGCGAATGCCCTTCCTTGGTACAATTTTTTCTGCTCTGCTCCCTGTCAGCTTTAGAAATGAGATCTAAGTGTCCTTGGAAAGCTAAGAACATTAACTGTTCTGGGCTCAGAAATAGGTATCTCTGTGAGTCTCAAACAGATCTCTCTGCAATAATTGGGTCAATAACCTGAGTTAAGATCTAGGTATCTTCATTTTTAGTCAATCTGGAAGAAAAAAAGATCAAGAAGTTCAAGGGGGAATTAATGAAAAAAAATGCAAATGAAGGTAGCCTAGCTGTATCAGACCTAAAACTGTATTATAAAGCAGCAGTCATCAAAACCATTTGGTATTGGCTGATCAGTGGACTAGGTTAAGTTCACAAAACACAGTAATCAATGACTAGTAATCTAGTGTTTGACAAACCGGAAGACCCCAGCTTTGGAGATAAGAACTCACTATTTGACAAAAAATGCTGGGAAAATTGGAAATTAATATGGCAGAAACTAAGCATTGACTCACACCTAACACCCTCTGCTAAGATAAGGTTGAAATGGGTTTATGATTTAGACTTAAAGAGTGATGCCATCAGCACATTAGAAGAACAAAGGATAGTTTGCCTCTCAGTCTGTAGAGCAGGAAGGAATTTGTGGTCAAAGAAAGAAGTAAAGTATAATATGGAATGCAAAATGGATAATTTTGATTATATTAAGTTAAAAAGTTTTTATACAAACAAAATCAATGTAGACAAATTAGAAGGAAAGCAGTAAACTGGGAGGGAAATTTATATCCAAAGTTCTGATAAAGCTTTCATTTCTGAAATATATAGAGAATTTACTCAAATTCATAATTCAAACCATTCTCCAATTGATAAATGGGCAAAGTATATAAACAGACGATTTTGAGGTGAAGAAATTGAAACCATTTCTAGTCATTTAGAAAAAGCTCTAAATCACTATTGATCAGAGAAATGCAAGTTAAGACAATTCTCAGGTACCACTACACACCTCAAATTAGCAAAGATGACAGGAAAAGATAATGATGATTGTTGGAGGGTATGTGAAAAAACTGGGACACTAATACATTGTTGGTGGAGTTGTGAACAGATCCAACCATTTTGGAGAGCAATTTGGAACTATGTCCAAAGGGCTTTAAAACTGTGTTTTGATCCAGCAGTGTTTCTATTGGACTTATATCCCAAAGAGATTTTAAAGAAAGGAAAGGGACACAAATGTACAAAAATGTTTGTGGTAGCCCTTTTTGTATTGGCAAGAAACTGGAAACTGAGTGGATGAATGCTCATCAATTGTAGATAAGTTATTGTATATGAATATTATGGAATATTACTGTTCTATAAGAAATGATCAGCAGGATGACTTAAGAGAGACCTGGAGAGACTTACATAAACTGATGCCAAATGAAATTAGCAGAACCAGGAAATCATTGTACATGGCAACATTCCATGTTTCAGGCCAATGCCTGATCTTGTGATGGAGAGAATCATCTTCACACAGAGAGAGGACAGTGGGGACTGAGTGTGGATCACAACTTAGTATTTTCAAATTTTTTTGTTGTTTGCTTGCATTGTTTTTTTTTCTCATTTTTTTCATTTTTTATCTGATTTTTTTGTGTATAGCATAATAATTATAGAAATATGTATAGAAGAATTGCATATGTTTACCATATATTGTATTACTTGTTTACAGATGGGGTGGCAATTTAGAACACAAGGTTTTGCAAGAGTAAAAGTTGGAAATTATCTATTCATATGGTTTGAAAATAAAAATCTTTAATAAAAAACTCAATAAAATTTAATAAAACAAAAATAGAGCACTTAAAAAATTATTTGCTTCCAGTTCTGCTACTGCTCTGTCTTTCCATATATGTGAAAAGAGCCATCTGGCAAAAAAAAAAAAAATCTTTCTTAAATATGACTTTCTCTTGAATTCCATTAACTTCTGAATTTTCTCTATGTGGCTTTCAAGTCTTTCATTTCCTGTTTACTTAATTAAATCCCTTCTTCCCTTGAAAGTATAGTAGTCAGGAATAAGTTGATACTCAAGAAAGGCCTCACAGTTGCTATTTAAATCTGCACAGTATGATCTGTTCTCCTAACTCCAAATTTACAACTTTCATGCTGAGCTAATTCACAAATGAATAGCTCTGAAGGGAAGAAATGGCTCTCAGGAGACTTATATACCCCTTAAATTTAATACGTTGGAAATAGATATTTGTTGAAAAATAATAAGACTCTAAAGACCTCAATACTTAATCTTAAGGACTTGTTTTATTAGAATGTAAGCTCCTTTATTATTTAATATCGTTCTTGGTACACTGAAAGCACTTATACTTTTTAAACATATCTAATAGAAGATATTAATCCAAAATTACATTATTTGAAGTGCTTTAACTTTCCTACAATTTATCCTGCTTTAAAGAAAAAATCATAATTCATATTTGAGATTTATAAAATATTTTTAAGGGTTTCTATGTGGTATAGTGGATAGAATGCCAGGCCTGGAGTCAAAAAGATCTGATTTCATATTCAGGTTCAGATACTTTTATATTCTCTTCATATTGAAGAGAAGTAACTGAGATCACCTTAACGCCACATAGTCAAGAGAAAACCCCATGTCCAGATCAACTATAAGTTTATTCCTATTTCTAAAAAATTCACAATATACTGTTGTAATAAGCATGGAAAAGACCCAGCATTTAGCTGGGTTAGCTGATGTTATCTTAGATTAATTACTTTACCTCTCTGAAACTTAGCTTCATTCTAATATATATGATAAAATGTAATGTGATAATATAATAATATACCCTTTCATGGGTATATTATCTAGCTTTAAATCTATGATTTTATGATCATTATCTACGATGTATACTGCCTGATGTCCTCTGACACACAATATTCTATTTACTGACTCTGGGCATTTACACAGCTTGTCTCCAGCCCTAACACTTCTTCTTTGTAATGGGCTGAAGCTTGAGTTGATGCACTGAGGTCCCAAGCACATGAGGCTAAATGGTAATTGGACCATACTCTATTAATATATAAGCTTGGAGAAAGAATGGCCCCCACCCACTCTTTGTGCAAGTCCTGATGTGTTGTATAGGAAATGACGATTTTGGTGGGTGGAGGCAGGGGAATGGAAAAGGAAGGGGAGGAGAGGCTTTTGGGATTGCCATTGCCACGGTTGGCTCGGCTCGCGTCTCTCTCTCTTAGCTGGCTTCCTGTCGCAACTGCCTATATTTGCTATCGCAATCTTTCTTGCCTATGTTTGCTATTGCAATCTTTATTCACCTCTTCACTTCAATAAATATTGAAGATTTTTCCCTTAACCTGAATTCCTGACTCCGGCTGATTTTAAATACGCGGTCATTACATTTGGCGCCCAACGTGGGGCTGAAGCTGCTTCAGATTCACCCCGCCCTTGAGCCTCACTTAAGTCTTCATGCCCTGTGGGGATATGGCCATTAATCTGTTCTTTGTCTTCCTCCTTTATCTCAGGCTTCCGCATTTGGCTATTCTTAGAGTTTTTTCCTTTTCTCCTAGAACTTATATGGTATTTTAAGGCCAACTGTATCGTATTGTATAAATAGAATGCCTCGAAGGGAACTGACTGAGGGTTTTCAATGTTATAATCAGAGAGCTGTTGACCAACCAATGCCCAGTTACCCAGAGACATTTGCTCTTCCTCTAAGAACCCAGGGGAGGTGCGTTTTAATGTACCCAGAAGTTTAGCTGCGTGTTCCCAAGCTACAACTAGCCCTTCCTCTTCTATCAGTTCACACAGGCTTTCTATAGCACCACTCCTGGGTGGGGCTGGGGGTAGGGGGGTTGGGGTGGGGGATGGAGAATCTTTACCTAGGATCTGTCCCATTTCAGCCAAAAAGTTACTGCTTTAGTCTTTAAGAAAATAAGTTCCCTGTTTGTCTTATACTCACCTAAGTTCCTGGTCACTGGAGACTTCTTCAGTGAAAGTAGGGTCCTTGGTTCCCACGCTTGGGCGCCAAATGGATTCTTGAAGAAAAAGTTTCTAAAGTTCCTCTTAAAGGACCAACTATCTTTACAGATGCAGCCAAACACAATATTTGTGCTGTATACTCTCATGACTTAACTATAAAGAGAGTAATCAGAACTCCTTTTCAGTCCACTCAGCAGAACAAATTATATGCAATCATGTTAGCTCTCACTTATTACCCAGGAGACATAAATATAATATCTGATTTAGCCTATTCAGTAGGTGTGGTACAAAGAATTGCCACAGCCCAAATAAAATTTGCAGCTTCTAATATATATCAGCTCTTTAAGGAACTTCAGGAGCAAGTGAGAAAACATCCAGGTAATATTTATATCTTGCATGTCCACTCACATAGTGGACTCCCAGGCCCTATTTTTGATGGGAATTCAAAGGCAGATAGCCTTTTAACTATGTTAGCCAGTACGCCTTTATTTCAGGAGGCCCAGGAATCCCATTCTAAGTACCATCAGGCTGCTCGAGCTTTGCGTTTATAATTTGGGATTACAAAAGAGGAAGCTAGGAGCATAATAAAAAGCTGTAAAAGCTTGCCTTCCTTTCCATGCTCCTACACTACCTCCAGGGAAGAACTCTCGTGGTTTGAGACCCAATGAAATCTGGCAAATGGATGTGACCCATTATAAATCTTTCGGTCGTCTGTCTTTTATCCATGTTGTGGTAGACACCTTTTCAGAATTCACTTTTGCCACACCAGCAGCAAAAGAGACAGCCCGAGTGGTCACTGAATTCCTCATGCAAGCATTTGCCATTATGGGTGTGCCACAAGCAATAAAAACAGACAATGGTCCTGCATACACCTCCAAACATTTTGCACACTTTTGTGCACAGTATAAGATTTTACACACCACTGGCATACCCTTTAATCCTCAAGGACAGGCAATAGTAGAGAGGAGAAACAGAGACATTAAAACGCTGCTCCAAAAACAGAAGAAAGGGGGAGCCACAGGTAACCCTAGAGAACTTCTAAATCTAGCTCTTTATACTATTAACTTCTTGATTTTTGACAAAGATGCACTGGCTCCGGCAGACAGGTTTTATAACCCACCGGAAGGGCAATGTCCAGTGCGAGCAGCTCCACTATCTTTAGATAATCACCAGGTGATGTGGAGAGACCCAGAAAGTGGTGAATGGAAGGGAACAGATAGGCTAACTGCTTGGGGGAGAGGGTTTGCTTGTATCTCTACAGGTGGAGAAGGAATCAGATGGGTGCCAACGAGCCGTATTCGCCTTGTCCATCGCAGAGAGACGGAGCAGACCCTTGAAACAAAGGAGAAGACCCAAGAAACATCGGGTAGTTCTGTTGCTGATTGTGCTCACCATTCAAAGAGTGTAGCAGTTATGGCGTTTGACTCATGGACATAGAAAATCATTGGACTTCAAAACCCTCAGAAATCATTGGATTCTCTGAGACATAAGATTGTTGTAGGACTTTAAATCCCTCAGGAATCATTGGATTTTCTGAGAAATGATAAGACTGTTACAGGACTTCAAAATCTGCTGGAATCATTGGATTCCCTAAGACATAAAAAGACTTTTGCTGGACTTCAAAAACTTGGGGGGATCATTGGATTCCCTGATATGTGAAGCAATGGACAATAGACTGGTTTTGGACTATCTCTTGGCTGCTGAAGAGGTGTATGTGTGACTGCTGTTTACATACTCTCCTTCTAGGACTTCTGGCAATCTTTTGCAACACAATGTTGATTTATATTGTTTGTTATACCGTTACTTGGGTGTATAATTCATGTTTGTTACACCACATCAAGCCTGCACTGACTGTGGGGAGAGTCATCACTAATAGCCTCTGCGTTGTTGCTATGTGCTATGTGCTATGTGTTCCCATGCTGATGGGTTTGTGCATAATAAGACCCTTGAGCCCAGAAACCTGCTAGCAACCCCCACTTCCCTTTGGTGCTTTTCATCTCCCTTCCTGAGATGTCAGGGAGGGTGTGATTATCTCCTTTTTAGTGCTTTCACCTCCCTTCCTGAGAAGTCAGGGGGGTCATGATCACCTCCTTTTCGGTGCTTTCACCTCCTTTCCTGAAAAATCAGGGAGGGTGTGATCACCTCCCCTTGGGGGCTCTGACCTCCCTGAGGAGTCAGGGATGGCATGATCACCTGTGTTCTAAAACAAAAGAAAGCGGGAGATGTAATGGGCTGAGGCTTGAGTTGATGCACTGAGGTCCCAAGCACATGAGGCTAAATAGTAATTGGACCATACTCTATTAATATATAAGCTTGGAGAAAGAATGGCCCCCACCCACTCTTTGTGCAAGTCCTGATGTGTTGTATAGGAAATGACGATTTTGGTGGGTGGAGGCAGGGGAGTGGAAAAGGAAGGGGAGGAGAGGCTTTTGGGATTTCCATTGCCACGGTTGGCTCGGCTCGCGTCTCTCTCTCTTAGCTGGCTTCCTGTCGCAACTGCCTATATTTGCTATTGCAATCTTTCTTGCCTATGTTTGCTATTGCAATCTTTATTCACCTCTTCACTTCAATAAATATTGAAGATTTTTCCCTTAACCTGAATTCCTGACTCCGGCTGATTTTAAATACGCGGTCATTACACTTCTTCTCTATTTTCTACATTGCTTTGTTTCACTTAACTAAAGTCACACCTTTGAAACCTTCCCAGTTCTCCTTAATCTTAGTGCCTTCTCTCTGAGGTTATCACCAGTTTACTTTTGCATATAATGAATTTTTGTTGACTGCCTACCTGACTAGGTTTTAGTAAAGATTAAATGAAATTATATGTGGAATAATAATGAAATGAAATAATACTTGGAATTAGAAAGTAATAGAAGATAAATAGAAAATATAAAGAAAATAATAGAAAATAAAAGAATTCTGGAGCAGAAACTATTATGCTTCAGGTGAAGTCAAAAAAGCAGGGGTAGCCATCCTTATCTCAGATCAAGCAAAAGCAAAAATTCATCTAATTAAAAGAGATAAGGAAGGAAACTATATTTTGCTAAAGGGTACTATAGACAATGAAGCAATATCAGTAGTAAACATATATGCACCAAGTGGCATAGCATCTAACTTCCTAAAGGAGAATTTAAGAGAGTTGCGAGAAGAAATAGATAGCAAAACTATAATAGTGGGAGATCTCAATCTTACACTCTCAGATTTAGATAAATCAAATCACAAAACAAATAAGAAAAAAATTAAAGAGGTAAATAGAATATTAGAAAAATTAGGTATGATAGATCTCTGGAGAAAACTGAATGGTGACAGAAAGGAGTATACTTTCTTCTCAGCAGTTCATGGAGCTTACACAAAAAAAGACAGGAATGCTTTCAGGATGCAGGAAGGCAGAAATAGTAAATGCTTTCTTTTCAGATCACAATGAAATAAAAACTACATTCAAGAAAAAGTTAGATGTAAATAGACCAAAAGTAATTGGAAACTAAATAATCTCATCTTAAAGAATGATTGGGTGAAACAGCAAATTATAGACACAATTAATAATTTCACTCAAGATAATGACAATGGTGAGACATCATACCAAAATTTATGGGATGCAGCCAAAGCAGTAATGAGGGGAAATTTTATATCCTTAAAGGCTTACTTGAATAAAATAAAGAGAAGATCAGTGAATTGGGCCTGCAACTTAAAAAGCTAGAAAAAGACCAAATTAAAACCCCCCAATCAATTACTAACCTTGAAATTCTAAAATTAAAAGGAGAAATTAATAATATAGAAAGTAAAAAAAAAAAAAACTATTGAACTAATAAATAAAACTAAGAGTTGGTTTTATGAAAAAACCAATAAAATTGATAAACCTTTGGTAAATCTGATTAGAAAAAGGAGAGAGGAAAATCAAATTAGTAGTCTTAAAAATGAAAAAGGAGAACTTTCCACTAATGAAGAGGAAATTAAAGAAATAATAAGGGGTTACTTTGCCCAACTTTATGCCAATAAATTTGATAACCTAAGTGAAATGGATGACTACCTCCAAAAATATAGGCTTCCCAGATTATCAAAGGAGGAAGTAAATTGTTTAAATAGTCCCATTTCAGAAAAAGAAATAGAACAAGCTATTAATCAACTCCCTTAAAAAAAATTCCTGGGGACCAAATGGATTTACATGTGAATTCTACCAAACCTTTAAAGAACAATTAGCCCCAATGCTTTATAAACTATTTGAAAAAATAGGGAATGAAGGAGTTCTACCAAATTCCTTTTATGACACAGACATGGTACTGATACCTAAATCAGGTAGGTTGAAAACAGAGAAAGAAAATTATAGACCAATCTCCTAATGAATATTGATGCTAAAACCTTAAATAAGATATCAGCAAAAAGACTACAGAAAATCATCCCCAGGATAATATACCATGATCAAGTAGGATTTATACCAGGAATACAGGGCTGGTTCAATATTAGGGAAACTATCAGTATAATTGGCCATATTAATAATCAAATTAACAAAAACCATATGATCATCTCAATAGATGCAGGAAAAGCATTTGATAAAATGCAACATCCATTCCTATTAAAAACTCTTGAGAGTATAGGAATAAATGGACTTTTCCTTAAAATAATCAGTAGCATCTATTTAAAACCAGCAGTAAGCATCATATGTAACAGGGACAAACTGCAACCATTCCCAATAAGATCAGGAGTGAAACAAGGTTGCCCACTATCACCATTACTATTTAATATTGTATTAGAAATGCTAGCTTTGGCAATAAGAGTTGAGAAAGAGATTAAAGGAATAAGAATGGACAATGAGGAAACCAAATTATCACTCTTTGCTGATCATATGATGGAGTTAGAGAACCCCAGAGATTCTATTGAAAAGTTATTAGAAACAATCCACACCTTCAGCAAAGTTGCAGGGTACAAAATAAACCCACATAAGTCATCAGCATTCTTATATATTACTAACAAAACTGAACAGTTAGAGTTACAAAGAGAAATTCCATTTAAAGTAACTACTGATTGTATAAAATATTTAAGAATCTATCTGCCAAGGGAAAATCAGGAATTTTATGAGCAAACTACAAAACACTTTCCACACAAATTTAGTCTGACCTAACCAATTGGAAAAATATTAAATGCTCTTGGATTGGGTGAGCAAATATAATAAAGATAACAATACTACCTAAACTAATCTATTTATTTAGTGCTATATCAATCAGACTCCCAAAAAACTATTTTGATGGCCTAGAAAAAATAACAACAAAGTTCATATGGAAAAACAAAAGGTCAAGAATTTCAAGGGAATTAATGAAAAAAAATCAAATGAAGTTGGCCTAGCTGTACCAGATCTAAAATTATATTATAAAGCAGCAGTTACTAAAACCATGTGGTATTGGCTAAAAAATAGACTAGTTGATCAATGGAAGAGGTTAGATTCAAAGGACAAAACAGTTTTTGGGATAAGAATGCATTATTTGACAAAAATTGCTGGGAAAATTGGAAATTAGTATGGCAGGAACTAGGCATTGACCCACACTTAACACTGTACACCAAGATAAGGTCAAAATGGGTTCATGACCTAGGCATAAAGAATGAGATTATAAGTAAATTGGAAGAGCATAGGATAGTTTACCTCTCAGACCTGTGGAAGAGGAAGGAATTTATGACCAAAGAAGAACTAGAAATCACTACTGACCACAAAATAGAAAATGTTGATTATATTAAATTGAGAAGTTTTTGTACAAAGAAAACTAATGCAGACAAGATTAGAAGGGAAACAATAAACTGGGAAAACATGTTTACAGTCAAAGGTTCTGATAAAGGCCTTATTTCCAAAATATATAGAGAACTGACTCTACTTTATAAGAAATCAAGCCATTCTCCAATTGATAAATGGTGAAAGGATATGGACAACTCTCAGATGAAGAAATTAAAACTATTTATAGCCATATGAAAATATGCTACAAATCATTATTAATTAGAGAAATGCAAATTAAGACAACTCTGAGATACCACTACACACCTGTCAGATTGGCTAGAATGACAAGGAAAGATAATGCGGAATGTTGGAGGGGATGTGGGAAAACAGGGACACTGATACGTTGTTGGTGGAACTGTGAACACATCCAGCCATTCTGGAGAGCAATTTGGAAGTATGCTCAAAAAGTTATCAAACTGTGCATACCCTTTGATCCAGCAGTGTTTCTACTGGGCTTATACCCCAAAGAGATACTAAAGAAGGGAAAGGGACCTGTGTTGGAATCTTTACAAACTGCTAACTCATTAGAGTTGATAGATTGTTGATCTGATCTTACAAGAAGATGTTTTGGGCCAGAACCTGAAACTAAGTAGAACTAATTAGTACAATGCTTGTGTTTACACCTTTACTCATTGGAGTTCACAAGTATGCCAGATTCACAAAGTAAACTTAGTAACTTTGTGAATTCACACCTCCCTTAAAGCTCTTAGGGCGAGAGAGCATTATGGGAGAAAACCCATAATCCCATTCTCTCAGAAGAGTCTTATATAAGGCCCGTGAAGAGAGATCTATTCCAGAATATTTTCCACTTGGCTGGCTGGTGGCAGAAGACGAGTTTTCAGAGGAAGAAGCTATGGGTCGAGAGTTCAGCGGACAACCAGATTCATCTTCATCTCATACCACTGTGGTTGGTGGCTGGGCTCCTGCACTTCCCCTACTGAGACCAAGCTGGTCTGATAGACTTACCAGAAAGCTAGCCGAGCCCCAAGTGAAGGAGACAAGAGATTCATTCCATCTTTGTGCTGGCTCTGGAAGCTGAAGAAAGCAGAGGCAGAGGCTGAAGGACAAAACCTTTGAATTTGGAGACATTCGGAGGGCTCTAAGCTAACCGGGCTATATTAGAGACAATAAAAGATCTGAACTTTTATCAGCTGGCTGCCTTTTGGATGATTATTACTTTCAACTGCAACCAAGACTGCCTCCAAGAAAACCTCCCTTGAGAAACCTGCACCTCTCCCCCAGAGAGAATCATTCATCTTACATTATTATTTATAAAGAAGAAAAGAATCATCACAGACCTGTATGTGCCAAAATGTTTGTGGCAGCCCTGTCTGTAGTGGCTAGAAGCTGGAAAATGAATGGATGCCCATCATTTGGAGAATGATTGAGTAAATTGTGGTATATGAACGTTATGGAATATTATTTTTCCATAAGAAATGACCAGCAGGATGAATGTAGAGAGGACTGGTGGGACTTACATGAACTGATGCTAAGTGAAATGAGCAGAACCAGGAGATCATTATATACCTCAACATTGATACTGTATGAGGATGTATTCTGATGGAAGTGGATCTTTTCTTTTCTTTTCTTTTTTTTAATAACTTTTTATTGATAGAATGCATGCCAGGGTAATTTTTTACAGCATTATCCCTTGCAGTCACTTCTGTTCCGATTTTTCCCCTCCCTCCCTCCACCCCTTCCCCCAGATGGCAAGCACTTCTTTACATGTTGAATGGGTTGCAGTATATCCTAGATACAATATATGTGTGCAGAACCGAACAGTTTTCTTGTTGCACAGGGAAAATTGAATTCAGAAGGTAAAAATAACCCGGGAAGAAAAACAAAAATGCAAGCAGTTTATATTCATTTCCCAGTGTTCTTTCTCTGGGTGTAGCTGCTTCTGTCCATCTTTGATCAATTAAGGCTCTCTTTATCGAAGAGATCCAGAAGTGGAGCTTTTCGATAAAGAGAGCTAATTCAGTTTCAATTGATCAAGGATGGACAGAAGCTTTTGGTCCCAGAAAATCTCTCCATTTAATAATATGATAGCCCAAAGAAAGAACACTGGGAAATGAATATAAACTGCTTGCATTTTTGTTTTTCTTCCTGGGTTATTTATACTTTCTGAATCCAATTTTCCCTGTGCAACAAGAGAACTGTTCAGTTCTGCACACATATTGTATCTAGGATATACTGTAACCTATTTAACATGTAAAGGACTGCTTGCCATCTGGGGAAGGGGGTGGAGGGAGGGAGGGGAAAAATCAGAACAGAAGTGAGTGCAAGGGATAATGTTGTAAAAAATTACCCTGGCATGGGTTCTGTCAATAAAAAGTTATTTAAAAAAAAAAAAAGAAAAGTAAAGAAAAGAATTGTTCTTATTAGTTCTGAGAGCAGAAATATTTTCAAAACTATTTTTTTCAAGCAAAAGCCTGACTTTCATAGAAATTAGCCACTAGGTAGCACTCCAAGTTCCAGCTAAACTTTTCCTTCCCCACCAATATATGTACACTGTCTGCTGGGTCTTCTAAGTGTGGCTGGGTTTTGCAAATGGCCAAATTACTTAAAATGAAGATATTCATGTAGAACCAGCTTCTGGGAGAAGACATTCTGAGTTCTCTTATCATATGGGTAGGAAACAGTTTCTGATTTAGTTGCTAGTTGTAACTGCACTGAAGAATTCACATTCTGATGAAAAAGACAATATATAAACAATTAAGAACATTTAAGATAAACATATGCTAAATATTAGGTAATCTCAAAGATAAAAAAGAGAAACTGTATTTTAAGTATGTCCTCAGCAAGTGAAGACATAACTTTATGGATGAAGTATCACCTGAGAGCAAGAAAGCCATACAGTATAATAAAAAAATGTACAGGAGAGTCAAGTATAGGTTAGGAAAGAGAATTATGAATTTATTGAGTAAGGGATTGACATGGTAAGACTGTTGTGCCACAGTTCCCTTTTAATGTTCTGACCCAGTTTCCCAATTGTCCTATTTAGTTACTCTGCCTCAGGTTATAACCTTTCCCTCTTAATGTTTGATGAGATGAAGGTTTTATATCTTTAGGCTATAATCATTCCTTCTTAATGTTTGACAGGATAAAGGTCTATCCATTTTAGACACCATTAGAATATCAGAAACCTCTCCAGTACCTCCCTCCATTGTGTCATCCTAGGTGCCTACCCACATTAGGTTATCCCCATCCGGGTACCTATCTCATTATGTCATTGTTCTTGTTATCCTATAAAAATCTTTCTGTCCCGATACTTAGGGCTGGATTCTTTGAGAGGATAGTCTCGTTCAGCCCTGGGACCAAAGATGGATCATTTGGTCCCAGAAAATCTCTCTATTTAATAAACTATTAAATTGTTCTCAAATCTCTGTCTTGCTCAGTTTCTCCACCATTACAAGGCTAGGTGGCTTTAGGAAAATCATTTTTCTATTTGAGTAGAGTACAAAATGTTAAGAGATTTGAAACAGAAAGAGAAACCAGAAGATTATTGCAACAATCCAGGAAAGATATAATAAAGGTTTGCATTAGATTAGTAGATCTGTGAGTGGAGAGAAAGGGATATTAAAAAACTGATGGCATAGGATCAGAAATGACAAAACTGAACAAAGCTGAATAAAATAATGAAATCATACCGACTCAGTCTACTACAAATTGTTATATAATCTCAACTGTGAATTCATTCAGGCAAAGATATATATACTAATTCACTGTTCCAGTAAACCCAGTCACTTTTCAAATTTTTATATCTTTCCACAAACCTCCCACAGGTTCTCTCAGGAATGCCTGAATGGGAATTCCTGCATTCTTTGAAAAAATTCCCCCTTACTCAGGGAACATTTTGTCATCTCTCCATCTCTAGAGATGTCTAGAGATGGACGAGTAGCTATAGAATCGGGGAAACTAAAGCTTGTGGCAAAATGGTGCTTTGTTTCTGAAGATCCTTCCTTAGGCAGAAACAAATTCATCTTGAAAGATCTCAAAACTGGAAAACTTAAATTAAAATAGCAGTATAGGATGCTGCTTCAACTTGCTGGAAGGAAACCAAACTCCTTCCTTCCAGCCCCTCTGGGGACAAGGGAGCCCCCCCATCTGCATCCCTATGCAGTCCTTGGTTAGGAGGCTTCTAAATCTGCCTCCTGGGAGAAACAGTACTCCCTCCAGGAGAGACACTCAGAGTATAGGTGCCTCTTTCAATGTCAATCTCTCCCAACCTGCAGAAAAACCTGGCCATTATTCTAAGAACCCCACCTAGCCTTTTGAGGGGTCCAAGGTCAATGCCCTCCTTGATCTGTCCTGGGGAGATGTTAATGTTAAACAATCAGCCCCACATATACAGAGATATACAGTAGCCAGATTTGGTCATTCAAATTTCTCTCTTAAAAACAGCTGTTGAAGTCTTTAATGATAGGAATCAAGTTGTAGCCTAGGACAGAGGCCACAGAATTAAAGTCAGATTTGGAGAAAAGTCCCTACTCTTGGCTGTTATTTCCAGGAACCGCAGAGGTTCGTGCTTTAGGTGTCATGGAATCTGTCTGAGGAGACTCCCCAGTGCTTGTCCTGAGTTGGAACAAGAGGAGCACTGGAGGGGAGACTGCCTACAGGGGACAAGCTGCTACCCCCGCCCAATGCCCTGGCCTCAGACAGGAGTTTGGAGCTTGGTCAAGTTCCCCCTAGTACCACCAGGACCCCAACACCCGACAGCCCAACATCTGGTGGCCAATAAGACCTTTGCATTTCTTTTTGCTATGGAATAGAAGCTCCTTCACTCTTGCTCTGCAACTCTGGTCTCTCTTACCCCTCCCCCCATAGAGTGGGGATTGCTGGTGAACTCAAGGGTTGTCTCGAGACCTCTCCTCTGCCTCACCAGTTTGGTGACCTGTCATTTAAATGCTCGATTATTCCCTGCTTAATCTGTTGCCTTATTGGGGTGTGATTTAATGATGAAATCGGGGACCCAATTTTCTCTTCTCAGACCTCCAGAGAAAATTTTAAGCACCAGCTTTTAGAGAGTTAAGAGATCTTGAGACCCAGTACATTTTAACCTTGGGACAGCCATTAGAGGTTTTAACTCTGGTCTGGAGCATTTTAGAAGCCAAAGGGCACCAGTGGCTTGCAAGTGGGAAACTTACTCTCAGATGCTCCTGCTAAATACCCCCAACCTGACTCTCTTGGTGTGCCATACCCTAAATCCTGACACCTTGCTCCCTGGCACCTCCCAACAGGGAGAAATTATCCATAATTGTGAAGAAGCTCTAGAATCTGTCTACTCCAGCAGCTCTGACTTAAGGCAAATTCCCTTTGAGAACCCAAATGGGAAGTGGTTTACAGATGGGTCAAGCTTTTTTGAAAATGGGGAAAGAAAGGCAGGTTGTTCTATGGTGACTCTTCATAGCACACTATGCTATGGAGGTAAGCCACTGCCTCTTGAGACTTCTGCCCAAAAGGCTGGACTCATTGCCCTAACCAGAGCTTTGGAATTGGGGAAGGGAATGAGAGTGAATATCTTTACTGACTCCAAATATGCTTTTCATATTTTACATGCTCATGGGGCTATATGGAAAGAAAGGGGTCTGTTGACAACAAAGAATTTTCCCATTAAACACAAAGGAAAAATTCTACAGCTGTTGTAAGCTGTCCACAAACTCAGGGAGGTTTCAGTCATATTTTGTAAAGGACACCAGAAGGGAGATTCACTTCAGGCCAAGAGAAACAAGTTTGCAGATTCAGCTGCTAAAGCTGCTGCCCATTTACCGTTGATCATGGCACCTGTAATCCCCCAGCTCCTTGATTCTTATACCCCTTCCTATTGTTCACAGGAGAAAATCCTTGCAGAAGAAAAGAGGTACATCCTTTCTACCTGTGGCTACTTTCAAACGCCCTCAAACCACCTCTTAATCCCAGAGGCTAGTCAGTGGAAACTCTGGAAGAAATGCTTTCCAATCTCTGGTGAAACGCATTTTCACTGGTCACAAGGTAGGAGAAACAATCAAACAGGTTTGCCAGGCCTGCCCAATTTGTGCCCAAGTGAATCATAAAGAATTTGTTAAACCTCCCCCTCTCCTGAAGTCGGTTCAAAGAAGGAGCACATACCCAGGTGGAGATTGGCAAATAGACTTTATGCAAATATCCCCTTACGGGGAGTTTCAAACAGCTTTCAGTTTTGTTAATTGCCATAGAATTTTTTTCCTGCAGGGCTGAGAAGGCTTTGAAGGCATCAAGGCAATTGCTAAACCTGCCTAATCTTGCAGAGAGTCAAACAGTTCAGCTTTTACTTCTCAGATATTTCAGAGTTCTCCTGTGAGCACTCTGAAAGAAGAAGGATGGAATTGTCTGCATCCTTTCTCTCACTCTCACTCTAATTTCTCACTCCAAAGATGAGAACTCTTTGCTATACTAGCATTTTCTCTCCTACTTTTCTTGATTAGCATCCTATGACCCCTGCCAGTAATTAAGTCCTTAACTACTTTTCCGCTACAGAGTGCTGTGGGCAGTGGGGGTTGTTTAGCATTGTTGGGTGGACTATCAACATGGTTAAGGCAGTCCACAGATGGGACCTGATGCATTTTCACAAAAGGCCCAATTCCCAAATGTCACAATCTCAAGCCTGGATGACATCCCACTTTTAAGACTTGTTTCCTGTAGGCCTCAAGCTGCAAATTTTCAACTGTTCCTTCAGCCTGGAAGTCCTGGGACACATAACACCCCTTAAATTCCACTCCTGCTGTCTTCAGATCTCAGATCTCACACTTCCCCTCTTGGCTTGAACACAACCCCACCCCAATTTGCCCCCTTTCCCGGTAAACTTGGGGATATCTCTACAACCCTTGTGAAATCAAAGCAGTTACAGAAAAATGAGACCTTTACCCCAAATGAATTTGGGGGGTAACTGCTTGAGGGGGGAGAAATGACACGGGTGAACTCTGAAATTGTGTCCCCTTTAATATGTAAAAGAAGGGGGATTTGGGGTCTCCCAGAGCTTGGGAGAGGACACATTTTCCAGACAGGTTTTTTTTAAGATAAGCGACATCATTCAATTGAAATTTTTGGGCACATCACCCCTCCCCCCCCCCCCCCCCAATGATCTTTTGGATAGTCAGATCCCCCTTCAGGTAACTCCAAACTCTGGAAAAAAGCCTTCAAAGTAATTTCATTCAATTGGGAGATCTTGGTCTGAATAATCAGCTCAAACTGCCCCCAGCTCCAAGATCTGCTCATAAAATAGATTTCTGTTAACACATTCTTTGCAAATCTCATTAAGAGCTTTGTCCACTAAGAGAGAGCTTCTTAGTGAAAAATAAAACTTCCTTTTTTACCACTAAGATTTCCTGTTCGTGAATTCTTTCATATTTGTGTGGAGTGGAGATAAATTGAAGAACTTCCAGGAATGTTTAAATTCCTTTTCTATATTTTATTTTTTATTATTTCTATGTCTGTGATCTGCATAAATATGTTGAGTATTAGCCAATATTTACTTAAACTCTAGATATATTTACTTAACCTAAAATGATGATATTTATCACTGTTCAATGTTATCAATATTTAGACTATCAGTTAAATGCTATTAGCCTGATAATCTGAACTTGAAGATCTGATGTATGGTTCCTCTCGGAACCAGGGAATCTGAAAGCATTCCGTTCTAATCTGTTTTTGGCACCAATGTCTAACATTCAATTAAGGGTAGAGGACACCTATTTCTTAATGCTCCCCAACCCATGATGTAATCTTTTGTAACTAAACTATAAAAACTATATTTTTTCTAATTCTTTAGCCCTTCTACCATGAGCTTTCTCTCTTTGCCTTCTCATGGTGGAATTGCTCATTCTCATGAGAATATTAATAAACAACTTTTTTTCCTTTTTACTTCAAGAAGTCTCTGAGTAGTCATTTTTTTTGGTTAGGATTTCTATCCCTCACAGTTTTGGGGGCTCGTCTGGCATGAGTCTTTGGGGGAGATGGCTGCGCATCCCGAATGGGGATAGGTGTGTTCACAGTTAGTTTTTCCAAGATCTCTGGCTCTGAGTGTGTAGTCTCCCTCCCTCTCAGACAAAAGACCTGAGGCAGAGATACTCAGTGGAAAGCAGAATTGAAGACCAAAAGGAGAAATAGAATTCTGATGGGCCAGCAGCAGTCTGAAAAGAAAACACGCTGTTCTCGAGGCAAACAAAGCTCTTGGGAAATCTGGGGGTCTATTGGCTGGATCGAGGGAGACACAAGGAACTAGCCCTCTTAAAAAAAAAATGTTTTGGTGGACTGCTATTGACCCCAACCATAAAGGACTTTCTAAGGAGGCTCTCTTGGGTGACTGTGGGGCATGAGGGTAATGAAGAACCTCCGCTGACAATTTGGTTTGAGACCAAGTTGTAAAAAATGGGACAGAAGCAGTCCAAAGATTTATGTCAGGACGATAGCCAGGGAATTCCAATTGACAGCCCACTTGGGAGTCGACTCATAGAGACTGGGATAAGTTACCCAGGTATAAAGGGAAAGACAAGAAAATAATGATTAAATATTGCTGTTTTGTTTGGGGTAACCAAAATATTGGTGGGGGAATAATCTGGCCAAAATATGGTTCTGCTGAGGATTGGTTATGTCAACAATTGAATATATATGTGAATAATAGAGATCCGTATAATCCAGAGGAATTGGCTAATGCTAGTCTCTGGCTGACAGAAGCTGCTAGAGCTATGAGAATTTTTCTGAGCAAAACAAAGGAAGGTAGTAAGCCTGATAAGGGAAAAGGGAAAGTAGATAAGTGTAATGGGCTGAGGCTTGAGTTGATGCACTGAGGTCCCAAGCACATGAGGCTAAATAGTAATTGGACTATACTCTATTAATATATAAGCTTGGAGAAAGAATGGCCCCGGCCCACTCTTTGTGCAAGTCCTGATGTGTTGTATAGGAAATGACGATTTTGGTGGTGGAGGCAGGGGAGTGGAAAAGGAAGGGGAAGGAGAGACTTTGGGGATTGCTATTGCAACGGTTTGCTCAGCTCGGATTGCTCTCTGTTAGCTGGCTTCCTGTCACAGCTACCCATATTGCTATAGCAATCTTTCTTGCCCATATTGCTATCACAATCTTTATTCATCTCTTCACTTTAATAAATATTGAAGATTTTTCCCTTAACCTGAATTCCTGACTCCGGCTGATTTTAAATATGCGGTCATTACAGATAAGAACCTAAAGTCTGAAGCTAGACAGTGGGATCCCCTTGCTGCCCTTCCACCTCCTTATGCAGTATCCCCCTTTGCACCACCAGAGGAAAATCCTTTGCCTCCTCCTCTCCCTCCTGTAGAAGAAGAAGTAATGGATTTAGGCCAGGAAAGTATAGGCAGAGCTCGCAGTGACTCATATAAATATCTAAGAAAAGAATTAGAGCACTTAAGACAGGATGTTCAGAATCTCCCCTTTAGAGAGAAAAAGGAGCAAGGGCCAGTAGCTAATGAGGTACAGTGTATGTATCCACTAAGAGAGGTCCCATTAGGCAGGGCTCAGGGAGGCATTAGATTTGTAAATGCACCTCTGTCAGCAAATGAGGTTAGAAAATTTAAGAAGGAATTAGTTCCTATCATGGAAGATTTGATTGGGGCATCCAAATAATTGGATCAATTTTTAGGCCCCAGCTTATATACTTGATCAGAATTGATGCATATCTTATTCATATTATTCACTCCTGAGGAGAGGTGTTCAATTCGAGCACAGGCTATGCGGGAACCGGAGAGGAGGTACCCACCCCTGAATAAGGGAGTGATCCCAGCAGAGCAGAAATATCCAGTGAATGACCCAGGATGGGATAACAATAATCAGGCCCATAGGCAAAATACGCAGGACTTGAGGGGAGCTAGTAATTGTAGGAATACCGGATGCCTTCTCAAAAAGACAAAAAAAAATAAACAAAACACTGAAAAAGTGTGAGTCACCAGCTCAGTATTTAGAAAGACTCAGAGAAGGAATGAGGAAGTATTCAGGGGCCGACTCTGATAGACCAGAGAATGAACAGATATTGAAAGTACAGTTTGTATCCAATTCCTGGCCAGATATTAATAAGAAAATACAAAAGATTGAGAGGTGGATGCAGTTCCTTTAAGAACCCTTCTGAAAAAAGCCACCAAGGTGTATGTAAGAAGGGATGAGGAGAAGGAAAAACAGAGAGATAGAAGAATTAAGATGTTGTTGCAGACAACACAGCAGAATGCTAATAAGGAAAAAGAGGTAAGAGGGAATGCAAGAAAGCCCCGTTAGGAAAGAGGTGAGGGGAGTGGAAGGAAGAGAGTTGATGTGATTTGTTGGTCTTGTGGGAAACCAGGTCACTTCTCTAGGAGGTGCCCACAGAAAATTAAAGAGGAGTGGGAATTGTCCCTCATAGAATTGAAAGACTAAGGGTGTTAGGGGTTCGGGGGACCCCACCTAGAGCCCTTGATAAATTTGAAGGTGGGGTCGAAAAAGGAAGAAATGTTTTTTTTAGTTGATTCAGGTGCAGCCTGAACTTCTGTGACACAACTATCAGAAGGGGAGAAATTATCATCAAAATGTATGATGATTTCTGGAGTTAAGAGAGAAACTTCCTCAGTACCCATGACTGAGGTATTGCCTATAGAATATGAGGGAGTTTAAGTGCTTGGACAATTTTTAATGGCTCCTGGGGCAGGAATAAATTTGTTAGAGATTTGATAACAAAGCTTTCAATTAGTCTTTGTGCCTCGGGGTCCCCTGCTGGTTCTAGTCCGAACTTTTGTGATGAAGGAAGTAGACAAACGGGAGATTAACTCTGAGATTTGGGCAAATCCCGAGAATCCAGGACTGTTGTCTATTCACTCAATACAAATAACTTTAAATGACCCACATACCATTGTTAGGGTCTGGCAATATCCAATTCCAAATGAAGGGAAAAAGGGACTGCAGCCAGTAATTAGAAGGTTGCTGAAAACAAGACTAATTGAACCTTGCATCTCACCATTTAATACTCCCATTCTTTCTGTAAGGAAAAAAGATGGGACGTATAGAATGGTCCAGCATTTGAGGGAAATAAATAAAATGGTGTTGCCATCTCATCCAGTAGTACTAGATCCTTATACGATCTTGGGAAGGATTCCAGAGGGTAGTGCATGGTTTAGTGTAATCAATTTAAAGGATGCATTTTGGAGTTGCCCCTTATCTGAGGACAGTCAGAATATTTTTGCATTTAAGTGGGAAGATCCAGATACAGGGAGAAAACAGCAATATCAATGGTGTGTATTACCACAGGGATACACAGAATCCCCCCAATTTATTTGGGCAAATATTGGAAGGAATAATTGAAAATTTTGAGAACCCAATTAAAGGGGTAAAAGTTTTACAATATGTAGATGATCTTCTTGTGACAGGACAGAAAAAGAGTGATATTGCCCAAGTCACTATCAGTTTGTTAAATTATCTAGGAGCACAGGGACTGAGTTTCCCAGAATAAATTGCAATTTGTGGAACGTGAAGTAAAATATTTAGATCATTTTATAAGTGAAGGGAAGAAGAAATTGGACTCTGTACTTGTGGAGGGGATTCTTCCAATTACTAGCCCTAGGACAAAAAAGGCCCTCTGGAAATTTTAGGATTGATGGGGTATTGTAGAACTTGGATTATTAACTAAGTCATTATATACTCATTTGTTAGAGGAGAAGCCCAATGTAGTGCAATGGGATTCAGAAGGAGAAGGAAATTTTAAACAACTTAAGTGGGCATTAATGTCAGCCCCCCGTATTACTTTTGCCATCATTAGAAAAGCCTTTTCCTTTATATGTAAATATGGTAAACCGGGTGGCTTTAGGAGTATTAGCACAGGTAACTGGAGGACAGTGACACCCAGTGGCCTTTCTGTCAAAAATATTGGACCCAGTGGTGAAGGGATGGCCTACTCATATCCAGGCAGTAGCAGCCACAGCACTTTCGGTAGAAGAAAGTCGGAAATTAACCT
Organism: Antechinus flavipes; assembly: GCF_016432865.1. Lineage (NCBI taxonomy): Eukaryota > Metazoa > Chordata > Mammalia > Dasyuromorphia > Dasyuridae > Antechinus > Antechinus flavipes. The sequence continues at coordinate 181,754,081 of NC_067401.1, forward strand.
TTGGAAGTAGTTTAATAGTGAGTATCCCACACAAAGTTCTATCAATTCTAAATCAAAGGGCTGAGAGGTGGCTAACTGATTCAAGGATTTTAAAATATGAAGCAATTTTATTAGAAAAAGATGATTTGGTACTCTCACCAGACCATAACCTTAATCCTGCTATGTTCTTATCTGCTTCCCCTGGGGAACATGTGTTCCTCGAACATGATTTTCTAACTGTAATTGATTATCAAACTAATAAGAGAGGACTTGCAGGAGATCCCTTTGTTAAAAGATACTCAATGTTTCATAGATGGGTCCTCACACAAGTGGTTAATGGGAAAAGGAAAAATGGATATGCTATTGTTAATGGGAAAAAACTTGACTCTGGTTCAAGCTGGATCCTTGCCAAAAGAGTGGTCAGCTCAAACTTGTAAATTGTATGCATTAAATCAAGCCCTAAAATTACTTGAAGAGAAGAATGGAACTGTATGCATAGATTCAAAATATGCTTGGGGAATTGTTCATATATTTGGAAAGATATGGGAGAAAAAGGGAATAGTAAATAGCAAAGGAAAGAAATTGACACAGGGCATTGGTCACTGAAATTCTAACTAATCTTATATTGCCTAAGAATATTGCAGTGATTCACGTACAAGGACATCAGAGAAGAAATTCATTTGCGGCTAGGGGAAACCACCTTGTGGATGAGGAAGCAAAATGGGCTGGAGAAGAGGAATCTGTAAGTACAGAGGAAATGATGGTGCTAATTCCAGCATTTCCACCTCAATTGCCTCCACCTTCCCTTACTCTGGAAGAGAAGAAAAAGATTCAGAGCCTTGGTGCTCAGGAGGATAAAGAGGGGCATTGGTTCCTACCTGATGGCAGAGAGGTACTGACCACAGCAGGTATGAGATATGTACTTCAACATTTACATCAAGGCAATCATTGGGATGTCCAGGATCTGTGTGATGCGGTGCTAACCAACTTTGTACCACCTGGCCTGTACACAATAGTGCGGCAGCTTGTTAGGGGTTGTCTTATTTGTCAAAGGACAAATAGAGCAGTCCAACAACAAGTCCGAAAAAGGGGAAGGCCCCCTGGCATCAGATCTTTTCAGAGCATACAGATGGACTTCACCAAACTGCCATGTGTGGAGCATCTCAAATACTTATTAGTCATAGTGGACCATCTGACCTCATGGGTGGAGAGGCCTTTCCCCTTGCCTGGGCAACAGCTTCAGTGGTTGTAAAAATGCTTCTTGAACACATCATTCTGAGGTATGGGTTAGTGGAGTGAATACATTCGGACCAAGGCACTCATTTCACTGCCAGAGTCCTTGGATCTATAGCCCAAGCTCTAGAAATATCTTGGGATTTACATACCCCATGGCATCCACCCTCATCAGGCAAGGTGGAGAGGATGAATCAGGAAATTAAATGGCAACTAACCAAATTGGCCTTAGAGAGACAATTGCCCTGTACTAAGTACCTTCCCCTTGCCTTGTCTTAACAAGATTAGAACAAAACCTTGAAGGGATGTGGGGTTATCACCCTATGAGTTATTATATGGTCACTCTTATCCTAGGGAAATGCAAAACCCCTCCTTAGACTCAATATTTGAAACTAAGGACTTGTTTTTGAGAAAATATGTTATGTATTTATTGCAACATTTGAAAACTTTACAATTGAAATGGATTATTGCTCAGACTCTTCCCTTAAGGTTTGCAGTGCATAAGTTCCAGCTGGAGACTGGGTCCTACTTTGGCCATGGAAGGAGGATAAGCTGACACCAACTTGGGAAGGACCATTCTAAATCATCTTAACATCATACACAGCAGTTGGTAATAAAGAGAGAGGATGGACCCATGATACCAGAATTAAAGGACCAGTAGATGCTCTAAGGGTGTGGACCTTGAAGTTGAATCCAGAGGACCAGTTAAAGCAAACATTAAAATGGAACTGATGAATTGTGCATGTAAGATCTTAATAGTAGTACTGATCTCTGGGGTACTTTATTGGGGCTTTTTCTAACAGTGTTAGATATTATTTTCTATTGGACAGTGTTACTTCAACTTAGAAATTTGACTTATTATTTGGTAGAATGGGGACCAAACAAAACACACACAGAAGGGGACTGTGCTTTCTATCTCTATGTATAATACTACCCCTTGCTGACACATTACCTAATCCTTTACTGAAGGAAGGCAATAGCTTCCAGAACTTGATCCAGGTTATTGCTGATACATTTTATCTCGAAAATTGCTGGATATGTAGGGAGCCTGAACAACTCACACGATGGCCCTGGGTACCTGTCCCTTTATCTCCATCTTGAATATTGAGTAATACATCAGTTGTACATGATGGTAGAGGATTTTGGTCAGATCAGGAGAAACACCAGTGCAAACTAGCTAATGCTGTTCCAGAGGACATTGTTTAAATCAAACAGGCACAGGGCCATTGGATGAGAGAAGTAAATGTGAATGGACTTTTTTTACCCACTGACCAGAGAAGGTAGATATTACAGATTGTAGTAAATATAAAAATAGGATGAAATAAAACAACTATTGTTTGTGATGATGGGTCAGTGGTTAAACATACTTGTCAACATGCAATAGAGGTTAATGAAGAATGCTTGAAGGAATTTAAAAAGAAGCCAACTTGTCAAACACCCCGAGATTTATGGAGATGTTTAAGGTTAAATAGTACAAAGCCAGGTACTGCTAGCACTGTAATGGGATGGAAGTGGGAAAGTGGAAATGGCACTATTAGAAGAATGTTTGGTAACTTTTGGACTAATATAGACTTTATTGGGGAAAATGACTATAATTGCACTTGGATGATTGAAAAACAACTTTGGAGGTGTAATTCAAAACCCTTGAAAGGGGGGCTCTTAGGCTCATAGGATGTTAAATATTTCTCGCCCTCAACAGGAGTTTTTATCTTCTGGCATGAGAAAATCCCAGCTTTAAGAGGACACTATTGAATTTGTGGTCAAATGGCTTACACTCATCTTCCAAAGAATTGGACTGAGAGTTGTTATATAGGTACAATAAGGCCTAAGTTTTTCTTCCTCTCAAAAGATAGCGACAAACAACTAGGAATATGACTATATGATAATCTAAGAAGAGAAGAACAAGGCTTAGATCGTTCTCTAGTACAGACACTTCTTTGACTCAAACAGGTGATGCTAATGGATGGGGCGATACATGGCCCCCAGAAAGAATCATCAAAGAATACGGGCTCAGGATGGAAGTTGGGGATATAGAACACCAACATATATATTGAACAGATTAATTACACTACAAGCAGTCCTGGAAATAACAACTAACCAGATTGCTCAAGCTCTTGATTTGCTAGCTGATCAAGCCACTCAAACACAAGAGGCTGTTTTACAGCATCAACTAATTTTAGATTATTTGCTAGTAGAGGAAGGAGGGGTCTGTGGAAAATTAAACTTGTCCACTTGTTGTATGCAAAATCAATGATAATGGGCAAGTGGTAAAAGAAATTACTAAGGGCATTCGCAGAATAGTCCATGTGCCTATACAGATGTGGAAATCCCCTTTCTCTAATAGTTGGTGGTCCTGGTTTAATGGTAGCTGGTGGAAACAACTTTTATCGGTATGGACTAATTTACCCGGTACGATTATATTAATAACCAGAATAGTCCAATGATCCCTATCAAAATTATTGCATCCAGAAGATGATGTTAAATTGACGATTCTCCAAAGGAAAGGCTGGAGGGTACTGGAAAGGGATGATTCTGAGAGTGAACTTGATAAACAATGTGTAAACCTGTTAACTGATTTTGAGCAATGTGTAAGTTCTTCATAGAAAATATGATAAAAATCATTTACATATTAGAAGGGGGGAGTTGTGTGTAGTGGAGATAAAATAAAGAACTTCCAGGAATGTTTAAATTCCTTTTCTATATTTTATTTTTCATTATTTCTATGTCTCTGTGACCTGCATAAATATGTTGAGTATTAGCCAATGTTAACTTAAACTCTAGATATATTTACTTAACCTAAAATGATGACATTTATCACTGTTCAATGTTATCAATATTTAGACTATGAGTTAAATGCTGTTAGCCTGGTAATCTGAACTTGAAGGTCTGATGTATAGTTCCTCTCGGAACCAGGGAATCTGAAAGCATTCTGTTCTAATCTATTTTTGGCACCAATGTCTAACATTCAATTAAGGGTAGAGGGCACCTATTTTTTAATGCTCCCCAACCCATGATGTAGTCCTTTGTAATTAAACTATAAAAACTGTATATCTTTCCTAATTCTTTAGCCCTTCTACCATGAGCTTTCTCTCTTTCCCTCCTCACGGTGGAATTGCTCATTATCATGAGAATCTATTAATAAACAACTTTTCTGCTTTTTAGTTCAAGAAGTCTCTGAGTAGTCATTTTTTGGATAGGATTTCTATCTCTCACACATTGAATCTGCACCTCTGACCAAAAGAGGGGATTCTCACATTAATTCTCTACCACTAGAACAGCATCATTAATAAAAATGCCTTATATTTGGACTATTGCAATAGTCTGCTGGTTGATCTCCCTACCACAAGTTTCTGCTCTAAGCTATTCTCTACTCAGCTGTGCAAGTCAGACTATATCATCCCCTTGATGATCAAAATCTCCAGTAGTTCCTTATCACCACCAGGATTAAATATAAAATGTTCTGTTTGGAATTCAGAGTCTTTAATAATCTGTTTCACTCCCCCTACCTTACATTCTTCCTTCACCTACCACTGTGACTCAGTGACATTTGGCTTTTGTACTTGTACTTGAACAAGCATACTCTTTCCAAACTGCAGCATGTGCGTACATGCACATGCAATCACAAGCCTATGTATCCATTCTATTCAGGGTTAGCAAGAACACAAAATAGTATAAAATACTATAAAAATATATGGCCCTTTCCCATAATAACCCAGTGTTGTTCACAGATCTACTCTCCAGTAGTACATAAGTTGTCAAGTCATAAAGATATAATATGATTTTGGGGTCCCTTTGTAATGCCGGAGAAACTGAGCAAGACAGAGATTAGAGAACAATTTAATAATTTATTAAATGGAGAGATATACTGGGACCAAATGGATCCATGGTTGGTCCCAGGGCTGAATGAGACTATCAGCTCAAAGAATCCAGCCCTGAGTATTAGACAGAAAGATTTTTTATAGGATAACAAGGACAATGACATAATAGGGAAGGTACGTGGATAGGGATAACCTAAAGGGGGGAGGCACCTAGGATGACACAATGAAGGGAGGTACTGGAGAGGTTACTGATATTCTAATGATATCTAAAATGGATTAGATTAGACCTTTATCCTATCAAACATTAAGAAGGAATAATTACAGCCTAAAGATATAAAACCTTTATCTCATCAAACATTAAAAAGGAAGGGTCATAACCTGAGGCAGAGTAACTAAATAGGACAATGAAGAAACTGGGTCAAAACATAAAAGGGCACTGTGGCACAACACTTTGACCTCAGGGGGGCTTCTGTTCTTACAAGTCCGTAGTCCCAAATCTTCTAGCTTTGGAATCTGCTTCAGGAAACCCTTAGCCCAGTCTGTCTCCACTGCTTAGTCAGATAACTTCTAACCTCAGGAAACTCCCACAGATCAAATTCTGGAGACAATAGTGAATAAGACCACTCCTCAATTCATTGCTGACTGATAATCTTGTCATTAATCTGGTTAATGGAGAACCACTTCTTCCTACCTATGAGCTATAGAATTAGCATATCTATGATTGAAAACTGGATAAATATATCTCCTTTGCTTCTGTTTCTCTGCTGAAATTCCCTTAGAATTCCAGCCTGCTGTTTATAATGGCATAATTACTATTGCAATAAAACTTTGCCCCTTGACTAAAAGATGGTTCAAGCCTGCAAATTCTTTTGAGACATCTCGCAACACTGGTCCTAGAATCCCTCTTTCCAGTCTCAACAATAATATAACTTCTTTCAATAATCTTTGAATTCTAAAATCAGTTTTTAAAGCATTTGTGAAAAGGAAGAGTTTCTCCCAAAATACAGACTCTTAATTTTTTGCTTTGGAAAACAGTGATAGGGACAGAAGATGATAATCAGGCAGGCGAATAGGTGAATTCCTTTGTGGTATAGGTCTTGTGGGAAGTCACCCAGCCTCACAATTCCACTCTTAACTGTTAGCTGATAACTGAACTTCCTTTAAGAACCAAGTGCTTTGATTCTACAATTAGAGATAAATCTTCTCTAAAATCTCCTAAATCTTCTAGCTTTGGAATCTTAGCTTTCTAGCCTGAAATTTTAAATGCCTCTGAGAAACTCAAATTTATCATCTCCAAAATTTATTGAGACTTTTTATAAGCAAGATAGCAGACTAGTTGCTAAACATTTTTTTCAAAAAAAAGTTTGTGGGACAGCTAGGTGGTACAGTGGATAGAGCACCAGCCCTGAAGTCAGGAAGAGTTAAATTCAAATCTGGCCTCAGACACTTAACACTGACTAGCTATGAGACCTTGGGCAAATCACTTAACTCTAATTATCTCAGCACAAAAGAAAAAGTTTGTAAAATCTAATGACTGATTTCATATGGTGTTTATAGTTAACAATGCTTTTTTTAAGGTATAGTGAGCTAAAAATTTTTACTATGGAATAACAGGAAGAAAGTTACCTAAAACAAGTTAAGTACAAAGCAAACTAATGACAAAAGGTGATCCACTGAAGAAGGAAATGGCCAACTATTTTAATATGTTTGACAAAACTCAAGGACAGTACTAAAATGATAAAATAGATGAGACAAGAAGATAAACCACTCAGGTTGGAAGACAAAGGTGACCAATACATTACTGGGGAAGACTGGAGAGAGACTACAAGTATAGATATTGTACTAATGAAGTGGAGAAGCTCAGGTATGTATCCAGTGCTGTAAAGATTAATATGTAATGCTGGAGAAACTGAGCAAGATAGAGATTAGAGAACAATTTAATAATTTATTTAATGGAGAGATTTACTGGGACCAGATGGATCCATGGTTTAGTCCCAGGGCTAAATGAGACTATCATCTCAAAGAATCCAGCAGTCAATGTCAGATACAAGATTCTTTTATAGGGTAACAAGAACAATGACATAATGGGGGAGGTACCTGGATGGGGATGACCTAATGGGAGGAGGCACCTAGGATGAGATAATGGGAGATACTAGAGAGGTTCCTGATATTCTAGTGACATCTAAAATGGATAAAGACCCTTATCCCATCAAACATTAAGAGGGAATGATTATAGCCTAAGGTCTAAGATATAAGACCTTTATCCTAACATTAAGAGGGAAAGGTAAACCTGAGGGAGAGTAACTAAATAGGATAATTAGGGAAACTGGGTCAGGACATTAAAAGAGAACTGTGGCACATCAAATTTTGTATAGGAACCTGTAATGTAAGCTCTATAAACCAAGATAAGATTAAATATGGACATTGGGTAGGTATCTGTAAATTTAAATAGTCAGAAATGGGTGAATTAATTCAGATGATTTCTATACTACTGGGGACAAAAATCTTTTGGAAGAAATGGAATAGTCAATAAAAGGATAATAAAAGCAATACAGGGATATAATCTCAAAAATGACAGAATAATACTCATTCAAATCCAAGGCTAACCATTTATCACCACAGTAATACAAGTCCATACTCCAATTACTGGTGTCAAAAATGCCCAAGTTGATCAGTTATATGAAGACCTGCAAAATCTTTTAGAAATAACATTTTACAAGATACCACATTCATCATAGTGGGTTAAAATACTAAAATAGAGAATCAAAAGATAATTATGATAAGCAAATTTGACTTGCGACTACAAAATCTGAGTAAGGCAAAGAATAGGATGTTGTCAAGATAACTCATAAGTCTTTTTTCAACAACCCAAAAGGCCATTCTCTACATGAACAATAAACAAAAAATGGTCAATATAGAAATGTGATAGCTTACATACTTTGCAGCCAAAAGTGGAAAAGCTCTATAGAGTCAATCCAGACCTGGAACTGATCGTGGCTCAGATAGTGAACTTATTGCAAAATTCAGACTTAAACTGAAGCACATAGGGAAAACCATCAGATTGTATAGGTATGACCTAAATAACATCCCTTATGAATATAAAGTGGAGGTGAAGAATAGATTTAAGGATTAAATCTAGTAGATAGAGTATCTGAAGACCTGTGGACAGAAGTTTGAAATATTATACAGAAGACATCAACAAAAATTCTAAAGAAAAAGAGCAAGAAAATAAAATGGCTGTCTGATGAGGTTTTAGAAATAGCTGGGGAAAGAAGGAAAAGGAATAAAGAAAGAGAAAAGATATACCCAACTAAATTCAGAATTCTCCAGAAGCTAGTAAGAAGAAATAAGATGGTTTTCTTAAATGAATAATGCAAAGAAATAGAAGAAAGCAATAGAGTGGGAAAGACAAAAAATCTCTTCAATAAAATTAGAGCTATCAAAGGAAAATTTTATGCAAAAATAAGCATAGGAAAAGACAAAAATGGTAGGGATTTAACAGAAGCAGAAGAGTTTAAAGAATGCACAAAATTAGACAAGCCAAAATACTGGGATAATGAATTCAAATGGACCCTAGAAAGCATTGCTAACAATAGACTAGGGAAAATGATGATATTTTAGCTGAATTATTTAAAATTCTAAAAAAAAAAGATGCTGTTAAAGTACTTCACTCAATTAGTATACCAGCAAATTTGGAAAACACAATAGTATCTCCTGGATTACAAAAGATCAGCTTACATCCCAGTCCTACAGAAGGGCAATTGCTAGGAATGTTCAAATTAACGAACAATTGGGTTCATTTCACATGCCAAAAAGATCATGCTGCAAGCTAGGCTTCAGCAATGTGTGAAACAAGAATTATCAAGAGAGCAGGCTGATTTTTGAAGAGCAGAGGACAGGGAGTCCAAATGGCCAACATTTGCTATATTGTGGAGAAAGCATAGGTGCTCCAGAGAAAAAACAACTTCTGCTTCATTGACTACATTAAAGCCTTTGTGTGGATCACAACGAAATGTGACAAGTCCTCAAAAAGATTGGAGAATCAGATCCCATTTTTCTTGTCTCCTGAGGAACCTATATGTGGGCCAAGAAATAACAGAACTGAACATGGAATAATCGATGGTTTAAAGACTGAAAAAGACTAAATATTGTTGCCTACTTTATTTAATTTATATGAATTGTCACACAAAATGCCAAGCTGGACAAATCAAAAGCTGGAATTAAGTTTGCTAGGAGAATATTAACAATCTCAGTATGTTCATAATACCTCTCAGATGGTAAAAAGTAAAGAATTAAGAAGACTCTAGATAAGGATGAAGGAGAAGAATGAATAAACTGGCTCTAAGCTTATCATCTAAAAATAACCAAAACAAAATCCTAAACTCCTGGCAACTCATCCCATCACTTCCTGGCAAATAGAGAAGAAATTATTCTTGGGCTCCAACTTCATTGCAAACAGTGATTAAAGCCATGAAATTAAAAGACACTTGCTCCTTTGAAGGAAAGCTATGGTAAATATGAACAGCTTATTAAAAAGCAGACATCACCAATGGGCTGATCCAGGTCCAGAAGCAGGTCAATATAGCTGTAATTTGTCCAAAATCTAGAGCAACAACAACAACAAAAATCTAACAAAAGTTAGAACAGTCTTAGACAGACATACTGATTCACAGGGACTGCTACAAAATGTGGAGAGACCAGTATATAGACTGGTCAGCAGCTTCCCATGTAAGGAAATATGCTTGCCTCACAGGACAGTTGTCAGCTGCAGTCCCAATAAACAAAATAGCAGTTAGGTCTCACAGACCACTGTGATAATTGTCTTCCCATTATTAGAACTCTTTAAAGACCTGAATATCTACAGATGTAAGATAAGTATTTAGAATATCATGATTACATATAATCAGATTGGAAATTGAATTGCATTAATGGTTTCTAGACTATTTTCTCTGATCATAGAAATCAGCCACAGGAGGAAAAAACAGGGACATGATTATACCATAATATAAAGTCAAAACTGAGTCTCAACATATTCAGGACACAAGATAAAGTAGCCTTAACTCAGTTTCTCTGGCATTAAGTTTTGAAGGCTCCCCATGAAATCTGAGATCTGAAAACAGAATTAGAGATTAGAGATCTTCAAGTCTCTGTCTGGAGCCTTGGGGTGACTGAGGTCTGGATTCTTTGTTTGAGGAGGCTAGCCTTCTGGCTTATTCCAGAGTCCCACAACGAGAGCAGTTTTCAACTACAGCAAGATTCATTGGGTGTAAGGCTGTAGAGATTAGAGGTTTTTAATATTTTATTAGAGGGAGAATTTGGACTGGGGGCAAAACAGGATTCATGTTGACTCCAGCCAGGAGGATGGGACTATTTTCTCAAAGCATGCAATCCCCAAGGGAGGGATCCCAGTGTGAGAGATGTTGTCTAAGACCTTTACCCAAAATGACTATTCAGAGATCACTCAGTAGAAGGCAGAAAAGTTGTTTATTAAAAACCTCCGGAGGATGAACCATCCCATCAGGAGATAAGAAAGAGAAAGCTTGGATTAGGAGGGCTAAAGAAGTAGTAAAGATACATAGCTTTTATACAAGAAATTACATCACAAGTAAGAGAGCATTGAGAAGAGAGGGGGAGGCATCTAATTGGTTGTTGCTATTTGGGGAGATTGGAATGGAAGATTTCTGTTTCCCTGAAATCTCCTGATTTCTAGGACACAGAAAGTCAGGTCTTCAGGCTTAATCAAGCCAATAGACTAAATATCGATAAATGTCAAATACCAATAAATGTTATCAGTTCAGGTTAAGTAAATATGTTCTAGCTGGCCAAGGCTCAAGTAAATATGAGCCTGCACATATTATACAGGTCACAGAGGAAACACAGAAATAATAAAATACAGAAAAAGAATTCATACATTCCTGTAAGTTCTTCTCCTTATCTTTATTCCCCACATCAGAAATTCTTATAGGGCTCCACTGATCAGGGAAAAAAAGGCAAAGGTGGGTAGAGCACTGATGAGTGGGAATTTCCAGGAAAGGACCATAAATTTAGTTCTGACAGGTTGGGGATTAAGTAAGGATCATAAATTCTGATAAAATGGGAAGAAGCTTGTAGCCATTAAGTCTGGTCCAGAGGGTCCCATCTAGGTATCTGAGGTAAGCCATATACATTTTTATGACTCTTTGGAATGCTAGTGGTTAGGGATCCCAGTCCTAATTATCTCAGTCCTAATGGCTAGGAAGGAGGATGGCCACCAGGGAGAGTGAGGCAGAACAATTCAGGGAAACTGAAGCAGAGCATCAGGATAAATTGAAAGTTAACTTTTCTCACTCAGATGAGAAACCAAGCTATCCTGTGTTACAGGAGCAACCTGCTAGTGGCTGCTGGATGTTATGGGAGCCACCTGCCAGTGGTTTCTGGGGATCCAGATCAGACCAGCAGAACGGATCCCTTCATGTGAGAGGATGATAACAAGGATACAAGGAGACTGAGAGGCAGTTGCATTCTCTGACCTCTCTCCCCTTCCCTCTTGATACCACCAACTTGTTTCATTCCCAATCCATAAGCAACATCTGTGTCAATAAAGACTGATTTGCAATTCCTTCAGGGTTATTATGATTCATAGCTGTGGGGACTTTTGGAGAACAGATCTGCCCCCTTCACACTTAGGCATGGTCCTTAACAACCTTGAAACCAAATTACTGAAAATTCTTTCAGTGGACCTCCGCAATATATAAAGCAATCCAAAATAGAAGACCTAGAGGCATACTTTTGTTATTATTCCTCATCATTCACTACCATAAATTTTGAATGTGGACAAAGAGAGAAATTGTGTGTGTATGTGCTTATACTTGCATGCACTTGCACTTGTCTACACATGCATATGTGTGTTTGTATATATGTGTTGTGTGTGTCCTTTTCTTTGCCTTCCTTCTCTTTAAATTACTGGCAGCTGGAATCCACCATTGGTACTAATAACTGTTTCCTCTTTTGAGTCTGATAGAAAAAGCAGTTATAATTCACTTTGAGTTTGTATGAAGGCCTAATTTTCCACTGTATGAAATTTGTCAATAAACTTTAATCCAGTATCAATTAATCTTGCTCCTTATCTTGGTCCCTAAATTGTTTCCCTAGGAAAAGATATGGTAGAATACCAGCTAATAGGGTATATATCACCATAGGCTGTGTAGAGATAAAGAACTCTTGAGAAGTATACTTGAAAAAAGGTGTTAACTCAATGGAATTGATGAAATAATGGTTCTCTAATTCACATATATACTTCGTACTTAGTATGGTAGTGTAATGGTTCTCTAGTTCACACATACTTAGTATACTGTAATGATGTAATTGCAATAGGGTATTTAAACTAGGGGACAAAGTCAGACTCAGAGGGAGACTGGTTGAGACTGGCATCTGCTGGAGGAGACTGGGGCAGACTGAGACTGAGTCAGACTATGACAGACACAGACTGTGTAAGAGATAATAAAGACTCTGGACTCTTATTCTTGTCCATTCTTGTGGTGTCTATCCTGCTGAGGCCCTTCCAGAGGACTTCCAGAAAGCTATCCTGACCATTACGGGCTGGGTTTATTTTCATTTAAAAAGCAGAGAAACTACAACTGGAATGACTCAGGGGATTCAAATAAGAGCATTATTGGCAGATAGGGCCTAAGGACCATACTCATGAGAATTTAATGCCATTCCAGTGGACAGATGTCTCAGAATAGTGATCCAACATACTCTGATAGATACATTCCCATATAGAGATGATATGGGGATTCCTATATGGAAAATGGAACCAATATGAGATTGATAATGAATACTTCTTTTTAACTGTTGGAGGGTCTTTAAAGTATGTGAATAAATTTCAGTTCTGAGCATGAACTATTGAACCATCCATAATCAGACCTAGACCATAGTTAAATAGTATTTTGTCTTAATACTATGCATGTTCCTTTCAAATGTGAGCCTTTTGTCACTAGGCTGGACTTCAACCTGTTGGGATCCCATGCCGATCGAGTTTTCATTATCCTACAGTAATGCATGGTAAATAGCCTTTCCTTCTTAAGTCCTACTACCCAAAACACAGTGAAACAACCAGTTTGTTTTGGGGTCTCAAAAGAGTATTGGTAAATCTCCTGGAATGTATTATTAGTAGCAATGGAGGTGGTAGTGGTAAAATATATGTAGTACATACTATGTACCAGGCACAAGTGCTTTATAGTTATTATTTCATTTTACCCTAACAATAATCCTGAGAACTAGATACTATTATCCCCATTTTACAGCTGATGACACAAGCAAACAGAAGTTACAAACTATATAAATGCTTATTCTCTTCCCCTATTTTGTCACTTTTAAAATTTTACTCTGTACTTTGTTCCAAGTACAAGTTTCCCCAGAAATAATTTATATTAATTTAAAATCAATCTAAAGAGGTAGTCAGGAGTCAACAGTACAGTGTTAAGACTTGGGAGTCAGGAAGGCCAGAATTCAAATCTCAGCAAGTCATTCTTTTAGGCTGTTCTCATTTAGTAAACTAAGAGTAAATAGCATTTACCTTTCATGGTTGGTATGGGGACCCAAAAAAGATAATGAACATAAAATTCTGTAAACTTTGAAGTGTAAAACAAGTCATTTCTATGTTAATGAAATGCCTGATACCCTTTCTCTGGTCTCAATCCTACCAAAGACCTTGGACAAAACAATCTCAAATTAGGAAAAGCCATCTCCCCAAATAAATGTGTTAATGTTTTACTTCAATAGGGCGAGACACAATCTTTTCCAAAATATTGGATTTCTTCCTGAACCACTCGGGTCAAGGATTGAAATGGGCTAGACAATGATCCAATGTTCTTCAGTGAGTAAACACATCCTTTCCTTTTTCTTTTGCTTTCTCCTCTTTTAACAAATGGGAGCTGGAATCCACCATTAGTTCTAGTAACTGCTTCCTTTGAGTCTAATAGAAAAGGCAAGTATAATTCACTTGAGTGAATTTTGCTGTCCGAATCTTAGTTACCAATCCTATATCCTACTTCCACGCTTTCCACAACGTTAAAACTGGCTTTGTCACTTAAAACACTTGGCAGGAATCCTCACAAGAACTTTTCCATATAGTTTGAAATTCGTCTACAAAAAGTTAAAACACAACATCTATTTCCTGTCTTTATAACACTGAGAATTTCTAAATTAGAAATAAATCTAGACTGTAAAATGCCCAGGGAGCATGATCTACCAAATTCAGAACCTTAGTAAAACAACTCTTTAAAGGAAAAGGTGATGGCCCTGAAAAGAGCCTTAGGAAAGATTGGAGGAAGGCGAAGGAAGGAAAAGAGGCAGTTATTTATTTTTTTTAAAGAAATCCTTAAACTCAACCACCGAAACCATATAGAGTGCGGCCCTGTCGTTTGAGCGCATACACCACGTCCATAGCAGTCACAGTCTTTCTCTTAGCGTGCTCAGTGTAAGTCACGGCATCCCGGATAACATTCTCCAAGAATACCTTGAGTACCCCGCGGGTTTCCTCATAGATCAGGCCTGAGATCCGCTTGACGCCGCCACGCCGAGCAAGACGACGGATGGCAGGCTTAGTAATGCCTTGGATGTTATCCCGCAACACCTTCCTATGCCGTTTGGCACCCCCTTTACCCAAACCTTTGCCTCCTTTACCGCGCCCAGACATGGCGAAAGAGAACACAAAGACAAAGGAAATAAAAGAAGCGAACACCAGCAAGAAGGCTTTATATAATATAGTGCGGACCTAATAGAAAACTGAAAGTGAGTTCGCAGAGGTGGGATAGCGGGGAAGAGGAGGGAAGAAGAGGGCATTGGAAACCTACTGCCTGCCGTCTCCGCCCCTTTTACTATTATTAGTCGTCCTAGAAAAAGTATAGGAAAAAATAAGCAATAGAATTCCACTACCGCAGCTCGTATTTTCCCCTTTAAAATGGTTTTTGCCGGAAAAAGGTCTTGATTGGTACTATATTCTAATCCTCATTTTTGCTTAACTTAGAGAAACGCTGAATATTTATTAGACCACTTCCAATGAAATGAAAATAATATCTTGTTTTTCAGACTTTCCAATATGCGGATTGTGACTGTAGACAAAACAACTAAGTAATTTAAATGATGCGTATGAAAAACAATGCATAATATTAACTTATATAGGTTTATACTGTGAAGAGCAGTTTAATGGTCATTTGATTTTACCTGTGTTTTTTACAGCAAAGGAGGAATTGATAGAAGGATTAGAAAATGTACAAAGTTGCAAAGTCCATTCAGGCAGGAATTTCATTGTATGTAAATTATGTAAAATTTTTGTCCATCTCCCAGTACCATGCTTTTCTTCCCATAGTATTCAGTGAATGTTTACCAAATTTGCTTGAAAACAAATTTTAAAATAAACTTATGCAATTTAGCTGAAAGATATTTTCCACTGTTAATTGATCAAAACAATCAAGCATTTTAAGTGGTAACTTATATAACCATCCAGTAGGCTCTGGAGACATAAAAGCAAAAACTAAATAGTCCACGTGATAAAGGAATTTACATTTTGTAGTGAGAGACAACATGTACACTTATAATTATATACAAAAATATTTGGAGAGCTGGCTTGAAGGAAAGCTACAGAACTCTACAGACAGCGGGGTGGATTCTCACACTTGAACAGCAAGGCCGGTTTGACGGAAATGAAAGGATGTAAAATATAAACCTGGATAAATAGTTTGGAGTCAGATTGTGAAAGGCTCTAAATGACAAAGAGAACACTATTTGATCTTAGAACATGAGTTCTTAATCTTTTTCATGTCATAATGTAATGCCGGAAAAACTGAGGCAAGATAGAGATTAGAGTTTTTAATATTTCATTTGAAAGGGACCAAATTACTTGGATCAAATGGATCCATAGTTTGGTCCCAGGGCTGAATGAGATTACCATCTCCAAGAATCCAATGACATATTTATACACAGTATCTAAACAAAGGCAGAGGGGTGGAGTCCACACTCTGGTAAGCAGGAATCTCCAGACAGGAAAAATGGTTCTGACAAGTTAGGGTGTAGGACCAGAAATTCTTTTTTTTTAATTATTATTTTTTATTATAGCTTTTTATTTACAAGTTATATGCATGGGTAATTTTACAACATTGACAATTGCCAAACCTTCTGTTCCAATTTTTCCCCTTCTTCCCTCACCCCATCCTCCAGATGGCAGGTTGACCAATACACGTTAAATATGTTAAAATATAAATTAAATACAATATTAGTATAATATACATGTCCAAACAGTTATTTTGCTGTATAAAAAGAACTGGATTTTGAAATAGTATACAATTAGCTTGTGAAGGAAATCAAAAATCAAAAAAAAAAAAAATCAGGACAAAAATAGAGGGATTGGGAATTCTATGTAGTGGTTCATAAGGACCATGAATTCTAACAAACTGGGAGTTAAGAAAGTGTCTGGCTAGAGACAGAAAATCTGGACTCCCCCTTTTTGAGTTTACACATTGGCAATTTATAACCTCTGAATTATACCAGTCTTAATGAAGTGGGGGGAGAGGGGTTTGCAACTAAGGAGATTGAGGCAGAACAATTAAGGAAACTGAGGCAGGACCAACTAGAGAAACTGAGGCAGAACAATTTAGGGAAACTGAGTCAGGAAAATTAGGGAAACTGAGTCAGAACAATAAAAGAGAACTATGGTACAACAATAGATCCCTTTGATAGTATCTTAAAAATCATGAACCTTTTCTCAGAATATTTTTAAATACATAAATTAGGAGAAGAGGAATAAGCATTAACAAAAAAAACAATTTATGTGTTAAGTGCTTTTATAATTATTATTTCATTTGATCCTCATAACAACCTTTCTAAGTAGGCATTATTATTATCCCATTTTACAGTTGAGACAACTGAATTAAAGGTTTTGTAATTAGCCCAAGGTCATACAAATCATAAATCTGGGAAGCTGGATTTTAACTCAGGTGATCCTGATTTAAAGCCCAGTGCTCTATCTACTGCACCACCAGCTGCTTCTAAAGTACATAGCATTACAAAGGAAACCAAGTATATTGAAATATACTTAGTAATGAATATGTATAACATACATATATTTATTAAAGTTCATGGATCCTAATTAAGAATCCCTGTTTGAAATGCAATGGAAGGAACTAATGGAGGTTATTCTGAGTGACAGACCTACACTTTGGGCATATCACTTTGGCAGTTGTGCAGAAGATCAATTGAAGGTGAGAAAGATTGAAAGCAGAATGAACAATCAGTTATATGTTGCAATAATCAAACAAAGAATGATAAAAATCTATACTTAGCTTGTAGTAATGTGAATAAAGAAGAAAAGAAATGTTGTGGGATAATATCTTCAGGAAAGAGCAACTAATAAGATGGTAAGGGAGAATAATAAATTAAGATTGATTTTTATGTTTTCAATTTGGGTGGCTAAAACTGTGGGTGGCTAAAAGGTTGTGGTGCCCTGTACAAAAAAAAAAAAAAAAAAAAAAAAAAGAGTTCAGGAAAAAGGATGCATGGCTGTAAGAGAAAAAGAATTCTTTTTGGAACTTGTTGAATTTGAAAACTGTATAGGACTCTCAGATTGAAATATCCAATATGGGACTATAGCTTAGGTGAAAAACTAAACCTGGATAAATTTATATGGGAATCTGCATAGAGATGATAATTGAATTCATAGGAGTTGATAAGATCACCATAAGAGTGCCAAGCACAGAGCCATAGGGTACAGTCACAGTTTGGGAATATGGTACAAATGATGACTAAGCAAAGGAAACTGAGAGCGAGGAGTCACAGCTAAAGGAGAATTAAGTGAAAATGTATTGATAAAAACCCAGAGAGGAGAGAAAATCCAATAGGAAAGAGTGATAGTGTCAAATGATAGCTAGCAGTTGATCACTACAAGGATTGAGAAAGACCACTTACCTGAATAATGAAGAGATTGTTCATTTTGGAGAGAATAGTTTTAGTTGAAACTGAGAAAGAAGCTAGACTAACTAGCCAGGAAGAGAAAGTATACCAAAGGATACCAATGGACCTTTTTCTAGAGTTTGGCTGTGAAAGTGGATGATAATAACTTAAAAAGTGAAGATTTTTAAAAAAGGGGGAAATCCAGATGTTTTATAGACATCAGGAAATGAGACAAGAGAAGGGGTTAATTATTGTGGTAATAGTAAGAAACTAGAAGGAATGCTTTCAAGTACAAATATAAGAATTGGCCTTAGTGAGGCAAAGCAATTTCTACCTCAGAAAAATAGGTGTAAAGAACTAGAGAATACAGGAAATCTTTTTTTTTTTTTTAATTTTTATTTAATAATTACTTCATATTGACACTCGTTTCTGTTCCGATTTTTTTTTCCCTCCCTCCCTCCACCCCCTCCCCTAGATGGCAAGCAGTCCTTTATATGTTGGATATGTTGCAGTATATCCTAGATACAATACATGTTTGCAGAACCGAACAGTTCTCTCAGCCATGAACAATTAATTCCAGAATTTATCAATTGAAACTCAGGTCTCTTTGTCAAAAAAATCCACTTCCATCAAAATATATCCTCATACAATATCGTTGTCGAAGTGTATAATGATCTCCTGGTTCTGCTCATTTCACTTAGCATCAGTTCATGTAAGTCTCGCCAGTCCTCTCTGTATTCATCCTGCTGGTCATTTCTTACAGAACAATAATATTCCATAACATTCATATACCAGAATTTACCCAGCCATTCTCCAATTGATGGGCATCCATTCATTTTCCAGTTTCTAGCCACTACAAACAGGGCTGCTACAAACATTTTGGCACATACAGGTCCCTTTCCCTTCTTTAGTATTTCTTTGGGATATAAGCCCAGTAGAAACACTGCTGGATCAAAGGGTATGCACAATTTGATAATTTTTTGGGCATAATTCCAGATTGCTCTCCAGAATGGTTGGATTCGTTCACAACTCCACCAACAATGCATTAGTGTCCCAGTTTTCCCGCATCCCCTCCAACATTCATCATTATTTTTTCCTGTCATCTTAGCCAATCTGACAGGTGTGTAGTGGTATCTCAGAGTTGTCTTAATTTGCATTTCTCTGATCAATAATGATTTGGAACACTCTTTCATATGAGTGGTAATAGTTTCAATTTCATCCTCTGAAAATTGTCTGTTCATATCCTTTGACCATTTATCAATTGGAGAATGCCTTGATTTCTTATAAATTTGAGTCAGTTCTTTATATAGAATACAGGAAATCTTAAAGAATTTTTAGGAAAGGATAAAAGGACAGAGAACCTCAGCAAATGGTTTCTCTTTTCTCAGTAAAATATTTGGTGAAGTCCTCTATAGAGAAGATGGTAAGATAATGGATTGTGAGAGAAGTTATAGGAAAAGAATCTGCTTCAAAAAAACATTTAGTTTCAACTGAGATACAGACTCACTATAACATTCGTTCATCTGTCATCCAATTCTCCTTCTAGCTAAATGATAGACTCAAATACCTTCTTTTTCAAATATACATACATCATCTAGATATTTTTATTACAAATATTTCATTCAAATCATCATTCATAATATGTTTAGCCTATTTACTATATCCATCATATTTCTTCATTGACCTTGGTACTATATACAATGTTAAATCCATAAATTAGATGCTTTGTAATTGACAGCTACATAAGCATTATCTGAAAAGACTGGGGACTTTAGGGAACAGGTACCTGAAGATCCCAAATTTCTATTATTGTTTTCTCTTTCTCTAGTTCAATTCTGAACTAAGCTCATTGCTTCCCTGTTATTTCTACATGGAATATATTTTCTGATGAAACATCCAATTACAAGATATTGTTTTATGATCAAGAGAGATTATTCATCCACTTAATTTTTACTATTCAGATTATCCAACAAAACTTTTTTGAATGGTTTTGGAACTCATTAAGGAGATTATTTAGTATTATATTATAATGCAATCAGCACCATATCATCTGCAAACCCAAATATCTATAAGACCTCATCATCTACTAGAAAATTGCTCTTCCATTTAGATTCTGTGCTAGACATCTTCCTTGACATTGGAAACACCTTTGCGGGACTGCTGCACAAAGTCATTTCTATTGTCGCATCTTTCAAGAAATCTTTTATGACATTAACACAAATATAGGTAACTAATAAAAGCATGTTCTCCTAAAAAACAAGAGGAACTAATATAGATCATTTTGTTTTTCTCTTTGATAGAAACTGGAAGAAATGTGTTGACCCAGAGCTACTAAAATGTCCAAGATACAGAGAAAAACCTTAAAGCATATAGCCAGACACGACATAGACAGAACCAAGTTTAGCCTAATTTAAATCCTACTTAGGATTTCATAAGGGACTCGTGGAATTGTTCCCAATTTTTATTATAGGAGCACGCCAAAATGAAGAGAATCCATTGATGTTTTAGTTCCTGGATGTTAATAACCTAATAAAAACCAATTTCAGACACTAATTAGCTGTGTGACCCTGAGCAAGTCACTAAACTTTTGTCTGTTTAAATTTCCTCATCAATAATAATAGGCATAATAAGAGGACCTGCCTGTTATGGAAAATAAAATAATGTTTATGAAATGCTTTGCAAACTTAAAATAATACAAAATGTTTATCACCATCACTTATATTCAAGAGTTAATGTCTTGTTTATTCAAGAATTAATAACTTGTTTGAGTACTCATATTAGTAAACTGTGGTAATTGTTATTTTTATTTCTGTAGTAGAAACAATTAAAAGTAGCAATCCAAAATTCTTATGATACTATATTGGTATTAGTTTGCATCAAAATTTATTCCAGCAAATGATTTTTCAGTGAGCTTCCCCTTTGGCTGGTGAATTTTCTGCTTTATTATACAGAAATATATTCTTATTGTAGTTTTTATTTTAGGACTTCTAATTGTGTGACAATTAAGAAAACAAAACCAGGCTCTTCTTACTTATATCTATAATACCAGAGAAACTGAGGCAAGTAGAGATTGGGTTTTTAATTTTAATGTGGAGAGTGTAAACTAGCTGACTGAATGGAACTATAATCCAAAGCATTCAGTGCAGATAAACAGAGGCAGAGAGCTTATATAGAGTTTTAGCTAACTAGGATTTGCAAACAGAATACAAAACTTGAATATACAATTTTATCCTAAAAGCTGCTAACTTTAGGGGAAACAGGCACATAAGGGAGGCAAGGATACTAGGAGAACAAACAAGCCATAACTGCAGAAAAGGATCAAAACTTAAGCCTGACAAGATAGGGGTCAAGATTAGAAGTTCAAGGACTGGAGATAGCAAGACCTGAGGCAATAGTGAAAAGGAAGAGGAATTATCCTACAAGGATCTAGATAATGCACCTGGACATTTATGACACAATGGTATGTAAGGTGGGGTTGGAGCTTAAAGGTTTTCCTGGGTTCTTTTCTAAACTCAGTTTCCCCAGTCCTTATTGCAAGGAAAGGGAGGTAGCTATGGCTTATTATCCAGGGCTTAACATACCTTTTTGTTCTTATGTTTCTTCTTGAATTTAAAAAGATTTTCATTTAATGCCATACATAAAAGTTGTACAGTAATAGATTTATGAATAAATTGTATACAGATACATAAAATTGCCTAAACATATACTTTATTTTATATCATCTCAATCTGTGTCTTCCCATTAATTTACCATAGAAGATTTGTCCAATATGGTAAAAGCCTCTCTCTAGATAATTTAAAGATTATATGGGTACCATTGTATCAGTCTAACAGGCCATCTTATTTCTTCTTTACATGACTGAAACACTTCTTTTTTATCAATTAGACATCTCCTTGATAATAGTTTATGTAATGCTTATGATTATACTCCACATTTGTCCAACTCTTCACTGCAAATATGCTGTAGCCTATTTATGTTGTATGTCCCCCTGTCCATTGTATTCAGGTCACTGATAATTTTGAATTTTCAAGCATTGTTGTATTGAATAATTCACAACCATCTAACACAAGATATTGGTATGGGGGGGGGGGAAGGTAGGGGAAGATAGACTTTCCTTTCAAGAAGCATCTTGGTAACACTGAAATGCATAGTTTCCCACATATGATATCTTCTTCCTTATAATTCTGGGTTAATCTCATTGTTTGTAAAATAACTTTCAAAATACCTCAATGCGTTATCCATTCAACTTTATGTTGTACTTTATACAACAAGCATTCTTCTTCCATTTGTATTGATTTTTCCCTTTGTTTACATATTCATTTTCAAATGGTCACAGATTTCACTGAGGAGGTTCAAAGGAATTTCTAAGGCTTGAGGAAGTAAGCACATTATCATCAACCAACAGAAGCATCTGAAGGACTATAAAGAATTCTCCTTCCCTTTGGATTTTTGAAGTTCATCTTCTATGGCTGATTTTAACACCTTTTATCCTTGCACCAGGAGTAAATCTTGAGAACCTGACCAAGTTAAAGGATCAGACCACTCTTTGGGAGTTGAACTAAGTTTCCTAGATGAGGTACCAAATCTATATTGATTGAATCCTGGCAGTGGAGAAGATTTTATTTTGTCAGGATAATATCCTTTTTTATCTGCAGCTCAAATCTACAATACTTGGACTATTCAAATAAAAACTCCTTGAGAACTGGGAGCATTTTTGTTTTCCTGTGTATCCCCTGCATTTAGCAGAGTGACTGATACATAAATGCTTAATAAATGTTTGTTGATTAAGCAACAAAGATATCATCAAAGTCTTTAGCACCAGTCCAGAAGATTTTATAATGCTGGAGAAACTGAGGCAAGACAGATTAGATTTGTAATATTTTAATAGTGGGGAATTTGGGCTAGTGATCGAACAGGTCTCATGTCCAAAAGATCTCCGACATCTAGCTGGATGAATGGGACTTTTGTCTCAAAGCATTCAGCCATGAACAATTAATTCCAGAAACTTTTATAGCCATCTATCAGGGAAACAAAGGCAAGAGGGGAGGGGAGAACACTGGGTGAATGAACAAGCCATAATTTCAGGAAGGATCATAACTTTAGTTCTGACAGATTGAAGGTCAAAGAGGTTGGGAGCAAAAGACAGAAAGTCTGGGGTAAGTGAATACTTCCATCTGGAATTTTATGACTCACTGGAATGTGAGCTTAATGGGGTAAGGAAAAAGGGTGGGGGGGCCATAATGTTTTATTCAGGATATAGCATAACAAGGAAACTGAGGTATTACAATTAAGGGAAACTGAGGAAGGGAAACTGAGGTATTACAATATAATGAGTTTAGAACTCTAGTTTAAACTTATCTTTGTTCCTCTGTCTTGGTTTACTCCTGGTTATTCTTCTACACAAACAACTAAAAATAATCTTTGTGCCTTAATTTTTCATCTAACAAGAGATTGTTGTATGATTTTAACATATAAATGAGTGATATCTTACTGAAGTATTGCCTTTAAGACTGCATTTTGCTCTGCCTGGTAGGTAGATGGAATGTGGATACAGCATCAGGCCTGGAGTTAGATTAAGTTCAGATACAGTCTGAGACACTTTCTAGCTGTGTAACCCTGGGTTAAATATCCTGAGGCAAACACTTAACTGTTTACCTCAATGTCCTCAACTGTAAATTGAGCTGAAGAAGGAAATGGCAAACAATTTCAGTATCTTTGCTAAATGGGGTCGCAACATGAAATAAGACTGAACAACAACAAATTTACTGAGTGAAATCTTTTGCAATAATGAATGAATAATAAATGGAATCAAGTACTCTATGGATTTGAGTTGGTTATATAGAGGTAAAGATAAAGCCTTTTGGAGAAAAATTTTATGCAAGCTTAACTGTTCCCTTCTCATATATATCTTCATTGAAGATACCTTGAATGTGAGAGATCATTCTCTTAGAAATAAGGAGTTGCCCTTGCTTGGGAGGGAGGGGCAGAGGGCTAAATAATACTTCTTTTTGTTTTCCCCAAAATATCCCATATCTTCCCCTTCTTTCAGGGGTCATAAAAATCAATCTCGATGTTTTCCAAATTATCATCTCAGAAATATCTTCTTCTTCTTTTTTTTTTTAGAATATATTTTCTTAAACACCATTTTTATTTCTTATAATATAGCAAGTATGGGGACATTAGAATCTACCAAAGAGGTTATTTCTACTGCCATAGATGGTAAGTATCTTATCAAAATATTGCCAGATTTCTTCTACTTCTTATCAATTTCTTATCATCCCAGTCTTTTGTTTTGGGGATAATCTGGCTAATATGAATTTAAGATCTGAATTTCTGTACACTTTCATTTTGACCTCCACTATTTTTGTTGTTATATTGTGCCACAGTTTCCTTTTAATGTTCTGCCTCAGTTTCCCTAAATTGTCCTGCCTCAGTTCCTTGAATTGTTTTGATTCAATTCCCCTGATTGCAACTCTCCTCCTGACCATTAGGACTGAAATAATTAGGGTTATAGAGATCTGTCCACTCTGGCATTCCAAAAGATAAAACTCCAGATGTCTTATCTCAGATACCTATTTGGCATCCTCTACCTCTATCTCTCCAGACTCCCAAATTGTAAAAATTTATGGTCTTCATTCCCCACCCTGTCAGAACTGGATTGATGGTCTGTCCCTGGAAATTCCCGCTCTCAGTGTTTGTATGTAATGCCGGAGAAACTGAGGCAAGATCTAAAGATTAGAGAGTTTTTAATAATTTATTTGAAAGTGAGAGATTGTGCTGGGGGCATGATGCCCCCAGGGCTGATGTCCAAAGCATCCAGCTAACAATGTGAGTTCTCAGTTGACATATATATACACACATGGCTCAGCTACAGGGGTAGACTGAGGCAGAGACCAAGCCAGAGCACTGGGAATGGGAAAAGATTGGACTATCAATCTGGTTCCCATAGGGTAGGGGGAGTCACTGAACATAAAGAAGAACAATGACAGGATAGGGGGTAGGACCATAAATTCTTGATGACAGAAGGAGTTAGGAGCCAGGAAGTTTGAACTCCCCCTTATCCTGAGTCTCACATTGACAATTTATAACCTCAGGCAAGTAGCCTGAGTTATATCAATCAGTCTTAATAAATTGGAGGGGGTAGGGGGATTGCAACTAAGAGATTGAGGCAGAGCAATTAAGGAAATTGAGTCAGGACAATAAAAGGGAACTGTGGCACAAAAGGACTCCACCCCTTGCCTTTGTCTAATCTGATATCTGGAGCCATGTATAAATCATTAGTCTCACATTCCATGCTGATGCTGAATGCTTTAAGACATCAGCCCTGGGACCAAAATAGATTATTTGGTCCCAGACAATCTCTCCCTCTTAGAAACTCAAATAAAATATTAAAAACTCTCTAATCTCTATCTTGCCTCAGTTTCTCTGGCATTACAGTTAAATATGGTAAGGTTACCTATAATCTTTCAGGATAGTCAATTTAAAAAAATTATCACAAATTAGAAAAATCATGAACAAACATGAAAATTGCCAGTTATTCAGAAAGTAAGAATGCCATGTGAAATTAAAATTTTCTTACCTCGTTTTTAAAACAAGATTTGTAGTTTGTTTTTTTAAAGATTTTAAATTTATCATGGCAATATAAACATTGCCCTATTTGTCTGTGTCCCTTTCCAAAATTCCTTCTGATCTCTTCTATTTTTGTTTAAAGAATATATATTAACCTTTATTTTTACATCACCTAATCACTTTTGCATTATGAACCTATTTCACATAACAAATAATTTTTTTTCAAAGAATTAAGAGGAAACAGAAAAAAAATCAGCATAACACATCAATACATCAAAAACTGATATTTTATGCAATTTTTCCACACAAACTCACCCCTAGCTCCCTTCTCTGCAAAGTATTGAGAAGTATTGTTTTCTCATATCTCTTGTTATTAGAGAACTTTGTTCTTAAAAAATCTCCAATTTTTTAAATTGTTTTTACTTATTGTTGCTTCTATTTATATTGTAATCGTGTAGACTATTTGCTAGCCTCTGCTAATTTCACTTTTTATCAGTTCTCGGACTTCTACATATTCCCAAATATTTCATTAATCCCTAATTTCTTTTTCACAGCATCATCATTTTTTAAATATCCTTCCAAACTCTTCCTCTATCAAATAAAAAGTCCTAAATAATAAGCATAATCAAGCTAAGAAACTTTGTATTGTATTAATCATGTCTGAATCAATCTATTAATCATGTATTAATCATACATTTTCTGGTGTGAAAATGTATGCCTCAGACACTATGAACTTCATTTTCCTTAACATTTTTTAAATTAGTTTTTGAGATAATTTTTTTCCTCATTATATAGATTACTTTACATTCATCGAACTGTAAAGAATTATGAGAGTTGCTCCAGTGTTATTTTATTTTAATAAGTTCTCTTTTGTTTTTTCAAGTGTACTTAATGGCCTATTTGTTTTAGAAAGGTTTGAAAAAAACAAGATGGTGATTTTGTAATAATCATTTCATGATCACCAACAGGTGAAGAACTCTGTCCTTCTACAATAGTCAAAGTAGTAGCCAACAGGTTCAGCTACTGCTTTGACTATTGTAGCAGAAGGACAGTTTCTATGGTCACCTTCTAGAAGCCTTGGGCTTTGCCAACTATCCAGAATACTCCTCTATCTATTGTCTTTATTAGATTATATGTTCTTTGAAAAAAAGGATTATCTTTTGTATTTCAACGCTCAGCAAAGTACTCATCACATGGTAAGCATGTAATAAATATTGCAGATCTTCCTGACCCTGGCTGGTGTCCTATCCCCTACACCATTAAGCAGCCCTGGTACTCTTATGAGCTATCTTCCTAGTGAGCACTGCAAGGCAAGACAAACAAGTGTCACCTGAAATTATACTTCCTGCTTCGGAATGAAATAATTTCCACTAATTCCTTCATTTTGTTCACTGAAAGGAATTATGGAGTCATTCTTTAACTTAGAGGCTATTTTCGTATGTTTTCTGGGTTTTTATAAGGATTTGGAAGAATATATACTAAAGAATGTAAATATTGATATGGTTTCAGTTTCTCCAATAATATATTAATTCCTTGGTCAGGAATAATAATAATTACATTTACACAGTACTTTAAAGATTGTAAATGCCTCTCACATTTGGAATAGCAATAGCTAAGTTGACATTTAAAGAGAAGTCTAAAATCTGTGATAATTAAACTCTCAGAATCCTTTTTCTACCACTGTTTCCATGAGTGGTGAAAGCATGAATACTCATCTCAAAATCTATCAGCAGCTGTAGCTATAGCTATATCTACATTAATATCTTTATCTGTGGTTCAGTTGTTCAGTCATTTTTTCAGTCATATACCCCTATGTGGGATTTTTTTGGGGGGTAAAAATATTGGAGTGGTTTGCCATTTTCTTCTCCAACTCATTTCACAGATGAGGAAACCAGAGCAAAGAGGATTAAGTAACTTATCCAGTATCACACATCTAGTAATTATCTGAGGCCAGATTTGAACAGATTAAATAAAGATGAGTTCCTGACTCCAGGTCTGGCACTCTATCCACTTTGCCACCTAAATAATCTTTGTAGTGGGAGAAGCCTTCAACTTAGAAGAAGAAAAAAAAAAAACTTTGGCAGAAACCTTATAATAAAATCCCCTATTTTTGTTTTTTGATAATGATAATTATCAAACAATATGAGGTTCACATAAAAACACAATGATCACCTTGAGATGATGAGAGTACAACTTGAGAAACTGATTATATCATAGTAGGCTACATTTTTGAAATTTTTCATGGCTACCTTACATGAATTATTAAAATCAAGATCATTTTATTTTTAGAAACACAAATTAAGATCCATGGAATTTAGGAATAGAACAAGTTAAACCTTGTATTTGTAAGACATTTTTGCCTACTAACATCCACTATGTAATCTATAACTATCATTTCTATACCTTGATTGATCTGTCATCTAGTCTATGTGAATATTTCTACCAATGGTTCAGAATTCAATCACTTTGCCTTCTCATCCTGTACAACCTTTGTTCATATCCTCCTTTAAATTTCCTACATAGGATCTACCCCATCTATTGAGATCTCTTTATATCTCTTGGCATTGTAAAAGTAATTAGTAAAGCATTTGGCTGCTATCCACTGCTTGTGCTTTGTATCCTTTGATGATGCTATGTAATATGCCCATCTTCTTTTCTGGCCTTATATAACTTGGATGACACCATTTATACCACTTTTTCTTCTTCGTTCCTCATTGGTAATGTATTTCAACCCACTCATATTTATTCTGCAGCTTTCCTTTTCCCTTTGAATAATACAAAAATTTAATTCTTCAGAGACAGCTTGTCCTGAGTAACAGCTATGCCATCACCAAAAGCATACTCATGTCAAATAAATGTTGTTATTTAAAAAAGAGAGAGAGAGATTTGCTTTAAAATAATGTTGTTCTAGGATCCTATGGTTATTACTATTGAGAGGCATAAAGCATGGAGAGAAGTCAGGCAAGCACCAAACAAGCATTTATTAAATGTCCCAGGCATTGTGCTAAGTACTCAGGATATAAATTTTAAAATGAAGCAATCTCTCCGAGGGAAGCAGAATGTGTGGAAAGGAAACTAGACTTGGATCTTAGAAAGATGTGAATTTGAATCTACTCCCAGATATTTCACTAGTAAGGTGATCACTTTGACACCTGGACAAATCACTTTAATACCTCTGTGCTTTATAGTTTCCTCAACTATAAAATGAGTAAATTAGACTGGATACTATCCATCTATCCTCTCTAACCCTAAATCTATGATTCTATATATACCTGTAAGCAAATCTGAAGTAATTTGAGCAAAGGGACACTAGCATTTGTAAGAAAGAAAGAGATTTTGGGAAGGGCCCTTGAAGAGGAAGTTACCACCTACCTCAGCTTTGAAAGAAACTAAACAGGCAAATGTGAAAAGGATAGGCATTGAGGAGAGAGGGAATGTCAGGCGGGGCAAATGTATAGAGATAGGATATAGAATGAAAAACTGAAAGTGGGCATGTTGGTTAAAAACACTGGAAGGAGAATCATGAGTAATAAACCTAGAAAGGTAATCTGGAATCAGACTGTGAAGTACTTTATGACAAAAAGGAATTTTGTATTCTATCCTAAAGGCAATAAAGAGTCAATGGAATTTTTTGAGCACAGAAATGATCAAAGTTTGTTTTAAGTATAACACTTTAGTAGCTATGTAGAACATGCACAGGGAGATTCTAAAGGGAAGAAGAACAATTATGAAGTATTGCAATAGTACAGGCAAGAAATAATGAGCTAAGGTGGTGGATATATGAGTAGGAAAAAAAGTATGAAAAAGATGATAAAGAGATTATATCTACAAGACTTAGAAACTAAGTACATATATGGAAGTGAGCATAATGTAAAGTTTTAGATAATTTTCAGGTTGGAAACCTAGATTACTAGAAGAATGGTGATACCACTGACATAAATACGGAATTTATGAGGTAATGAGGAAGAAAAGATAATGAGTTATTTAGGATACCTTAAGTAATTTCAAAATGTCCAATATGAAGATGATGCTAAACTGGAGCTCAGAAGAAAGCCCCATGAATGCTCTTTACTACAGATGAATAACAAATGGATGATACATTCCTTCTAGATGGTGAATTCCCCTAAATGCTTATGTTTTTAGAAGAAAATGTGTTAACTGTATCAAGTCAGGAGCAATGCAAAGTCCCCATAGTCATTTTACAGGTGTTCTATCTAATTATCTACATAGGGAGAAAAAACTAAGTGAATGAAGTATAGCTATTTCCCAGATTAGTATATGGTTACATGGGACCATAAGACAAGTCTATCCACACATATATATTGTATAAACGTTAATGATGAATAGGGAATTAGAATCAAAATTGAATAAGAGGAAAAGCAGAATGGATTACATTTGAGAGAATACATAGTGTTTTTAATCTAATACATGCTTTAAAAAAAAACTACCAAACATTTATGCCACTTTTAAAATTAAAATTAGTTAAATTAATGAGTGCATGTTGAGGTTCATACTCCCTATCAGGAATTTTATGATTTCATGTCAATGAGGTTGCTTATACAGTGATATTCCCTCAAAAGAAAGCATTTATCAGTCATCTTAAAAGTAATGTGGAGACATCTATATAAGGAAAGAACTCCAAGGGCCTGACATTCTGGGAATTTTCCTGGATGCTTAACATGACTTATTATTTTAAATAGAAATTAAATAATTTTAATTATTTTGAAAAGCATATACATGGATACCCCAGGCCCACTGACCTCATAGATATAATTTCAGGCAGCATGCCTTACTAAATATGTGAAAGAATCTTTCATATATTCTCACCACCATGCAAAATTTTGCCAACAAATATTTTTTGAATTGACAGTTTTTCTTTGAAAAAGTTTCAAGATCCATTTGCTTATTACATAATCACAATGCTAGGTGCTGTGGATTCAAAAAAGAAAAATCCAAGGCTTCAAACTTCAATGAGTTTACATTCTCTTACAGGAAACAGTAAGAAACATGTAAATATGTACAAAATTTTAAAAGGTAATTTGGAGGGGCAGGTAGTACTTGAGAGGTGGATATCAGAATCCTCCTACATATCATGTAGGAGGTAATATTTTGAAGAAAGCTAAAGATTCTAAATCAGAAATGACGAAGAAATACAGATATGGCAAGAAATTGGAAATAAATGTTTTGTTTAAGAGGAACTTACAAAAGAAGAGTAGTTAGGGGCACAAAGCGTACAATAGAGAGTACCATATAATAAGGGTGGAAAGGTAGGTTGGAGTGAAATTATGAAGTATTTATTATGCCTGAGGAGTTTGGAAGCTAATAAAAAGCAACTATATGATAAACATGAGATCATTTCATATTATCTTAATTGAAATGGTTTTAATATTCGTGTTAATGATTTATATTTTTCATTGACAATTCTCTATCATTTACATTATTTGTGTTCACAAAAACATAGTTTAATGTCATTTAGTGTCACATTGTTTTAGTCTTCCCATCTTGCAATATCTATAAACAATCATTATATGAAAATAAAGGCAAATCAGAATATTTCCACGAGCGAAAATAATACATAATTTACTTTCATTAATACTTTAGCTTCTACCTTTTTCCAGACCTTATGTTTTCCTTTTCCCCCAGAACATTTTTATAACTACTATCTCTGCAAATTTAGACTAGTGTCGAGGTTAGTATTCCCAGGAATCTTTCACCTTCTGATACATGTGAAGAAAAAAAAAAAATCACCTCTTGTCTTAGCTTCCTCCTAATAAATGAAAGGCAAAATTTTCTATCCTGGGAATTGGTGAAAGAAATTCTGAACCCGAAAATGTTTGCCCTCTTTAATCTGCAGAAGTAGCTGCCCCGCCCCCATCCAAGACACCAAAGATTTTGCTAAAGTTTTAACTTCCTCAAAACAAATTTTACACCCGGATCCCCATCTCCCATTAGATACTCTCCCCTCCCAAAAACCTGTGGTTTCCCCCTTTTATCCCAAAATAACTTCGTGTAATGACTACAGAATCAAATCGTTGCCCCAGTAGCCAATTCCCACTATTCCATTTACAGAAATCGTGGGAGAGCCTGTGTTACTTCCCCCGCGGAGAAACGGAATTTTTGTGTAAATGATGATAAAAATAACTTGGTTTTTGTGCAGATGAGAAGCCAAGCATATGATGAACAATCCCAGGGAGGAAGAACTTTCAGGAGTAAAGGGACGAATTTGTATTTTAGAGAAAAAACAAGAAGTTGACTCGATTTCACCTGAATTTTGCTCAGAGTTACGTATGTTTAGAAAGGCTGCTGATGTAGTATTTGAGGCTACCGAGAAAAAAGAAGAGGGACATGAAGCCTGAGACGTCTCCACTTATTTTCCGATTGAAACCGCGTGATTCCATACAGGGAATTTTTATAATTTTCCCTTTTTTTGAAGTGTAACAAACACAACTCCTCTTCAGAGCTGAGACACTGTCCCTGCCAGGGAGGCGAGCTGGGCAGCGCACCAATCACAAAGCAGCTCCTCTCTATATATACCCCCGGCCCTGCGAGCACTGCTATATTGACACTGTGGGTTTTACAGCATTTTTTACTGTAATTGTCTAGGTTTGCTACTATGTCTGAGACTGCTCCTGCCGCGCCAGCTACTCCAGCTCCAGCAGAGAAGACACCTGTGAAGAAGAAGGCTAAGAAGCCAGCGGGTTCCGCAGGAGCACGGCGGAAGGCGTCTGGGCCCCCGGTGTCTGAGCTGATCACCAAGGCCGTGGCCGCCTCCAATGAACGCAGCGGCGTGTCTTTGGCCGCCCTCAAGAAGGCGCTGGCGGCCGCCGGCTACGATGTGGAAAAGAACAACAGCCGCATCAAGCTGGGGCTCAAAAGCTTGGTGAACAAAGGCACCCTAGTGCAGACCAAGGGGACCGGTGCCTCGGGCTCCTTCAAGCTCAACAAAAAAACTCCTGCGGGTGAAGGGAAAGGCAAGGCCAAGAAATCGGCCTCTACAAAGGCGAAAAAATCGGTGGGAGCTACCAAGAAGCCTAAAAAGACGACGGGGACGGCTACGAAAAAAGCGTTGAAGAAAACGCCTAAGAAAGCTAAGAAGCCAGCAGCGGCAGCAGGAGCTAAGAAGGCAGCAAAGAGTCCGAAAAAAGCCAAAGCTGCGAAGCCCAAGAAGGCGGCCAAAAGTCCTGCGAAGGCTAAAGCCGTGAAGCCCAAGGCAGCTAAGGCAAAAGTGACTAAACCTAAAACTGCCAAGCCCAAGAAGGCGGCGCCAAAAAAGAAGTAGGTCTCCGCGGGAACTTCCAAAAACCTCAAAGGCTCTTTTCAGAGCCACCCATAGATCTCAATGAAAAGAGCTCAATACGTATGTTTCGGGGCCCTGCAAGGTCTTTTTAGTTGCATGGCAGTTCAGTAGGGAGGAGGTGGCTATTGGCACCATACTTATGGGGAGCTTCGATTCCCCAAAATCTGGTTGGGGGTGTGTGCGTGTGTGTGTGTGTGTGTGTGTGTGTGTGTGTGTGTGTGTGTGTACGTGTGTGCGCGCGCCTCTATGCCTGATAAATCTGCAGTATTTGCATGGTCTTGTAAGACTGCAGCTCCAGTAGCTACTTGTAATTTTTTCGTTGTTGGTACCGGATATCCTGCGGCGCCATAATGCCTGGCCCAGTTATAAAGCCCACGGGCCCTTGGGAGAGTTGCCCGACTGGTAGATCTGATAGTCGGGTGATTCAGCGTCCTTTCAAATTTGAAATATATTCAATGGATATTTGTCTTTTTAAATGATTAGTGATTGGATTAAAGCACCTGTTCTCACAATGTCTAGATACCCCTTGACTCCCCGAAATCCGACTCAAGGGCAACCGAGGTCAAAAGTGTTTATGATAACAGTAAAAGGTTTTCATTTCTAATACAGTGTCAGTAGATAAGACACGTTAGGTCGTTTTTTTTTGTTTTTTTGTTTTTTTTGTTTTTTTTTTTTTTTTTTTTTTTTCAGAATTAGGATCCTTAATTTCTTAGTGTTGTAAAAGACCAAAAGTTTGAGAACTGCTGGGCTAGAGTAACATTCAAAAGTCCCGCGCCTTGAATAAATTGGTTTGTTACTCAACCTCACGTAGCCTTGAATTCTGGACAATTTGATTGGAAAAAAATAAGTCCCTACACACTCCCACTTTCCTCTTACTGGTTATAAATGTCTTTTCTTCTCCATTTTTTCTTCATTATTCATATTCTGTGTGCGTACTGCAATCTATGATTATTCTTTCAGTTTGGGGATAAGGACTTTTCAGCACCTGAACGCAGGGAGTTTCTTTTTTATTTTTTAAAAAGTGCAACAAAATGAGTTCTAAGTCACCATATATCTTGGTTTGCTATTTAGTTTTATGTCTTATAACCTTGCTAAGGAAATAAGAACAAATTAATTTAAAGCAAGTGCATAATATATACAATCATCCTTATTAATGCAAATAGCCTGAAATATTTTGTTACTTCTCAAAGAAGTACCATCCCAGCTTCACCACTACTACCAACCTACCCCCCCACCCCCACCCCTGTCCCCGACTTCCGCCCCAAGAAAAATTCTTTTTGAAGTCGAATACCAAGGAATCCAGTATCGACCTGTTTATGGCAACTGGAACTCTTCAAATTCTAGTTTAAATTTTTGGTAATTGAGAAGAAAGAGGGAGCCAAGGAAAGCTTTTTTGTTTTGTTTTGTTTTTCTGAAAGTGGGTGATTGATTACAAAAATCTGATTCCACCGGCTTCAGTGCTTCGCTGGTCCTGAACTAATTTCGTCCCTCACCGGCTTCCCTAAAGTCCTAGACATTGAATTCATCTGCTCTTTTTGGTGCTGCAATATGTCCGTGTTTTGGAGCAAGACGCAGACAAGAACTATTTAAACTCATTATTATGACATTAGGTAGCCATTTTACAAGCATAATTTATCTTATGTGGGCCTATCCTTATACCTTTCCCCTCCTCATTTCAATTTTATATAGAAAACTTGAACTCAAAAAGCTCAGGAAAAACTACTTTGGGCAGCGCCATAGCATTTGTGACTGAGTCAAAAAACCGTGCCTGCACTTTATCCAAAACGCAGTGCTTATGTGGCCTCTGGCATGTATGTATCCGTAGGTCATAAAGTACATATGTGAATTTTTTTGCTTTGTTGCTGGGCAACAAATCTAGATTCTCCTTAGGCTGGGTACAAGGATAAATCTAACTTGGGGGTGGAGGTGGGGAGGAGAGGGAAGAGGTTGTACACTGACCTTCAGACCAAAGAGTTCGAACCAAAAAAGGCACCAAAAAGAGTATTACTTGCATTGAATAGCCAACTTGTCAAACTGATTAGCTATTGGTCAAAAACAGCATTATGATTGTTTTAGCCAATCAAAAGGTAAGATTAAAATCTCACTACTTAAATACGATCTTCTCTCTTTAGTTAAGTTGCTCCAATGGAAACTGAGATGGACTTTTTAAATTTGCATAGAACTAACCCTGACTTAAAACTTACTTGTTTTGCTTTTTTGAAAATTATTGACTTTCATTATTCCACTTTACCTAATTCATCCCAATCCAGTATTCAA
Source organism: Antechinus flavipes (assembly GCF_016432865.1). Lineage (NCBI taxonomy): Eukaryota > Metazoa > Chordata > Mammalia > Dasyuromorphia > Dasyuridae > Antechinus > Antechinus flavipes. Next base: position 181,789,181 of record NC_067401.1, read on the forward strand.
AAAATGTAGCAGTTTAAGTAGAGACCAATGGTAAAAAGCATGAGCATGATTTGAAGATTTGCTGAGACGCTACATCAGATATCTCTAGCAAAGTCTGAAACATAATTTTAATAATATTTTCTCTTATATCTTTTTTTTTCTCTTATATCATAGGATATGAGTGTCGCATCACTTCTCGAGAATTCAGATGGCCCTATAGCTGTTACTGTCTGGGGAGTTCATCAAGCACATCATGTTGGAGGGCAGTACCAAGTATGCCAATTCTCCTATAGTGATCCTTGTATAATGTAAAGGTTCTTTCAAAATACACTCCTATTCTGTTGTTTTAGTTACATTGTATAGCTAGTATCAAAATAATTACTTTTCACCTATTTTGTATCCAATTTAAGTGTAGCTCGCAAAAGTGATTCATAATTTATCATAATTCATCATTGAATTTTCTTCTTCCTTCTCCTAAAACATACATGAAAGATATCCCAAAGAATGCTTGCATCAATGGGAGTATCCTGTAGCAATTTATGAACACTAGACTCAGAGCTCGACGACTGAGATTCAAAACATGTCTCTGTCATTGACACCCTGTGTTCCCTTTGGCAAACTAATTTCTCTGGGCTTCATATTTCCCCATTTAAGTAAGGGGGTTCAACTAGATGATCTCTGAAGTCTCTTTCATACCTAAGTCTAGGATCCTGAATTCAATGGTTGAAAATCATCTCTGGTTTGATTCAACATTTGAATGTGTTTCCCTGACTCATTTTTGTTTGCTGCATAACCTAATATCTGAAGAAAAAGAGGAAAGGCAAGGGTGAAATAAAGATATTTTAAGGTCTGACCCTCTGACATGATTCTCTTCTCCAGCATTTTCAACACACTTTTGAATTTTGCCTCTCCACTCTAATATGTAGCAATTAGATTTTACTTTATGCAATCTTGAGACAGACACTTTTGTTTTTAGAAACTTAAAACACTAGTTCATAGAGGTTTCAGCATCCAAGAGAGAAAACCTCAATAATCCCAGGAAATACTAATCCATTTTCTCATTTCTCTGTTCACAACACTGCTCCTGTGTCATTGGTATCCATTCAATACGTAAAAGTCTCATAGGATCATAGAATATTAGATTTAAAACCTCTTTTTCTAACTCCTTTGTTTCCTTGATCTGGCAGATGAGATAATTTGCTGCCAACTAGATGACATAGATTTTAATATCTATTCTACCACTGACTTCTGGCCATCTTTCATGTGACATCCTATATTTGACTTATGTTCTCATAAAGGTAAATTGTGAGGGAAAAGGAAAAAAATGAAAACATTTATTAAGCACTTACATTGCAAAGAACTTTATTAAATATGAGCCTACAAAGAGAAAAATAAAACAATTTTTGCTCACAGGATCACATTCTAATGAAGAAAACTGCATATTTATATGTATTATGCATGTATGTATATGTATATAGTTTCAGCTAAAAATAAAACAAATGATCTTGAAGGATATAAATGGAACATTACTCTAACATCAGTTCCAATGATAAAATTGTCATTTTTCTGATATTGAATTCTTCAATAGTGATAAGAATTGTGGTGGTAATGTAATGCCAGAGAAACTGAGGCAGGAGAGAGATTAGAGAGTTTTTAATATTTTATTAATGGGAGAGTAAGAATGACTGGACAGGACTCTCGTCTCAAATTATCCAGTCAGACAGAGATAAAGATATACTGGGACCAAGGAATCTATGTTGGTCCCAGGGCTGGAGGAAACTGTCATCCCAAAGAATCCAGCGTCCCGCATCCAACCGCCAGCCTCCAGCCATGAATGGAGGAACCCCAACTTCTTAAATACCTTTTCACTAAACAAAGAAAGGGATAAGAAGCTGTCAGGATGGGGGAGGCCATAAATCCTAAAAAACAACCCAGAGACAGGATGTCTGAATACACAGATATCTTGGAATATTTTAGAGGGATATTGTAAATTCTTGAGGACAGAAAAGAGTCAGGAGGTCTACTCTCTTGTTTATCTTGCTTGGGCTAACAATTTATAACCTTAGTCTTAAGGGAGATTTACAGCTTAGGGGATTGACACAGAACAGTTAAAGAAACTGAGACAAGGGAAACTGAGTCAGGACAGTTAAAGAGAACTGTGGCATAACATTAAAAGCCTTCTTTTCAAAGTTTTTGGTAACTGTAGCTATGGTACCTGTAGAAGCAGTTACCAGACTGCATTTCCATAGGAGTTGCTTCAAGGAATGATGATTGCAAACACTAGAAAAGGCATTGCTATTTCAAAGCTGTTCTCCCTTACAGTTCTGAGCTATCTCCCTCAGGGTCTGAGAGATGGTAGCTAAAGTGTGGTAATGATAATCATGGTTTGACTTAACTGGCACAAGCTAGTCTCTCCCTCTCCTAAATTGCCTACCACGTGAGAGGCATTTTGTTTGCATTTGGCGGAGATAACTGGACCCTTCTCTATAGGAGTTGCTTCCCCAGATGAGGGCTAATGGTGGATGGATTGAAAGCAATATTTACTGTTTCAGGGGGTACAACTATTCCTAGAACTCTATGCTTATCTGCCATTTGGTAGCAGTTGGTCAATAATTGTTGATGGTAGTGGTAAGGAAGTTAGGTCCCTTCTCCAAAATGATTTCTCCTCTAAGTGATTGTGGAGACAGGACTGAAAGCAGATCTGGTACTTTGAAGAGGGGAATGAGTACTACTTTTTCAAAGGTTTCTTAGGTTCAGTGTTATGACCTGCCTCCAGTCAAGTCTGAGGGAGAGGAGATGATTGTCAAGGTGGTGGCAGTTACCCATTTAAGAGGTCTCTCCAGTTCTTTCACTTGCTTATATTCCCTTTTAATAAATGTTCTTCAGAAAAATGATGCTTGAGAATAAAATGCCAAACTCTGAAACCTTGTTGTAACATCCCCCACTAAGCAACTAGTTAGCATAAAATCTAGTCATTTTACCTGAGTATCATCATGCATTTCATTTTTGTATATAGCAAAGTACACAAATCCTACATGATATCTAAGAATAAGGAAAGTGTTTTATTCATGAAAAACATTTGATAGTTATACAATAATAAGTTCCAGGAAGAGATGTCTTTGTCTTTTCAGTTGTAACACCCATCTATCAATAGTATTTCTTCTGCTATAAGAATTACCTACCAAAAATACCAGCTCTTTTTGTAATGGCAAAGAATTGGAAAATGAATAGATGTCCATCAATTGGGGAACAAATTATGGTATATGAAAATAAAAGAATATTAGTTCTATAAAAAATGATGAACAGACTGATTTTAGAAAGGCCTGGAAAGATTTACATGAATCTTTCAAGAAGAACCCAGGGAAACATTGTACACAGCAAGATTGTACAATGATCAACTATGACAGACTTGATTATTCTCAGCTGCTCAGTGATCTAGGACAATTCCAATCAAATCTGAATAAAAAATACCATCGGCATCCAGAGAGAAAACTGTGGAGACTGAATGTAAATCAACACATGCTATGTTCACTTTTTTTTCCTTTTCTTCTGTGTTTTTTCTCTAGTTGTTTTTCCCTTTTGTTCAATTTTTCTCTCCCAATATGATTCATAAATATGTTTTTTTCTTAAAGAATGTACATGTTTTACCAAAATATGTTGTTTTTTACATGTAACTGGGAAAAATAAATATTTTTAATTAAAAAAAAGCAGGTCAAGGGGGGAAAATAATTCATTCCCTTTGGGCATTAAACCCTCAACTCAGACATTTTCACTGGAATGCCAGAGAAACTGAGGCAAGACAGAGATTTTTTTAAAAATCTTTTTAATGTGGAGAGTTTAATAAGCTAGCTGACTGATGGGACTTCCATCCATCCAAAGCGAGGCACAGACTTTATATAGGATTGTAACTAACAAAACAAGCAGGTAGTAACAGAAGGAAAAAGAATGCAGTTAGGTAATTTCCTTATTTATCATCAAGCAGCTTTTATACAAGGAAAATATGTTTTTCACAACCTAAAACAGTAACAATGATGGAAATAGGCTTGGGATATATACAATGGGAATGACAGAATTACAGAATGACAGAATACAAGAATACAGAATACAGAATGATAGAATACAATGATAGGAATGGGCTTAGTATGTATGTAATGATGGGAATGGGCTTAAGGGCACCTTCCAGGGTTAGTATTTTCAGAGAACAATAATTGATCCTATCTGTAGAAGCATCTCACAGGTGTGATGCCCAAGAAAGCAGAAGAACAGAAGTAGGCAAGGTCACTTTATGGTCATGCTTGTCACTTTGAATCTAGTGTGTGAGGCTAAGTGAGAAACTTACAGTGTCCTTTTTGGTTCAGCACCACAACCATAATGCCAAGGTCCATTTCTTAGGATTATGAACACTGACCTGTGTTCAAGAGAGAAAACAAAAAAACAGTAGAAGATAGACAAAGGGTTGGAATCGATATGCAGTTGTATCTGACACATTTTGAACCCACTTGAAGTTTTCTTGATAAAGACACTAACGTGGCTTACCATTTCACTCCAACTTATTTTACAGATGAGGAAACTAAGGTTAAGTGACTTGCCCAGGGTCACATAGTTATAGTACATGTTTGAGGCCAAATTTGAACTCAGGAAGATGAGTCTTCCTAACTTCACATCTGGCACTCAATCCACTTTGCCCCCTACCTGACCTTTAGAATCAATAGGGAAACAAATGTTTTCTCACTGCTGCTATCAGTGCTAATGGTAAGAAGAGAAAGAAATCACCTCTACTGGAATTTACTGGAAGTCTAAGGAAGGTCACGTACTGGGAAAGTCTCAAAAGATAATGTAAATTATTTTTCTTCTATTACACATAAACTATTAAGTAGGAATCTCTTCTTTGTTGTTGTTTAGTCATTTTCAGTCATATATAGTTCTTCATAATGCCATTTGGGATTTTCTTGGCAGATACAGGAGTGGTTTGCCATTTCCTTCTCCAGCTCATTTTACAGGAGAGGAATCTAAAGGATTAAGTGATTTGGCTAAGATCTCATCTTAGATAGTAAGTATCTGAGGTTGGATTTGAACTCAGGTCTTCCTGCCTTCAAGCCCTCCATGTGGCACCTAGACCATGACTCTATAGTAAATAATTTTCAACATGACTTCTATTCTTGGTGATCAAACGGGAGTTTCTACATTATTGCAATAAGCCGTAAGTACTTCAACAAGAGGTCAAATGACATTCAGTAAAGGAATTAGAGTACTGGCCTATTTACATAGGAGGCATATTCAGCAAATCGGGGACTTTTCTCTCTTATACAAATTAATCATTCCAAAGATTTATGCTATTTTATTAGAATGTGAAAGGTAAAGTCTCCAAATGTCTACCAAACCAGACAGACAACCTTCTTATCTCACAAGGGGGCACTTACAGATAACTTACAATGGAGAGCAGGCACAGTTGAACTTCAAGTTTATTAAAGAAATCAATTAAATAGACTAGACCCCTACTAAAATCTAGACTGATTTCCAATTATATATATCATGGGCCACTGCTACAACTTTTATTGCAACAAAAATTTTAAGGGAAAAAATATATATGATACATACATATCATGTTCTCAAGGAATTGCCCATCTAATGAAGTGAAAACACTTGTAGTAAAAGGCTCATTGGTGGTAAACAAGATAAGATGAGATCTTTCAAGACAGTTGTGAAAATCGAGTAAGGCTTCATCTATTTCAAAGTTTGAGTAGGCCTGAAGGACTTTAAGCATTTAGTCAAGGGCATACTTAAAGTGTCTCCTCCCTGCTATTCTCCTAAGGACATACTTAAAGTCTCCTCCCTGTTATCCCCCTAAGGGCATACTTAAGCCCCCTTCTTGTTATCCCCCTAAAGGCATACTTAAGCCCCCTTCTTGTTATCCTCTCTATTTGGACCAAATATGGGCAACTGTGTACTTATTAGTCAAGTTCAATTTCTTGGGTAGTTCCCCTGTTTAGAATGTAAGATCCTCAGCCAATAAGGATGAGGGTCAGTGGTGGGAGGGGGAATTTGCGTTAGGGATTAAAAGCCTTGACCCTGCCCCCTACAGTGCTTCCTCCCTTCAGTTGTCTGCTCATGGGTGGGAAGCCTGATTCTCGCAAGAACTTATAATAAACTTTGCTTTGCTTCTAGAGATCTATCCAGTCTTTTTTTATAAATGGTTTCTGACCCACACAGTCTTGGGGGCTCGTCTAGGATTACACTACTTGTGGTGAGTAGGTGAACCCTTGGGGTGCTGGCGAGGTGGCGCCCTGCCCTGATTTAGGCAGCCCGCCAGCATCCAGGGCTTCTCCTTACTCAGAGCAAAGCAAAGGGAGACGTATAATAAACTTTGCTTTGCTTCTAGAGATCTAGCCAGTCTTTTTTTATTAATGGTTTCTGACCCACACAGTGGGGGAGGTATATCCAGAAATAACTATGATATAAAAACTAAAGATAGTAATAATTTCTATTTAAAAAGATACATAGAAAAGAAATAACATTCAAATTAAATATGTGAAAATTATATAAAAGAAATCAAGGCAAAGTGCTGTTAAATAAATAAAACCTATAATTTGAAATGTTCCACTCCATTTCACTATATTTCTGCCTTCATATATAGTAGGACAACAGCCATGATTAAGTTATTTTCTCTCCTAACTTCAAAAAGAGATTTTTGCTAGAAACATATCTTTTACAATAAGATATTCAAGGGGTACAATGATCTTTTGAAGTTCAAATTAAAAGCCAGTGTCCTTTGGTAACTCAGATAAGTAGATCAATCCCAAATCAGAAAGGTAACAGCTTGGGGCTGCTAGGTGGCACAGTGGACAGAAAGCACCAGCCCTGAAGTCAGGAGGACCTGAGTTCTTAGCTGTGTGATCCTGGGCAAGTCACTTAACCTCAACTGCGTCACCAAACCAAAAAAAAAAAAAAAAAATGGTAACAGCTTAATCTCTTTAGCTCCCTTCCCACCAAAAATATAAAAAGGAAAAAAAAAAAACTACAAATACTACAGATAGGAAACAAGTATTTATCCAAGAAAACAGTGAAAAAGAAACTGAAGAAAGGTAAAGAGATTAGTTTGATGTTAGATTACATACAAAAGTCACTTGGATCAAGATTAAATCTCAATTTGATCATAGAGTGAACATTTTTAACAAGCTCTGAGAGTTTCGGATGTTGAAGACATTTTTAGGTGCCTATTTTTCCTATATGCCTGCAACGTTGGTGAATTCTCCTATTCACCATTCAAATTCTGCACCTTCTGAGTATCACAACACTATTTTTCAGGAGACCATCCAAGCTCATCTGGATAGTGCTACATGGAAATTCAACAGATATTTACTAACACTTTTTTGTGCAGAGTATTGTTTCAAAGGATCAATCATTATATATTTATAAATTCTTAATAAACTATAAATCCTAAATAGGCTCATTCCTCAAGGCTAAATACCTTGCTTACTCTGATGGTTTCAAGAGAACTGGCAAGCTTACAAATTAAGGGGAGTTGACATAGATCCCAGGGAAGGGGCTGAGCTTGCTTTTTGCCCACCCCAGCTATTCTTAGAGTTTTCATGAGCTGTTCTGTTCAATACCCCCCCACACTCTGAGAAGGGGCTAAAGGTGTTGAACACCTCATACTTGGAGGTGAATTGATAAGGCTTTCACCTCATCCTCCTTGTTCCACACACAGTAATTACCAATTTTAGGTTTAACATGATGGCAATAACTCTAAATAACTTAGTTAACAATTTTAGAATTGTCTTAATTTCTTAGCTGTAGTTTTTAGCCCCTTAAAGAAGTTTTCCTTTTGTATTAGGGAGAAAATAAGACTTTTTTTTTTTTTTTGGCTGAGGCAATTGGGGTCAAGTGACTCACTCAGGGTCACACAACTAGGAAGTGTTAACTGAAGCCAGATTTGAACTCAGGTCCTCCTGACTTCAGGGCTGGTACTCTATCCACTATACCATCTAGCTACCCCTACGACAATTCTTAAAATTGAGATAGAACAGATTTTAAAATTGACAACTTTAGTTAATGTGATTCCCTAGATTCTGACTAAATGTCCTAGACAAACTGAATTGCAATTTAGTTATTTTCCAATTCATGCAAATCATTTTTTTTGTGTGTGACACAGTTTTTACTAACAGGGCCCATAAAAGTCTGACTCTAGATAACTCAAAAGCAGGCTATTTGAGTAGCCAGAGTTTTTAAATTAGTAGCAAATTGCTTTTCTGTTTTCCTGAAGTTCCAAAACTCTTCTGTTAACACTATCAATGCAAATAGATTACAATTTACATATTCCTTAAATGAGCTTTAATTAGAGCTCCTTTAAAATTGCTTTAACTATCTTATCTCAAATTTCCAAATTACTTTACATACACATAAAAATCATTTCTCTGTTGGTCATATCTAAAAAAAACATAGTTATCAAATATGAATAAATTATATACAATAAAGCAATTAATAGTCATATAGCATGTTTAATGCTACACTTTTGCAATCATGTAATCTTTACAACAACTATTATTTCTTTTTACAAATCAAAAAACTGGGCAGAGATAAAATAACTTGTCATAAATTATATAGTGAATACGTATCCATAATTGAAACAGAGAATGATGGTCTCAGCAAATGCAGAACCTGATTGGCTTTCTCACCTCTCTTCCATGCTAGATGGTGCCAGGGATACCCTAATTTTTTCCTGGACAGAATCTGCTGAAAGCTGGGGTGATTGGTGCCAGGATCTCCCTTTGATGTTAGTTAGTTTTAGGTGCCAGGATTCAGGGAATGCTGACCCTGGAATCTTAACCGCCCCTCTATCCCTATTTCCTCAAGTTGGGCTGGGGAAGTGTTTGGGCAAGGTTGTATTGGGTCTCCACAGTTTCACTGCTTCCCAGATTTCTACAAACATTCCCCACAACTGAGATATACTCATGACCACTCATGGTCCCTTAATACCTTCTGGGGTGCTTTCCCAAAAGAATAGAAGTGGACTCTGGAAAAGACAGGAGTCAAGGAAGGTTAGCAAAAAGTTGCTATTTACCCAGTTTGTGTTTTTTTTTTTCAGAATGGGCTAAATTCCTGGAATTATCCCCAAAGTTTCAGGAATTTTTCTTGCCATCTTAAAACGATTAATTGTAAAACTTCTTAATCATTGCTCTCAAAACTTTGAGAATCTGTTAAGATGCAATTTTAATGTTAATTACCATATATACTCGAGTATAAGCCTAGTTTTTCTGCCCAATTTTTGGGCAGAAAATCCCCTCCTCGGCTTATACTCGAGTCACTAGATAAAACATGTGTAAATATCCCTTTGAATGCCCCCCTGCTGTGTAGTATACAGCGTGAGTGCCGATTGTGATACTACAGGGCTGGCGTTGCTCCGGTGATGCGGCTATTCCTGTAATATCACAGTCGGTAATAGGACTATATACTAATGCTGGCAACCGCTCTACATACGTATACCAGCACCCGCTCTCCTCCTCTGCGGGCACCGGTGCGCTATCTAAACCTACTGATATTATAAGTTTTCCCAGATTTTTGGGTTAAAATTAGGGGCCTCGGCTTATACTCGAGTATATACGGTAGCTAACCTTTTTGTGTAGCTTCCAGCTTGGTCAGAGCTGAAGTCCATAGAAAAAAAGTTAGGCTTTTTAAGAACTCCTCCCAGCATTCTAACTATAGCATAAAAGTTTTTTTCTGGCGTCCCAGAGAAGATGAAAAGGTGGCAAAATTTACATAGAAACTTTGCCAAAAATTGCAAGAATTTCCAGCACAGTCAAGTGTGAAGTCCAGGTTAACTCCCTGTTGACCCCAGGATCAGCCAGAGTCAGGATCAGCACAAGTCCTTGGTCTTTAGGGGGAGAAGTAAAGGAGATGGACGAAACTGCCACAAGCTCTCTTCCTCCTGACCTCCCTTCTCCTCATTCTCCTCCAAAATGATTCTGGCTTGTCTTCCTCCACCTCCTAATCCCTCCTACAATTATCTGTAAACACCAAAAGAGTCAGCCAGCATAGAATAGTGGGAAGGGCCACTTTCCAAGCATATGCTAATAGAGCATTGTCCAAAAGGTAATTAGCCTTAAGTGCTTGGTTGTCCCATTCCAGTGCACCTATTCAAAGTTTTAGCCCTTTATAATCAAGGAAAACTTTCTGAGAATGGAGCTCACTATGACCCAGATAAACCTTCTCCCAGTGGCTTAGGGTGTCCCAATTATAAGATTGTGGGAGAAAAAATGGTGGTGGTGGTGGTGGTGGTGGAGTGGGGAGGGAGGGAAGGGACTTACCTTGACAAGGAAGAAATCAAGCCAGAGGAGGCCAGACTCTCCCCATACTGGGCCCCCAAATGCTTAGGTTGGGAAGAGACCCCAAAAATGTTGAGGGTTATAGACTGGTATTGTGAAGTGTCTCAAAAGAATCTGCAGCCTTGAACTCATTTCCTAGTCAAGGGACAAAGTTGATTGTAATTGTAATGCCAGTTGAAGCAGTCTAAATTCTATGAGAATATTCAGCAAGGAACCTGAAACAAGGAGACACATTTATCTGGTTCTTCATGTCATTGATATGCTAATTTTATAGGCTAGGGGTAGAATCAAGGAATAATCTCAAGAATTTGTTATCACAGACAGTAATGTTTGTAGAACTATTCTAAGGCCAGAAGACTTGAAATCATTAGATTGTTAGAACAATAATCTCAGGATCACCAATACAGCTTTCCTAAAACTAAGGGAAGAAATATTATTATATTCCTAAACCAGAGGACTTTTACAATCATTGACAGAACAATAGCATTTTTAGATCAGAGGGCCTCAAGATCAAATTCCAAAGCCAGAAAATTTAGAATCACTGAACTTGTTAGAACAGAAGCTCCCTAAGGTCAGGGAACCTTAAAATTAATTATTGCTGTCTCCTCTAGAAGCTATATTACATAAATACCGCATACTCCCTTAATGATATGTAACAGTGAAATGTAACAGATTTAAGCCTTTAAGCAAGCGAGACCAGCGTAGTAGTCACTGTTACATATATAAAATTAATATCCTCTGTTTTAGATGTTAGTGGTAGCAAAGCAGGAGTTCAGGTTTTTTAAGGGACTTCAGGTATAGATGCCAAGATTGCCTGTGAATTTACAGGAGATACTTTTCGAACACCAGTGTTTGTAGATATGCTTGGTCAAGTTTTCAACGGTTCTGGGAAACCTATTGACTGAGGCCCAGTTGTTCTAACTGAAGACTTTATTGCCTCTTTAGCAAGGAGGGGTAGTGATAACAAAGAAAGTGAAGCAATACCACAGAACACATGAATCTGGTAGCAATTTCTCAAGATTAGATAAACAAGAAGATACTAAAACATATTAAAGATGTTATTCACTGTGACTACATTGTATTTCTACCAAGAATGCAAGATTGCATTTGAGGTAGCTTAGGTGGTACAGTGGACAGAGTTCAAATCTGACCTCAGACACACTTCCTACCTATGTGACTCTGGGCAAGTCAAGTAACCCCAATTGGCTCAGCAAATAAATAAGATAGTTAAAATTAAAATGCAAATTGAGGGAACATATTTTCAAAAATTTTCTTTAAAAAATGGCAAAGTTTAAATATCAAGATTTATAAGTAAATTGTTCAATAAAGCTTAAACCTGGTTGAAGATTTTTGGGATACTGTATATTTGAATCAGCTTGAACTTTTAACAGTATAAAATGCTGCGGAGACTTTTGGGATCCTAGGTATAAAAATTATTTCTTAATAGAAAATGAGTAAATGCATAAGGAATCCAAAAGAAAAACTTGATAGGGGGGAGGAAGTGGAGGGAGCAGAAAAAAAGAGGGAGAGGAAAGGACCAATGTTGAATGTTTCCTACAAAGACTGTGGTGCAAATTATGAAATACATTTTCTAACATGGTCAGTATGTGCATTGGTTTTGCTTGACTCTAACTAACCTATTACAAAGGAGGAAATTGGGGAAGGGACCAGATACCTTAGCTAATAATTGTGCCAAACATAGAAGAAATGAAGAGTATTGGGAACGTTTTAAAAGAACTTATAGAAGATAATAGTGATCAAAAGGAGACTATCAGTAAGTCAAACTGTTGAATCTATTTATTTTAAAAAGAAACAAGTTATTCTCACATTCTATGCTCTCTGTTCTTCCTTGTTCATGCCTGTTTTTCCAAGTTCAGAATCACCAGAAAAAAAAATCTTTAAAACAAAAAATAAAATGGCAAAGAATTTTTAGTTAGAAGGAACCTACTCCAGCTCCCTTCTTTTACAAACGAGCAATCTAGGATTCTGAGAAACTAGTTACTTAAAAAAAAAAAAAATACAGCTAATCCCAGAGGTTTTAACTGAAATAAAACCAGTTTTTCTGATTCACCCTTGTAATGAATAGACAAGGTTCAATGGTTAGAGAGTTATGCTATGGCTGAGTTGCCAAGCTAAGGGGTTTTGATTTGCATAGTAAAAGCTTTTAAAATCCTTGGCCCTGTACAATGGCCTGCTATTATTTCTCCACTACCCACTCCACAAAGTTCAGTAATATTGTCACTCCCCTGCTCAAGAAACTCCCAGTTGTCGCTTGTTCTTCCTAGATCGAGTACTTTTCTAATAAATTAACAATCCTCACGCTCTAGTTGGATCCTACTCCTTTATAGGCTTATTATTACATGTCACTATGCTCTCCCTAGAGTTTTTGCTTTCCTTTGTGTCATTTCATTCTCATCTCTGCCCTTGCAAAGATTGTCAAACAGCTTACAATGATCACTTGTGACATCAACACTTTAAGAGGGCAGCTAAGTGGTGCAGTGAATAGAGTACCAGCCCTAAACTCAGGAGGACCCGAGTTTAAATATGACCTAAAGACACTTAGCAGTTTCTAGCCGTGACCCTGGGCAGGTCACTTAATTCCAACTATCTCAGGGGAAAAAAGGAAACGTCTTATGTTTAAAATATTAAGGTAGACAAGTAATGTGACTTAAAAGACAGTAGCATTCTTTGCACTATCTTCTATAGGCCCTCCCTAAATTTTTACTAGGTTACAACTACTGATATTGATAAAGTGGGTGGCTCTGAAAAGAGCCTTTGGAGGCGTTTAGGGTTCAGATGGCAAGTTAAGCCCTCTCTCCGCGAATACGGCGCGCCAGTTGGATGTCCTTGGGCATGATAGTCACCCGCTTAGCGTGGATGGCGCAGAGATTGGTGTCCTCAAAAAGGCCCACAAGGTAGGCTTCACTGGCCTCCTGCAAGGCCATCACGGCTGAGCTCTGAAAACGAAGATCAGTCTTGAAGTCCTGAGCGATCTCGCGCACCAGTCGCTGGAAGGGCAACTTGCGGATGAGTAGCTCGGTGGACTTCTGGTAGCGGCGGATCTCTCGCAGGGCCACAGTGCCGGGCCGATACCGGTGAGGCTTCTTCACACCACCAGTAGCTGGTGCGCTCTTACGAGCGGCCTTAGTAGCTAGCTGTTTTCTAGGGGCCTTGCCGCCAGTAGACTTTCGTGCGGTCTGCTTAGTACGAGCCATCTTGAGCAAGAAATTAGCAAACAAGAAATGAAAACTTGAGCGCCAGTCACCTTATTTATAGAGTAAAAGTAAGTTCTGATTGGACCGAGCAACACACACAAATCCCGAGCTGTGACTCAGGACTGGTTGATAATTCTAGTCTATGTATTCTGGGCATTTTGATTGGGTAATCATGCATTATGCCCTTCCTCCTTCAATTCTGCAAACGGTTCCTTTAAGCAGGATAACTTCTTCCAGATACTGATTTTTTTTTTTTTAACGGAGCAAACAGCATTGTCCTGAAAATACATTTTCTGATCCTATATATGCTTCCATTGGTCCTCCAAAATTACTAACGTCACGCTAAAGACCAACATGTTTTCTTTGGGTGAAATTTGAAAAAAAAAAAAAAAAACCGCGCTAACACAGGATTGGCCCATTTGTTTGGGCCTTTGTTTCTTTTTCTCCTGCGCATTTTCATCCTCCAGATCTCCCCAGTCTCCCTTTATCAAATGCACTGTACTCCCCCGCCCACTTAATTTCTCTATGACCTAATCTTTTTTCCAATATTAAAGATTTAGCCCCAAAAAAATTTCCCAGCTGCAGTTGGCTTAGCTTTGAGAAACATTTTATCGCAGCTAATATATGACAATCTTGTAATCCCAATACTAAAAAATTCCCATTAATTTCCTAACTGCAGCTAGCTTGAATAACATTCTACCTCAGCCCATCTACTTGTTTGATTCCCCCTGTGTTGCTTCAGAAGCCACACATTTAAGGAACCTGGAGTTAACGGTTTATATTTTTAACGTTTTAAATGCACCGGATGTTGATAGTGAGGGGGGAAATGGCTGTTCAAACCTATTAACATATCTAGGACATAGGCCCTCTAGTGTCCTAAATGTTTTACTTAAAGACATGTAATCCAACATGCTATCAGCCCTCGTCTTGAATGGATGCGTGGCTCTGAAAAGAGCCTTTGGTTTAATAGAGAAGGGCAAGGAAAGTACGTCCTAAAGAACGGACAGAGACACTCTATTTGCCCTTAGCTTTGTGGTGACTCTCGGTCTTCTTTGGCAGCAGCACGGCCTGGATATTAGGGAGGACGCCGCCCTGAGCGATGGTAACCTTGCCGAGCAGTTTGTTGAGCTCTTCATCGTTGCGAATGGCCAACTGAAGATGACGAGGAATGATACGGGTCTTCTTGTTGTCTCTGGCAGCGTTACCCGCCAGCTCCAAGATTTCGGCAGTCAGGTACTCGAGCACAGCAGCTAAGTATACCGGAGCACCGGCACCAACTCGCTCGGCATAATTGCCTTTGCGAAGAAGGCGATGGACACGACCAACAGGAAACTGAAGACCAGCCCGGGATGATCGGGTCTTAGCTTTGGCGCGAGCTTTGCCTCCCTGCTTTCCTCTTCCAGACATGGCGACTATAGTAAGCTTGGAACGAAGAAAAAAAAGCAACTACCTAACGTCAAACAACAGAACCTATTATACCATTTTGTGGTAGGGTAAAGTAGGCTTTCGGATTGGCTAAAAACAGCTTTCGATAAAGTAGCCAATCACAAAGTAGGTCAAGAATCTGCTTAATTACAGATGCTCTTCCTACTTGGGAAGTTTTAACCCAATCAGAGATTAGATAAACTAATCCTTCATTTGCATAAAAGTCTTCAAACTTCTGTAACCTTCAGCCTTCCCTTTTTGTTGTTTTTGTAAACTGGGAAACTAATCTTGTTTTTGTCCCTTTAGTCGTCTCTGGCATCAAAGATTATTTCCAAGAAATTGATTATTAATGTGAAAAATAATAGTAATGAACATTTTAGAATGTTAGAGGTCTTGAGAAAACCATTGTTTTGCTAACGAAATGAAATCAGAAAGATGTTTCATTTAACTCAACATTGGATCTAGAATACAAACTCAGATCTCACTTAAGGTTAGTCCACTACAACTCCACCTTCTACGAAGTGCTGAACAAATTCATCCAAATTTGAGACCATATACATAACTTCTCAGAAAGTATCTCTACCTGGACAGTAATAAATCAACCATAATAGGAACCACAAATTCTAAGGGTTGCAACCTCTATTTAGAACCCAACATGGAATAAGTAATTGGGTTAGGATTGGAAAAATTTTTTTAAAAGGCTGTATGTTACAATCTTAATTCATTTAACTTCTATGCAGAGTACAACACGCAAAATTCAAGGCTAGATGAATCAAAAACTATAATCAAAGTTGCCAGGGGAAATAACAATCTCAAATATGGAAAATCATACTACTTTGATAGTAGAAAATGAAGAATTAAGAAGCTTTGGAGGAGGATAAAAGCCTACTTGAAGGTTAACTTCCTAGAGAGAATATACAATCACTATGGTCAAAGCTATGGTTTTTCCAGTAGCAATGTATGGCTATGAGAAATGGAAATAAAGGAAAGCTTTCAGTCTCCCAGTTTTCAGATTCTAAAGTTATTTTTCAAATCTAACTTTTGACTCTTACTAGCTAAGTGATGCTGGCAAGTCACTTAAACCTCTCTATTTGCCTCAGTTTCCTCATCTGTAAAATGGAGTAATAAATAGCATCTCACTCTTAGAGTTGTTATGAGGATCAAATGAAGTAATAATTGTAAAAGGCTAAGCATAATTCTTGGCCCATAATAAGCTCTTTATGAATGTTGAGTTTTTATTATTATTATTGAATGCTCATCTTCCTAGCTAAATCCTGACAGCTAATCAACATAAGAAATGTATATTGTATTCTTCCCAACATAGCTTAAACAAAACCTTTATTTGCTCATGTCTATTTCCTGAACATTCTCCTTGTTTCTTTGGACATGTCATTTCCCTTCATGAGTTTTCCCTCCTTGCCAAACCCTGAAAGTAATAGGAATTGTCTGTTACCTTTTCTACCTATGCATTTTACCATGTACTCCAAATTTGAAGCTTGAGATGAGGAGTGGAGAGCAGAAAGACGCTTAGAACTAATGTTCTTGCTATCTCATCTTATAATGCCAGAGAAACTGAGGCAGGATAGAGATCAGAGAGTTTATAATATTTTATTGAAAGAGAGAGATTGTGCTGATAGCATGATGCCTCCAGAGCTGATGTCCAAAGCATCCAGCAGAGAATGTGAGTTCTCATTGACATGGTTATACACAGTAGCTAAACAAAGGCAAGGGGGTGGAGTCCAAACTCTACGGAGCAGGAATCTCCAGGCAGGAACCATCGGGAGGGGGTAAGGTCTATAAATTCTAACTGGGAGTTAAGGATGTGTCCAGCTTAGAGCCAGGAAGTCTGGATTCCCCTTTATTTTGAGCTTACACATTGTCAATTTATAACCTTTGAGTTATATCAGTCTTAATGAACTGAAGGCGGGGAAAGGTTGCAACTAAAGGGATTGAGGCAGAACAATTGGGGAAACTGAGGCAGGACCAATTAGGGAAACTGAGGCAGAACAATAAAAGGGAACTGTGGCACAACAATCTAATTGCCTTTGCTAAAAGGTAATTGAGCAGACTAATGTTAATAGAAAGGACATGCAGTGATAGAGGCTAATGGAAATGTGATTCCTAGACTAAAGTGTTAAGATTGAATACATCTCTGAATCTGATCCATCCTCTGGGAACCTAATATAATTCAAGTGAAAATTGGGGAGATAGCCCCTGGATGCAGCATTTTATAAATATTCTATGTCTGTACTTAAAAAAAAAAAAAAAAAAAAAAAAAAAAACTTTCCAAAACTTTTTAAAAACCTCAAAAGTACCTTACATCATAAGTATTCAATAAACCTTTTAACTTGAATTCTCAATAAATATTGAATATGATATTAACATCAAGTTTTCATTTTATAATTTTGTATCCCTTTATATCCCTATAAAATTTTGTATCGCTTGAAGTGAGCTAATTTCTTTGACTTTGGGATCTATTTCCCATGGGAACTATTAATACCAATTGACATTTTAAGGTTTCCAAAGTATTTACATATATCTTATTTGACCATCCGGAGAACCCTATGAGCAGAAACAACTATTATTTCCATTTTACAGATAAGGAAAATGGACCTTCAAGAAGACAAGTGCTTATTCTAAATTCAGAGAATTAATAAGTATTTAAAGTGGATTCACATCTAGGCCTTGCTGAATCTAAGTCCAGAACTCTATCCACTAAGCCATGCTATTTCAATCTAGTGTTTCTGTAAGTCTTAGTTAGTAACTTGTACTTTTTATACAATTCTAGAAATGAAAAAGAATACACAGTAACTTGAACTCAACATCTGTTCTAATTATTCTTGCATTGCCTCAGCATTCATTTTAAGTTTTTTTTTAATATTCTGTATAATATTCTGCTCTTTAAAATTTACTTTATAATTGTACTGAAGTCATTCCAAGTGTTAATGCTCTGTATGAAACTATCTCATGGTGTAACTCTACTTTCTCTAATAATATAAACTCCTTAAGGAAAGATATGTTTGGGTTTTTTCCCCCCTTAGATTTGACTGCATACCAGACTGCAAATTTCCCTAGAATAAGATTTTTGATCCATTTCTTTTGTGATTGAATGAAGCTCCTAATACCATATTATTAAAGTAACTGATTATTAATTACCCAATAGTGTAGAATGCTATGGCTATTTTGGTGGGGATCCAGCTCTATGACAGTGGATGTGTCATGAACATTCATGAACAATGAATTTGATCGTTTCAAAACATTTTTAAAATCCTACAGTGAGGATAAGTTGAATGGTGGCAACAAGATCTTTCATTCAACATATATGAAGCATGCTATGTTCGGAGATCTGTGCTAAGAGCTGAAAGAGATAGGATAAATAATGGGGAAATTATTAATTTGTGAAGAGAGGCAAAATAGCCCTTGCTCTCAAGGAATTTAATTTCTCTTTGTTCAGTATGAACCGTGTTATAACAGTATGTCCGAGTCCAGAGCTATTCCTCCAATTCTACGTCCACGGATTCTGCATAGCTGGATTCTTTTTAGATTAATGTTAATGATGGGCGGAGTTGACTATAGTCCGGTTCAAATGAAGTCAAAAACAAATGCTCAAAGCACAGCGAACATCTTTTTTTCCCTCAAAAATAGTTCTGGGCAGGGAATAGACTGGCTTAAAAGATCTTTTTGACTTCTGTGAAAATGGAGGTTTGCGGTCTTGTGCGGTAGTAAAATGGCAGGAAGCCGTTCTGTGCAACGATCATCGCACTGCAGTGTGCTGAACTTCTAGTCCTGGAAGATAGCCAGTAGCTGTATATTACAATTATTATGGGCCAATCTCCCCCGCCAGGCAATTCCAACAGCTCCAGCATCACGGCTTCCTGACCCAGATGTTCAGAACACCTTTATAGAGCAGAATATGCATGCGCCATATTAGAACCAGCAACACCTCTAAACAATTATAATTCCAAGGTTTTGTCCCAGCTTTTCGCGTCCACACGAAAAATACAAATCGAGAGCAGTAAAGTTTAGAGGGAAAAAAATCCCTAATGGAAAGACAGCTTTAGGGCATTCTGATGCAGCACTAGGAAGTGAAGAAAATCACTATCATTGGACACGAAGTATAATTACGCAACCAATAGGAAAGCAGGATTGGAATCTGACATTTACATTGGACAATGCTTAGTCACGATAATCTTACTAAGAATTCTCCAATCAGAAAGGGACCTTGAAGGTACCTCTATTTGCATATGTCCTGTATAAGTACTAAGTCGCTCTGTAGCAGGAATTCCGTATTCATATTTACTGGTTTCCCGTTGAGATGCCTGAACCTGCTAAGTCCGCTCCAGCCCCGAAAAAGGGCTCCAAGAAAGCTGTGACCAAGGTACAGAAGAAAGATGGCAAGAAACGCAAGCGGAACCGTAAAGAGAGTTACTCTATCTATGTGTACAAGGTCCTAAAACAGGTCCACCCGGACACGGGCATTTCATCCAAGGCTATGGGCATCATGAACTCTTTCGTTAACGACATTTTTGAGCGCATCGCTGGAGAGGCGTCCCGCCTAGCGCATTACAACAAACGCTCCACCATTACGTCGCGGGAGATCCAGACGGCCGTGCGCCTGCTTTTGCCCGGAGAGCTGGCTAAGCACGCAGTGTCGGAGGGCACTAAGGCCGTAACCAAGTACACTAGCTCCAAGTAAGTTGTATTCTGGTGGACTCCTGATTTGAAGAATCCAAAGGCTCTTTTAAGAGCCACTTAAATTTTGCTGAAAAAGAACTGTAATTGCCATGTTCCCTTCCTGAACATTCTAAAGATTTGTAAAATGTCAAAGATTATTTTTTTCCTCTTTCCACCCCTTTCAGTTTCTCCCTTTTATTTCCTCCCTACTCCCAATTCCCTTTATGTAGTGTGTAGAATTGGAGACTAATATTAAGGATAGAAAACCACATATATCCATTCCATTTGGGAGGGATACAGAGGGAAATATTTTTACTTTCATTTTAAAAGGCTTTCTCTGCACGGTGTCTCCTTTCTCTTAGTCTTACCTTCTGTACGGCAGCCAGACTATTGTGTATGACCAGATTTAAGTGAATATCTTACCCTTTCCTCAAATACTCGCTAGTAAAATTTCTAATCCGGAAACTGGTATCTCGAACCTTTTCCACGAATATTTGCTAGTAAAGGTCTAATTTCTAAATCAAAAACTGTCTCTGGTTTCTCATCTATAAAATGAACTGGAGAAGAAAATGGCAAACCATTCCAGGATCTTTGCCAGGAAAACTCCAAAAATTATCATGAAGAGTCAAAGTTGAATAACAAATTCTTTCTATTCCCTTTGAGTATTTCCTCGTTCTAGATCTATATACAACAATCCCATCTTAGTGGAAAATGTAATCAAAAATATTCAAATGAATATCATATGCTCTGTACATAAAATGCTAAAATTTCCTTTTGTCTAATCTATCTTTGTGTGTCATTAACAGCTTAAGGTAAGATAGGGAAGGAGGATTCAAGGAAAGCTCTGAAGTGGGAATCATCCAGATTCTAGAATTCAAACTTGCTCTGCTCTATCCAGAACTTCTAGCTGTCTCTCAGGAATTCTTCACCACTTATCTCAGGAAACATCATTTGGTTTAATGATCTCCAAAATTCTTTTAACATAAATTCTTCAAAGCTTTAGTGTCCCAAAGGACATCTATTCCAAACAAATTTTGAAAAACATTTTACTCTATAGCATATCTGTTCTACTTTGCATTAAGAGTTCAACACTACTCTCAGTTCACTTCATCTCTAAAAGGGAAAAAACTCAAATATAATCTATTCCAACCTGTAGCTATGGATGAATTCCCTCTACAGCATTCTAACTTAACATCTGATAGATCCAATAATATTACCTCCTAACTTAGCCTATTTCGTTTTTATGTGACTCAAAACTGAGTTTTCCTTTTAACAACGCAAAAATCTGTGTAACCTCTATTCACTGCCCCTCCCCTTCCTTTTCTTCTTGAACCATGCAAAAGAAGAGAGCTCTGCCAAACAGAAAGGGCCTTCAAATACTTCAAATACTACATAAGTGCCATGTTAACCACTCTCTCAAGCCTACTTCTTCAGATTAAATATACCAAATTTCATCAGACCAATTACTAATCATCCTTTCATATGTTTGGAGCATCCTCACCATCTTGGTCATTTCCTGGATTCATTCCAATTTTCATTGTCTTTCAGAGAATATTTTAGTCTGGGTTTTATATAATCAGTACTATGACTTCTCACAATAGACAACATGTATCAAAGATTAGTTTAAGACTCTTGGGGCAGCTAGGTGGCCCAGTGGATAGAGTACCATCCCTAAAGTCAGGAGGGACTGAGTTCAAATTTGGTCTCAGACACTCAACATTTCATAGCTGTGTGATCCTGGGCAAAACACTTAACCCCAATTGCGGAGGTTGGGGGGACTGCACTACCTGTTTTGGTTGCCACAATTCTCCGTGTACTAAACTCAGCAGTTTTTGTAGTTGTACAAATTGGGATCAAGCTTTACCTCCTCCATTCTGTATTTGTGCTGGTAATGTTGTTTAATTATAATTACAAATATGATTACATTACATTTATCCCTATTAAAATTCATCTTAATCACTGACTGACTTCATTTTAAGCCTCTAGAATAAAATACAAAATGCCAATGATATTGAGTGACTCAGACATCCTTAAAAGGAATGATTTTGTCTTCTAGCACTCTCTATTTTTATTGTTCAGCACATAGCAAGCCTCTTTTTTGGATTTTCACAAGAAGAGCAAGGAGTATTCAGATTCTTCAGTGTGGCACTGCCATCTGACCTACTGACTTAACTGAAGGACTCCTAAACCTTGACACTTGTACGACATTAGCACCCTTAGGATTTCCAAGACTTTACATATATTCTTTGCAATTGAATTTTCTTTGATGTATTGTCTTCTTCAATAAGAATATGAATCAATATTGTCTCAATTTTTCTGTTTGCAACCCCAGTTCTTAGCAATGTGCTTGGAACATAGTAAGCACTAAATAAATGCTTTTTCATTTATTTATTAATTTACAATTCAATATGTGACTATAAGAAAAAGCATTTACTATATTTCAGATGTAACCCCTGTCCCAAACAAAACCTATGGGTATGGGACTCTCCTTATTGATGGACATGAATGCCTTACCCTGGGTGAAGAACAAGATAGACTTAGAGCAGGAGAGCTCCAAGGAGCTTCAGTTTTGTTTGGGACTTTTCAAATATCAAGTTACTATGGGAACACTTATTGTTTCTACCTTTGAGAGGGAAGAAGAAAGAAATTAACCTCATTTCAGTTTACTAAAAGAAAAGACTCTGAGAAGACATCTGAGAAGCAGGTAGTCATCATGAACCTATCCCCAATTTGTTTCAAGGACTTTCACTTTAGGTGAAATCTAGAACTTTCTCTCTATTCCTCTCTCTTTTTCTCTCCCCCCTTCTCTGTCTCTGTCTCTGTTTCTGTTTCTGTCTCTCTGAATTCCTTACTCTACATTGTCTAGTATATATTCTCCTATGTGTATCTTCTCTGATTTCTGCATTTGGATTAAGGTGTTTCTTTGCTATTTGCTCTGTGTGCTTATTGTGAAACTGGTATTTGGAGGTAAAGAAATCAAACTTTCTTAGACATAGAGTTTGGCATTTCCCTTCTCCCCAATAATTTAAAAAAAAAAGTGATCTGAAGTTAGATTGTACATGATCATATTCCCTAGACTAGTAGTTCTCAAAGTGTGGTCAGAGAATACTGGGAATCTCTGAAACTCTTTCCCAAGGGCTAGAAATTCAATATTAGCTTTTCTTTCTAATATGGTAAACAAAACCCACATTAAAAACCCTTTGGACAGATCCTTAATAATTTTTAATAATGTAAAAATACTGAGAATGAAAGTTTGAGAACCACTGAAGGAAGGAAGGAAAGAAAAAAGGAAGGAAGGAAGGAAGGAAAAAAGGAAGGAAGAAAGGAAGGGAGGAAGGAAGGAGAAAAAGAGAGAGGTAGAGAAATATCTTTGTGTAGTAGGTAGTAAGAAGAATAGGCAAATAGAAAGGAGAGGTAAACCTAGCTCATTGACGACCTTGATTTTCTCTGTTCTTCCTAGCATTTTTTGCAGTGGAATAGAATAGGGTAAAGAGGAAGAAAAGGGGATAAAGATAAGGGTAGCATGAAAGAAAATCAGCCAAAGACAGAATTTCTCTCTCCAAAATATAATGGTTAGATCTCCAAACTCAGTATTTCTTTGGCTAGCAGTGGGATAATCTAATGGTAATTTCCTCAAAAAGCTCAGTCAACCTACAATGAATTAGTTGATTGGGTCTTTTTCTCCTTACTAGAGAATTCCAATTATAGAAGAAAAGAGGGAGAGAAATCTGTTAGATCTTCCCCATTGTTTTGTCCTATGAGTGTCTTTTTCATAAGCATGTTGGAATAGAGATGAAAACTTCGTGTTAGAACTTAGTGCAGAAATACAGTTGACTTGCTTAAGAAAATCTGCTATCTTTGAGGGATATGGGTTGACACCAGGGAGTCATGTCCAATATTTATATACCACAGGGTATATATCCTTCAAGATTGTCTGGTTTGTTATCCAAAGAAGTCTGGTCCACTATCTTTGATTTTATATGTGGATTTTTACAATGAACATTTCTAGTTACAGGAAAGTAGGGGAAGTTGCTACTAGGCCCTCATTTCCAATTGCCACATAATCATCCCCCATTCCTTAGCTCTTTAATCAATTATATCAATTTCATTATTCATGATAGCTCTTGTAACCCATCATAAATCGTTCCCTACCTATAAAGTCTTGTTCTTTGTTCTGTATTCCCCAAAACTGTTTAAGGGAATTGTCCCTTTCATTTGAAGTCTTAGTTTTGTGAAGAAGCAAAGATCCTGTTTAATGTTCTGTAGTGTTCTTCTTCTTTTGTATAATATATGATGGTTCTCTGGGAGCAGGTTTCTTGGGGAGATTTTCTGGAGGCAGCCTTAGTTTCAGTTCAGATCAATAATCACTTCAAATGCAGCCAGTTGATAAAATCTAAACCTTTATTTTCTCCTTCCAAGTCTTATCTCTTTCCTTGGGCCCATTTAGCTTTCTTAGAGGCCTCTCTCCCTCCTTGGTTCCATGAACTCTTGCAGCTTGTCTTTTAGCTCTTCCAGCTTCTGCCTCTAGCTCAACTCTGACTCGTGGCTTCTCAATCTCCAACTGACATTCGCCTCTCAATCTTTTTCAACTCAACTCTCCTGACTGAGCTCAGCTATTTTATGCTCTTTTAGAGGTGTAAACTCAAAGGTTGACTCCTCCTCTGAGAGTGGGATTATGGGAGGTGTGAATTTGGATATCTCATACTGAACCCTGAAATCTCCCAAACTTGTGAATTAATGTGTGAGCTAATGTGTGAATTCTCAAAGGTGTTAACTTAAGCATTGTTTCTATCAATACTAGTGACTTAACACCTTGTAAGGATTTGCTTTAATGTGTGAACCAATAAGCATTGTATCAATTCCATTGAGTTAACACTAGCATCCTAACAATATTCATTTGTACTTTACTGATAAATTGATCATTCTCAGAACTTGGTTCTCATTTTACTCTATTTTGACACCCCTGACATGAAGGCTCTGTCATCACCCAGAAGAACTTCCAGGCTCATCTTTTCCAGACATTCTCTTGCCATTGCCCCTTTTTGACAGGAAATGGTGCCAGTTTGCACTTAGCCACAGACTTACTACAACCTTGAAGGTTTATACCTTCAAGTAAATCACTTTCATTCTACAAAATCAGCATGAAAAGTTGGTTTATGGTATAATTAATTAGTGTAATGGTTAAATGGGTATCTCAGGAAGAAACCCATACAAAAGTTCAACATTATTTTCCAAGGTAATTGATATATGTATTATAATGGTTCCATCATATGTTTTAAGCCAAGGGAATTTCTCCAAAGATAGGAATCTCAGAGATATTTTCTTGTAGCTGACTTTTGCAATGTGCTGAGAGCACTGAATAAGTAACCATCTTCAACTACAAGAAAGTGAAGTTTTCTGTTTCCAACTGGAATGTGTCACCCAGTCTTTCCCCATTCTTTTTTCCAAGGTTATCTTCATTGAATCCCCTCCTGACTTTCTGCTTGTGTCCTTTTGAATATAGCAAGGAAAATGGCAAGCTTTCTATATACCTCTTTGTTTGGCACCATAGCAGCTCATATTGGGCTCAGGTTGGAGTTCCTGCTGGTTTTTTTTTCCATAGAAAGTTCTCAAAAGAACAATTTTTTCCATAAGAATGAATTTAAAAACATTTATTAAGCATTTATTGTGCTAAGCATTAGAGATACAAATAAAAAAATCAAAATAATCACTGATTTCAAGGAGCTCATATTCTATCAGGTAGATATAACATACAGGAGAAAAGAATGTTCAGAATAGATGGAAAAGCATGTGGTTTTTAGTGTGTAATCCAGGAATATGCTAGAACCAAGTGTTAAATTTCCACTGTGAGCATTTGTACTTCAGAAATCTGCAATGTCTACAAATGAAATTTGTTGAATATGTAGATTTAAGAAAGCATCAATAATAGATTAAACAAATGTCAGAGTTCAGATGTTATACATTGCCAGCACACTACTGTATTACTCCATACTGCTACACACTCCTTGAACTCAGAAAGAGCCTGTAGAAGACTCAAAAAGGAAGTCATCACAATATATTGGAGTTCTGCTAGCCATAGAATAACAACAAATAATAATAATAATAATAACTGGCATTTACACAGCACTTTAAAGTTTGCAGAGTGCTTTACATTCATCATCTCACTCAAGTCTCACAACACTCATGAGTATAATAGAAAAGCAAAGGACAATTTAATTTCATTTATTGCCATTAATATTCATTCTTTAGCCATTTCTGACAATGAAATATTTTTCACATTGCCAAGGATTTTGATGGCAAGAACTTTCCCAAATGGCTACTGAGAAGGCTGAGCTTAAGCACTTACTTATAGAGTCAGTTTCTTTAAAAATTTATTTTCTTACTTAATAGCTGGACCAGGCTGAAAGCAGAACCAAGAGACCAGAGAACAGGGATGCAGCTATTCCCAGACTTTGAATATTTATATTTTGTATTGTCTGCCTCCACCATAGTTTGAACATCTCTCTCTAAAAAGTCAAAATAAAATACTGTCAAATCAGAAAACAACCTTGCCAAGGAAATGCTTAGATAAGAAAATTTGATCCTCTTCTCCTCCTTACTGTAAGAAATAATTCCATTGGAGTTGGAAGGGATGAAGTTAATTACACAACTGCAGAAGAACGTGGGATTCCAGAACACCTAAAATTTTATTAATTTTATTTTTTTATACCCTGTTGGCCAAACACAAGTTCCTCCCCTGATTTCCCATTGACTATGTACCATAGATGACATAGCCTATTCAGAGCACCTAATCCTTCCAAATGAGTGGATGGATCTCCACCCCTGATTACACCATTATACCTTCCCTTCCTGGTCACCTTATTTGGACCTAGTGCAGTCTTTTCCCTGATTCCCTGTTGGCTGAGTACTATAAAAGGTGACAGCCTATCTTGAGAGAGTAATTTACCCAAATGAGTCTTCACCCCTAATTACATCACTACTACTTTTCTCCCTCACCTGAGTTTAAGTCTTTAATTACATCTTCCTTTCTACTGGTAAGTCCCTACCCTCTGATTATATTTTACAATCCCATTTCTTATTCTAAGTCCCCACCTCTGGTTACATTTTACAATTGTTTGCAAGTCTGAGGATTTTGAGAATGTAAAAAAGGATGGATACATGAGGAAGGTAGGTTCTGTCAGGGAAGTGAAAGTCAGTATTGGTTTGGGACTAGGATAGGAACATTGTTAGATAATAAGTTTCATTCCTTAGCTATGAGTTGGAAATTTATATTAGATTTTGTCCCTATCTTTCCCTAGTTCCAATAGTTTTTACACTTTGCTTTTTGACTTTTCCCATATATTCAATATTCTTTCCAAATTGTGCTTTCTCTTTTATTGTAAAGAACAAAGAATTCTTGGATTATCTGAAAGCTATGATAGAAAAAAGAGTCTGGATAGCATCTTTCAAAAAATTATCAAGGAAAGCTGTCCTGATATCCTAGAATCAGAGGGCAAAATAATCATTAAAAGGCTCTACCAATCACTAATCTACCAATCCTGAAAGAGATCCTTAGAGAAGAAAACTCCAAAGAATATTGTAGCCAATTCTTAAATTATCAAGTCAAGGACAAAGTAAATAGCTCCAGCAAAAATAAATACCAGATGATTCAGGCCAATTCCAATAGACATATGATGGAAAGAGCCATCTGCATCCAAAAAGAATACTGTGAGTACTGAATGTGGATCACAACATGGTATGTTCACCTTTTTTGTTGTTGTTTGCTTGGTTTTTTTTTTTTCTTTCTCTTCTCTTCTCTTCCTTTTGATCTGATTTTTCTTGTGCATCATGAAAATGTAAATATGTTTAGAAGAATTGCACATGTTTAACCTATATTGGATTACTTGCTATCTAGGAGAGGGGATGGGGAGAAGGGAGGGAGAAAAATTTGGATCACAGGTTTTGCAAGGGTGAATGTTGAAAACTATCTTTGCATATATTTTGGAAATAAAAAGCTATTATTACTAAAATATCAAAAATATTTTTTGAAAAGAATAAGTATCAGAATAACCAGGATCACAGCTAAAACCACCTTTTAGATCTAATCTTTTTAGAAGAAGGAATCTGGAATGGAATGGTCACATTCAGTGATTAAACATAGGGCATATAAAACTTCAGCCTTTCCTGTCTTGGAAAATATCAAAGCTACTCTGGAGAAGGAAGAAGCTCCATCTATCAACTTTGTACTTGGTTCATCCTAAATATCTAGGCTGAAACCTCAATTTCTTTCCATTACAATAATTATGTTTCTGAATAGAGGAAAAAACTAAATTGCTATAGAAATCCAACCCAACTTCTCTTGTTTGAAGAGGAGAATTTGGATATAATCCCTACAGATTTTCCTTTGACAATCACAGAAGCTGCTACCAAAAACCAATCTTTTCTCTCAGGAGTTGAGAATTCTTTCAGGAATGATATTCTTTTTACCCAGTGATCTCTTCACTGTAGATGAGGCTTTGGGTACCATCCAGCTGACTTGTATTCCAATTATATGTCCCTATCTTCATGACTATTCATTTCAGTTTAATAGCAGTTGAAAGCTATAAAGATCTGAAACATGATTCTTCAATTGAATTCCATGACAATTACACCAAGCCCTGACTCTCGACACTAATGTTTTATCTCCTTATTGATTTCCCAAGGCAGGTTAGTGGGAATGCTCTGGATCAGTGGTGGCTCGTCAAGCAGAAAATGTAAGAAAATTCTGCTTCCCTCTTTGGATTCTGTCTGCTTCAGGAGAAATCCAAGCTCTATATGAGTCCAGAATAAAAGATACTTATGGACACATACTCCCTATATTTCACACACACACACACACACACACACACACACATTTTGCCCATCATCTATGTTAGGTCACACAGACATGACATAAATTGATTCTACACTAATTCTCAATTCACCTGTGGGATGGCATCTAGCTAATTCTGAGGTTACTCTCACTCTCACTCACTCTCCAAAGGGTTCATGACAATGACATGGCTCTGAACTAAACAACTGAATGAAATGAAAGCTCCCAAAATTCTTTGGCAATGATTTTCTGATTTTTAATCTATCATTGATTATGAATAAAAAAAGTGTAGTTAATATACTTTTCCTTTGACCTTTCTCCAACACCAAAGATAAAAGACCTCAAATATGTTGGTTGGCTTCTTTTCTCCTCTCAACTGGATATTCTTCCCCTATTTGTTAAGACCCTAGACCTGAGCCAAACCTAAGCCTGTTGTGCCACAGTTCTCTTTAATTGCCCTGACTCAGTTTCCCTAATTGGTTCTGCCTCAGTTTCTTAACTGTTCTGCCTCAATTCCCTTAGGTGCAAAATCCCCCTCCAGTTCATTAAGACTGAGGACCACTTGCTCTAAGGTTATAAATTGTCGATGTGAGACTCAAGATACAGGGGAATTCAGACTTCCTGTCTCCTAACTCCTTCCATCATCAAGAATTTATGGTCCTACCCTCTATCCTGTCATTGTTCTTCTTTATCCCAATTTGCCAGAATGTCTGGGTGTCTCCCACCACCCTGTCAAAACCAGATTGATAGTCTATTCCCACTCTCAATGTTCTGACTCCGGCCCCCGCCTTAGTCTATTCCTGTAGCTGAGCCATGTGTGTATATATGTCATTGAGAACTCACATTCACCACTGGATGAGAGTCTTGTCCAGTCAATCAATTAAACTCTCCAATTAATAAAATATTAAAAACTCTCTAATCTATTCTTGTCCCAGTTTCTCCAGCATAACAGTCATAAGTGATTTTCTACCCTTTAGCCCTCTCTGGTAGAGGTATAAAGAGTTAGAAGGAAGATTCCTTTCTTTAGAGGCCAGAGTCTCCCATAACTGACCCTGCATGTTACATAGATAACAAAGTTAAGAGGGAGCCCTTAGTAGAAGAGAGACTCAGTATCCCCAGGTCTCACAGTAGGTCTGGTTATTACACATCTT
Organism: Antechinus flavipes; assembly: GCF_016432865.1. Lineage (NCBI taxonomy): Eukaryota > Metazoa > Chordata > Mammalia > Dasyuromorphia > Dasyuridae > Antechinus > Antechinus flavipes. Next base: position 181,818,777 of record NC_067401.1, read on the forward strand.
ATTTCATATTACCCCCTTTCACACACTAGGTGGCACAAGTGCAAACCTTAAAATACTATAACTATTTTGATGATGATGACACACTTTCTCTTCCAACTGAAAGCTATGTTCTATGTAGTAATTTCTATCTCAACTTTCATGCTTTTGCACAATTGTTTCTTCTCGACAGGAATGCACTCCATCACTACAGTCCTTTCCTAATATTCCTAGCATGGAGGAGGTAGAGTTTGGGGAAAAATATCTTCTCCCCCAAAAAAGTAAGCATAGAAATCAAAGACACAGAACTACAGTATTATGAAAATAAAGTCCCTCAGGTTGGCAAGAATAGGATGAGCCTTAGTGATTTCTATCTTGAAGGAGGAAGGACTCCACTATCTTAGAAATTTCCTGCAACATGTTCTGATAAGGCTAAGCTCTGAAAAATGCATTATCTCATTAGAACAAACCTGATCTTTGAAACTCCAAAGAACCAGTAGGTTAACAATTCTAATCCTAAGGTTAGCTCATCCTCCTCCAAATCACCCAATATGCTGTCCTTATTAATCAACCTCCCAGATAAAGGGACTGAGCAGTCTCCCTGATAAGCTCCTTTTGCCTTGCAATAATGTTACCCTGAAGCTAAGTAAAACTTATATATGTGTATCTTTATTGCTCAACATTCTCCACTTACTGCCAATGTTAATTTAACTTTTTATTTTGCCTCTTGATTTATTGATCTCCAATAAAACTCATGGAAATAGGAGGAATTACTCTCTGGAGGATCTTAGGACTCTCTGGATTGAATAATTCCCCAATACTAGCTTCCTTCAAAACAAAAAGTTATTCTTCAATTATTGGCCTCTTTCACTCTGGAAATTACTTTGTATTACTTTTAAATTTCTTTGTATTTTTTATTTTTGTATATGTCCTACTCCTCAGTAGAGTATACATTTCTAGAGAGGAGGGACTGTTTCATTATATGTCTTGTATATAGTAGGTGTTCCACGAGTGTTGAATTGAACACTAAAATCCAGAAATTAAGAAATTCCCTGTAAAGTGTACTTAGGCCTTTGTTTAAATAGGCAGTTCCCAACAATGTTTACATAGGTCTGATGAGTCTTTTTTTTTTTTTCAATTCAAATGATTGAATATTTATTCAAAGTAAATATTTTGGGATAGAAGTATTAAGATAGTCAATTCATATCAATTAATCAACAAGTATTTATTAAATGCCTATGTGTATCTTTATTGCTCAACATTCTCCACTTACTGCCAATGTTAATTTAACTTTTTATTTTGCCTCTTGATTTATTGATCTCCAATAAAACTCATGGAAATAGGAGGAATTACTCTCTGGAGGATCTTAGGACTCTCTGGATTGAATAATTCCCCAATACTAGTTTCCTTCAAAACAAAAAGTTATTCTTCAATTATTGGCCAATTATTATGTTCCAGGCACTATGCTGAGCACTGAAGATACAAAGAAAGGGAAAAAAAAAAAAAAACTGGTCCTTCCTTGCTCTGAAGAAGCTCAATCTAATGAAGCTCGAGCTGTACAAACCAAATATAAAACAGGATAAATTGGGGGAAAAATATTAGAGAGAAGAACTAAAATAAGGAGGACCTGGAAAGTTTTTCTGCAGTAGATAAAAATGTTGTTAAGGAAACCAGAAGTCAGAGATGAGGAGGGAGAGAATTCCAAGCAGAAGATGACAAGTTAAAATTTACAATTGGAAGATTAGGTAGCTTGTGAGAGGAACAGCAAAGAGGTCAATGTCACTGGATCAGAAAGTACTTGAAAGAGGATAAGCCAGTATGGGGGCTTGCCTATATTAAAGAAGACACTATGCTTTGTGAGCAAAGCAGATTTGCAAGAACTCAAAAGAAATATGAGATATACAAATTTAGAGACATCGCCACTCTAAATGTTCATATGAACTATTTTGCCCTATCTGTGGTAGAGCCTTCCAAGCTCATATTGGTCTGATCAACCACAGCAGGACTCATACTACCTAAATCCCAACATAGTGATGTCATTTTAGTTCTCTTTGAGAATGAAAAAGAGCAATCAAACAATCTGAAAGATAATAAGTGTAAGAAGACTGGAAAGATTAAAGGACCAGGATATGAAGGGTTTTTAAAGACAAATAAAATTTTATATTTGTTTCTGGGAACCACTGGAGTTTAGGGGAAGTAACACGCACTTCAGAAAGATCAAATTGATAATTATCTCGAGAATGAATTGTAATGAAAAGAGATTGTATATTAGGGTATTGCAGATATCCATATATGAACAACAAGGCCTGGACTGGAATAAGATCAGTGTTAGAGAAAAGGGAATATAAACAAGAAAACTGACAGGTTGAAGTGAGAGTGAATGTAACACCTAGATGACTGAGAAGCTGGTGGTACCCTTAGATAGAAACAGTAGGATATGAAGGACTGAAAAAGTGGAAGATAATGAATTCAGTTTTGGATATGTTGACACCATAAGTCTGTGGGACATTCAGTTTGACATATATGCCTATTGGTAGTTGCAGATGCAAATTGGACTTCAGGATAAATAATGAATATGTAGCTTTCCAAGGAGTTAGAAATACCTGGTTCAAACTTTGCCTCTGGCACATACTGTTTGTATGACCCTGGACAAGTCATTTTAAATTCTGGGTTTCTCTGACAACTCTTTAATATTTAAGTTGCATTGGCAGAGGAAGTTTCTCATCTGAAGCTATGAAACAACATCGATGCTCTCACAAAAACGGTAAAAAGAAAACAAAAACAAAAACACTTCCATATTTATACGTATGTGTGTACCTTTACTAGCTTTCATTCTTAATTCACTATATAGCATTGTTACACGATACACTGCTTCTTAAACTTTCTAGATGGATTTTCTACCTAGTAACTAATGAAGTAGTTAAATTCCGGGATTCTATTGGATAAATTGCTAAAAAATCTACCAATCCCAGGCTAGATCCTGTTAAGCCCTCTTTAGAGTTGCATGGCCTCAAAATGAAGATACAGACCAGAAGTTTCTAGGATACTGCCGAAACGTTGAGAAAATTCTGTTGCCCTCTTCAGGCAACTTTGACCTTTGGGTTTGTCTATCCCATGAGGAATTCAAGCAGGTGAGTAAGAGGGAAAAGAGTGTACAGGTAATTCACAGAGGAGACTTAAGAGCAAAACATGATGGTAAAAGAAAGGGAGAAGAAGAGGAGAAATCCTTCACTGTTGAAGAGAAATATCTAGTAATTGATAAAAGAAGCAGAAAGAGTAAAAGGGAAAGTGAACCTCGTTTCCTAATGGCCGTACTATTTTATCCAGCTTTTATCTTGCCTACTGAGTAGATAAAGAAAAAGGGAAACCAAAAATGAGGAAAAGTAGGCAGTGAAGGTTATGTTATTGTTCAGTCATTTCAATTGTGTCTGATGCTTCCTTCGTGACCCCATTTGGGTTTTGTTTTTTGTTTTTTGGGTTTTTTTTGGCAAAAATACTAGAGTGGTTTCCCATTTCCTTCTCAAAGAAGGTGGGATGGCTCAACTCATAAAGTATGAGTATGACTTTTGCAATGAAGCTTGATACAAATACAAAAAATCGATACTCTATCTCTCTGTGTAACCAAATTCTGCAGTCCCATATCCTTTCTCAAAGAACAGATGTACAACCTAATGCTCAGCAGAAATTTAACTTCATTATAAAGTATTAGTATCTTCTTTACAGAAGTAGAATAATCTATAGTGGTGGAATGTTGCATACACTGTTAAATTCTATTGTGGTATTGGTTAGATTTGATGAACTGATTTTACCTCCTTTTTCTTTTGTTATATAGAACAAACCTTGGATGGGAAACCGGTTATTTTAGAAACAAAAGCTATGAGTTTTATCTGGGGTTTCCTTTGTTTTGATTCCTAGATATATGGAACATTTGTTGTCCAAAATTAGATGAATTCTGCCAGGTTAACAAACATCCATTTTTTTAAAAATGCTTAACTTCCTGTTCTCCCAGAGAATTTTTGGTTTTGTTTCTTGATCTAGATCTGTGATTTCATACATAAGGAGGTTCCTCCTCAACCAGAATAGATCAGTGTTTGCTTTACAATCTTGGAGGCTAACTGAGAACTAAGAGGTAAATTGATTTGCCCATAGCCATTACAAGGCCATCTGTCAGAAGACAGGAGTGAACTTAGACCTTTATGACTCCCAAAATAGCTATTTATACTTTACACTGGAATAATTCCCATACAAAGAATAAACACACACATAAACAATGGTATCCTTTTCTAAAATATAAATCTAGAGTAAGCAGATCTCAAACTTTTAAATATGCCAATCAAGAAGCAATCCAGAAGAATTTATACCCAGTTTGATACCATTTCTTTAAGGGTTGATTAAACTGTGGGTTAATCAGTGTACCTGTTAACATGTTCTGTATTCACTATCCTGAGTAGGGAAGGGAACCAACATTGAAGCATTGTGGTATAGTGGAAAGAGTATTTCCTTTGGAGAAAGATAACAGGGGTTCAAATTATTCCTCTTGTATATAGTATTTGTGTTGATGCTGGGCAAATTATTTAACCTACTTGGGCCTCAGTTTCCTAATTGGTAAAATGAAGGATAACTATATGACCTGTCAATTTATAAAGTAATCTTTTATCAGCTTCCTCTACTATTGCATTTTTAAGGTCCCAAACTTATGCTTGTGTCTCTTTGATTCTTTAGTATGGATTAGCACAGCATCTGTCACATAGTAGACATTTAATAAATGCTTATTGTTTGATTCCCCAGGATTTGTCCTTGACCTTTCTGTACTTTCTTGGTCATTCACTCAATTGCCTCCTCTACACAGATAGGCTGATTCTCTGTTTCTCTCTTTCTCTCTCTGCAATGGGATTAAATAATTTGCCCAGTCACACAGCTAGTGAGTGTATGAGGTCAGATTTGAACTTACATCCTGTTAACTTCAGGGTCAATGCTGTATCCACTGCAGCACTCAGTTGTCACCTAACTGCCCTCTAACTGCCTCCCTCAAGTCTCTTTTGAACTCCAAACCCACATCTTCAAGCACTTATATGATAATTCTATCTTGATATTTCTCTGACATTTCAAATTCAAAATAATCACAAATTAAGTTCATCTGTTGCTTTAAACTTGCTCCTACTGTTTTCACTGTTTCTCTCTAATACACCACCATTTTTTCAGTCTTCTGTGTTTATAACTTTATCTCTTTTATAAGTTTATCTCTTTATTGCTGTCTTTCCTCTTCTTCTATCTAACTAGTTATAAACCTTGTAGATTTCCCCTCTAAAAGATCTCTTAAATTTGTCCCTTCCTCACTAAGTCCCACTATCACCATCCTATTACTGATTCTTGTTACCAACTGGCTGGACTATTACAATAGCCATCTTAAGGACTTCCCAGTTCCTTTTTTTTTCCCCTCTCTCATCTATCATTCATGTTTTTAATCTTCTGGCTTCTTGCTTACCTCATGCTGCTAGTCTACTCTATGGTAAAAAAAAAAAAAAAAATACTTACTCTCCTTCAACTATTTCTAATACTTTTCTACTCATAAGCCTTTGCTCATGGATTAATGAAAATTTATATACTCATTAATATTTATTTATTTGCTAAGTGCTTACTATAAGAATAAAAAAAAGTAATTAATTCTTGCTCTTAAAGGACTCACATTCTAGTGGGGGAAACACCTCATATAGGAGATTTCATCTGCAAGTCAAATGAAAATGTTCCATGTTCCTTAGGATTCAGTGGAAGGCAGATGGCAATACATTTTTAAGGCCCCAAGCTATCTTCAACAGGTTTGATGTGATGAAACTGCTGGCAGTGGTTTATTTCTTGTTATTCCCTCTGCCTGGAATATCTTCCTTTCCACTCTTTCCCTGATGAATTCCTTCTTATCTGTCCTTTAAATCAATTGCCACCTCTTTCAGTCAGTCAATAATTATATATTAAGCATTTACTATGTAACTGGCACTGTGCTAAACTCTAAATTCAAGAAAAAAGAAACAGTTGCAGCCCTCAAAGAATGTGTGTTCTAACAAACATAAAAAGAAGCTTGAAAGGTTGAGGGGAAGAAAGCCAACCAATATAATACAACCTTAAGAAATGGAGACTTGAAAAAAATAAAAAGAAAAGAAAATTTAAAAAGAAATGGAGACTTGTCTGGCTCCTGTGTATTCCTTAAATAGAAGTCCTGGGAGAAAGTCATCCAATCAGAGGAAGTTGTCAGAAAGAGAATATTTTAATGTAAATTACAGGGTTGGAGTGAGTGTTCAGGACAAAAAGAATTCTGGGTCATGATAGAGAAGAATTGAGTGAGAAGTCCTAATTCCAAAATTAATAATGATCTTCCCTTATAGACCTAATGCTGTACTTTGTTTTGTACTTCTCTAAAGCATTTGTGTATTGAAATTTCATTCCTCTACTAGATTGTGTCTTATCTATTATAAAATTTTTTAACTTTTCTCAGCACTTAGCACAGATCTCTATCCACAGTTAAAATGGTTTTATTGGCTTCTCTAGAAATTATGAATATGGCCCATTTTCCAACTCATTTTGTGCTAAGTGGTCTTGTAGCTGTCTTCTTCCTTCAGCTCCTCACGATGATCTCAGGTAGGTGTTTCTCTTTTCCTTTTTTATTTCCAGATTGTTATTTTTTCAGAGTTCTAGACTGATGATAAGGGTATTTTGTTGTTACCATACCAGCTTATGTCTTTTTTTTTGGGGGGGGGGAGGGTTTAATAACTTTTTATTGACAGAACCCATGCCAGGGTAATTTTTTACATTATCCCTTGCACTCACTTCTATTCCGATTTTTCCCCTCTCTCCCTCCACCCCTTCCTCCAGATGGCAAGCAGTCCTATACATGTTAAATAGGTTACAGTATATCCTAGATACAATATATGTGTGTAGAACCGAACAGTTCTCTTGTTGCACATGGAGAATTGGATTCAGAAGATATAAATAACCTGGGAAGAAAAACAAAAATACAAGCAGTTTACATTCATTTCCCAGTGTTCTTTCTTTGAGTGTAGCTGTTTCTGTCCATCCTTGATCAATTGAAACTGAGTTAGATCTCTTTGTCGAAGAAATCCACTTCCATCAGAATACATCCTCAGACAGTATTGTTGTTGAGGTATATAATGATCTCCTGATTCTGCTCATTTCACTTAGCATCAGTTCATGTAAGTCTCGCCAATCCTCTCTGTATTCATCTTGCTGGTCATTTCTTACAGAACAATAATATTCCATAACATTCATATACCACAATTTACTCAACCATTCTCCATTTGATGGGCATCCATTCATTTTCCAACTTCTAGCCACTACAAACAGGGTTGCCACAAACATTTTGGCACATACAGGCCCCTTTCCCTTCTTTAGTATCTCTTTGGGGTATAAGCGCAATAGAAACACTGTTGGATCAAAGAGTATGCACAGTTTGATAACTTTTTGAGCATAGTTCCAAATTGTCTCCAGAATGGCTGGATGTGTTCACAATTCCACCAACAATGTATCAGTGTCCCTGTTTTCCCACATCCCCTCCAACACTGGTGTTTCTCTTTTCCAACATGAAGACTTCTTAGAAGGGAAAACTAATTTCCTATCTATACTTTTCTACACAAGAGAGGTAATTGCCACCCTCATTTCAGGAAGTCCCTGAAGATGGAAGAATACTTTGGGAATGAATTTTTCCTTCCCTTGAAATGTTAAATCTCCATGCACCACCCAATCCTAACACTAGTTTCCTCTCACCAGCTTCTCTATAATTCTCTCTCTTTGTTGAACAGCTCATTTTACTGTGATTGCACATGCTGAGCCTCTTCTGGTAATGGTAGGGGAAGATGCCATGTTACATTGTCACCTCTTTCCCAAGAAAAGTGCTGAGCAAATGGAAGTGAGGTGGTTCCGTTCTCATTTCTCTCCAGCTGTTTATGTATATAAATATGGGAAAGAAAGAGATGAAGAACAAATGGAAGAATATCGAGGCAGAACAACATTTGTGAGAGATGATATCAAAGCTGGAAATGTTGCTCTGAAAATACACAATGTCACAGTTTTTGAAAATGGAAGGTATCACTGCTATTTCCAAGAAAGCAGATCATATGAAGAGGCCTTTATAGACTTGAAAGTGGCAAGTGAGTTATTTGGTTTTGCTCTCTGATCTTCCTCAATATAACCCTGGGGACCCAGATTCAGAAGTTAGGTTAGCAAGCTTGATTTGGTTCAGATGACAGAATCAAGGACATTTATACTTGACTGCTTATGGGATCCTATGAATTCTTCATGATTCTGCATTCTTTGTGTGTGTGTGTGTGTGTGTGTGTGTGTGTGTGTGTGTGTGAAAATAAAGGTATTCCTTTTAACTAACATATCTTGATAATTTGAACACTTTCATGGGAGCCACGAGCTCTTTTACCTACATCTATGGAAATCTACATATAAGCTATATTCCAACATTCTTGGTGGTATCCAGGGAGATTTTGGCTAAGGGCAAAATAAACCAAATTCTGAGGCTCAAAGAAGAAATCTTGTTAGGGGTTAGAGAGGAAAGGAGGTTACAAGCCAAAGAGGCTTGTAAGAGGCCCTTATCCATGTGAATTCAAGCCTGAGAGTTCTGAACCAAACTTTATAGATAAGTTACACCAATTGCTTATTCTTATCCATGTAACCTGTCACTCTATTACTTAAGAATGTAAAAATTAGTCTGATTAAATCACCCTTTCAGGTGATTTTAAACTATTTATTGAGAAACACATTCAAGTATGTCCCCACTTTGTAATTGAATAGAAATTTAAAATTGGGAGGAGTATGACATTTCTAAGATTAGCTTTTTTTCTTCTTTTGATTCACATGGACATATGAACACATTTTCCAATCCTCAGAAATTCTTGTCCTCGATGCTTTCTCAAAACTAATGATTAAGTAATCTATAATATATTTATAATCTATATCAATGCTTTGAACCCATAAGCAAATTCTAGCCAATTTCAATACATATAGTTCTTTTCCAACTTGAATTTCTATTTCTATCCTCTCATCACAATTGGGTCTTCCTATAGACAACACTAAAAGTTAAGATATTTTCTGAAAAGGTTAAAAGTGATGACATTAAAAGTTTCTGCATTTTCACTGCTTTCTCTCTCATTTGGTTAATTTTTCCTGATAATTTAGGAAATGTGGCTAAGCAGAGAAATTTTCTCTAGATCTCTTTGTTTAAAAAATGCAAAGACAGAAGTTTAGTTATTTCTTTTGTTGTTTTCTTTTCTAGTTTCTGCATTCTTTTCTTGTTCTTATACAGCCAGATTTCTCTAGTAATAAGGATTGATTTTCACTTTTCATTGCTTTCTTTTTCATTCTGCAACTTCATAGAAAGCTCCAGGCTTAGCTGACTTGAACTTCTATGATATATCCTCTTCCTGTACATCAATATACTTTGAGCATGTAGAACTTTCTTTAAACCAATAGCTATCTATCTAGAGTAACATTCATTTTCTACTATTGCCTCACTACTTTAAAGTTCAATTGTTTTGTCAGCATAGGTGCTTTCTCCATTAACATAAACTGCATCCTCTATATGCCTTAGTTGTGATTTTGTTTTGAGGGTTTTTTGAGCTGAAAATTTTACCCTTCAACATACCTAATAATGAGGCTATCAACATCAAACTTGGTGAGGCTAGTCATCAAATGCCACATAGTCAGTTCTAAATCTATGATTCTATGAAACTTAACATGGCATTGATGAGGTGTAAATGATGAAGTTAATGGTAGTGAGGAGGTGCGAGAATTGGGGTAAGGAATTCCCTCTGGTCAGCACAGGTTCAATGCAGAAAAAATTCACAAACCCAAAATCTGTATGGCAAAAGGGATTTATTGTTCACTAAGAAGGAAGCTTTCTTAGTGGGTAAAACTCCTCATTAGGAATTTGGCAATGAGAAATCAGCTTTGCTAGGAAAACAGATTTCTTAGTTGGCAAGGTACTGTCAGGAAGGCAATAAAGGTTAACAATGAGAAGAAAATACCCCCACAGTGGGTAAAAGCCCTGGCAGGCAGCCTTGCCAAGAAGAGAGCTTCCTTGGCAAAGCAAATTCCTTTTGTGGACTTCTGCACAGATTCGGGTTCAGAGTTGTCTTTTATTATCAGTCTAAGGCTTGGGCTTCAATTCAAAATTGAATGAGATTCCTTCAATGTTGTTAATGCCCGGGCTTAGATCTCTAATAGAAAAGAGATCACTTATCTTAGGAGTTAAGCTACTGGAAGTGGTCCCAAACTAATCTTCAACTCAGTACTACTGGTTCTCAAATTTTTGTTTTCAGTATCTTTATCCTATTAAAAATTTTTGAGTATCCCTCCAAACGTTTTTGTTTATCTGGATTATATTTATAGACATTTACCATATTGGAAATAAAAACTATTTTTGAATTTGTAGACCCTCTAAAAGGGTTTCAGAGATCCCCAGGATTCTCTAAACCATACTTTGAGAACCACTGCATAGAGGCTGCAACCATATCTCTGGCCAGACCTCCAACTGAATCTCCAACTTAACTTGGGGAGAAGTGTGTTGTCTGGGAAAAGTATGCTTTTCTCAGAGTCCGGGAGTTCCCCAGAAGGGGATCCAGGACCCCCAAAAGATCTGTTTACTTCAGTATTTCATGAATCATACAAAAATCCCCAGAAATATAATAAGGGAAAGATCATGTAAATATATTTACAGTATCAGAAAAAAATACTAATAATGTACACTGTGATTTAGATTTGTCAGCCAGAAACAATTTTATTAAAAATATATTTAACTCTATTTAATTTCTAGCTCTCTCTTGGAGAGAAAGATTTTCAAACTGGCATAGTACCATTATGCCTTCCAACATAACTCTCTTCCACAAGAAAATTTCAGGTAATATTTATAGAAATCTTGAATAATGAAAAGATCATAATATGTTAAAATGCATTTTAGAGTTAATATTCCAGAATAATCATCATTCTATTCCTTCTTGGACTACTTTCCTCTAAAAGTTTCTTGCTATGATCAGTATCTTAATCTTGAATTTAAAAAGAGGACAGATATTATCTTTGCCAGTTTTGGATCCAATTACTTCATGGAAAGGGTAGCAGTCATATAATCCAATTACATTTGTTTATTATACTTTACTACAGATGAAAACCTTAGCCTTGGTTCTTCATACTTATGAGTTTCAGACTAGAGAAATAGTATTTTTTACTAAACTAAAAAAAAAAGGAAAAGTGAGTTATTTTGTTTCATTTTGTTTAATTCCATAAATTTAAGTTGTTGGCTCTTACTGCAGGATGCCAATAGGGATGAACACCCAGGCATATCATTACCAAAATTCAAAACTGTAGTGACAGATGATTTTTTTATTATAGTTTTTTATTTACAAGATATATGCATGGGTAATTTTTGAGCATCGACACTTGCAAAATCTTCTGTTCCAACTTTTCCCCTCCTTCCCCCCGACCTCCTCCCCTAGATGGCAGGTAGACCAATATATGTTAAATATGTTAAAGTATATGTTAAATACAATATATGTATATATACCCATGCAGTTAATTTGCTGCACAAGAAAAATCGGACTTAGAAATAAGGTAAAAATAACCTGAGAAGGAAATCAAAAATGCAAGTGGATAAAAACAGAAGGAGTGGAAATGCTATGTTGTGGTTCATACTCCTTTCCCATAGATCTTTCACTGGGTGTAGCTTGTTCTCTTCATTATTGAACAAATGGAACTGATTTGGTTCATCTCATTTTTGAAAAGAGCCACATCCATCAGAATTGATCTTCGTATAGTATTGTTGTTAAATTATATAATCATCACCTGATTCTGCTCATTTCACTCAGCAGCAGTTCATGTAAATCTCTTCAAACCTTTCTAAATCATCCTGCTGGTCATTTCTTTCTTTCTTTCTTTCTTTCTTTCTTTCTTTCTTTCTTTCTTTCTTTCTTTCTTTCTTTCTTTCTTTCTTTCTTTCTTTCTTTCTTTCTTTCTTTCTTTCTTTCTTTCTTTTTTTAATAGCTTTTTATTTACAAGTTATATGCATGGGTAATTTTACAGCATTGACAATTGCCAAACCTTTTGTTCCAATTTTTCCCCTCCTTCCCCCCACCCGCTCCCCTAGATGGCAGGATGACCAATACATGTTAAATATGTTAAAGTATAAATTAAATACAAAATAAGTATACATGTCCAAACCATTATTTTGCTGTACAAAAAGAACCGGACTCTGAAATAGTATACAATTAGCCTGGAAAGGAAATAAAAAATGCAGATGGGCAAAAATATAGGTTTTGGGAATTCTATGTAATGCTTCTTAGTCATCTCCTAGAGTTCTTTTGCTGGGTATAGCTGGTTCAGTTCAATAATGTTCCTGCTGGTCATTTCTTACAGAACAATAATATTCCATAACATTCATATACCACAACTTATTCAGCCATTCTCCAATTGATGGGCATCCATTCAATTTCCAGTTTCTAGCCACTACAAAAAGGATTACCACAAACATTTTTGCACATATAGGTCCCATTCCCTTCTTTAAGATTTTTGGGATTTAAGTCCAGTAGTAACACTGCTGGATCAAAGGATATTCACAGTTTGATAACTTTTTGAGCATAGTTCCAAATTGCTCTCCAAAATGGCTGGATGCAGTCATAATTCCACCAACAATGTATCAGTCTCCCAGTTTTCCCACATCTCCTCTAACATTCAACATTATCTTTTCCTGTCATCCTAGCCAATCTGAGAGGTGTGTAGTGGTATCTCAGAGATGTTTTAATTTGCATTTCTCACAACAGATGATTTTTAAGAAGCTAAAATGAAAATAAAACAGCATATCAAAAGCTACCAAATTAAGGGAAACTGAGCTTCCATTACTCCACAAGCTTTCTCCATGATAATTCAAATATCAATATTTATGTCAAGATCAATGAGTAATTGCCAGCACTGAATTTAAAGTTGTGTTACTTTTGCTTATATGGATAAAAAGCTTCACTTCAAACCTGAGTTTAGTGCTCTGAAATCTTCAAATTTAAGGTTTGTATCTGAAGATTTGATAGCACTAAGCTCAGTCTTTGCTGTGTGACAGGTGACAGGCCATCCATGACTATCTATGGATATTTTTTTTCAAATTCAGAATTGATCTTTAAGACAACTTGGCCTTGGCACATGTTCAAGAATTTCAGTGGCTTTGAACATAGATGGCTACCTGTCTTTTGTCTAGAATGCTGGAGGAGGGGAAAAAGGAAAACTTTTAGAGGGCTGATGCTCATAAGTAACTTAAAAATTATATATAATCAGTAGCATTAAGAAGTGATGATTATCTAAAGTTGGACAGCATACTTAGCTTAGTTAAATAGTAAGGACTTCAAATGACTGACTTAAGAAACTGTTATCTTAGAGTAGAGTTGGGAGAACAGAATGAGGGGAGAGGGTTCAAAGCCTTTTGCAATTAATATAAGAAAAGGAAGTTTGTTGTACTTTTAACATGTGGATCTGTGAGGCTATAAGTAGCAGTGCTTCAGAGAGAACAATTCTTGATGTACAAGCAAAAGAGGATTACAATAAACCAGTTAATACAAAAGTTTCTTCTAGTTAGGAAGTGAATTCCCCTAAAAGGAAACTGTCATTTTAAGTACTTGTAATTTTAAGTATGTCTTTAGTAGCAGTAATGACATTAATAATAATAATGTAATTTTCAGTTCAGTAATCTGAACAACAATAGTAATTTGATCTATCATATAGCCTCAGTTTACCAAAGAAATTCATTAATTTGTAGCATCCTAAATTGTAAGATAAGCTATAAAAATGAAAATAAAGGCACTGAATATTGGGGAGAGGGGCAAGTAAAACAAGTTTTCTTTTCTTTCTTCATTTATTTAATTATTCTTTTTCTGAAAATTAAATCTTATTTGTTTCAGACTTCTAGTCTCCTCTTTTTCCTCTTCTGTTTTTGAGATAGTTATTAAGGATACAGATTCCCACCTTGTGACCTAACTATCCACATCTCTGAAAATCGTTCAGGTTTTTCATCTGTAAAATGGCAATAATAATAATAATATCACACAAAGTTGTGATAAGGATCTGGAGAGATAAGGTGTGTGGAGTTCAATATACATTAAAATTATTGGTTTTTTTTATTACATTGTAAAATTTAATTTTCGAACCTATTTGCTATAATTTTGAATGGTTTATATTCATTCAAAAACTAGAATGTGACATGAAAAGTCACCAACATACCACAACTTTTGTAAGCTCTATACTAGAGCTTGTAAAAATATAAAAGTGTAAGTTATTATTCTTGATTCAAATTCCTAGCTTTAAGGGCACTGTTCCCTTTAATCAGCTCTGACACAATTGACTACAGTAAGTGGAGTAAGCAGTCTTGGATATTCTTATTCAAGGATGACCATTTTTTTTTCTTCCCCAGGTATGGGCTCAGATCCCTTCATTAAAATTATAGGTTATGAATATGGATGGATACGACTAGAATGTACATCATCTGGATGGTACCCACAACCTTGGGTAGAGTGGAGAAATCTTACAGAAGATACAATTCCATCCCTAGAGAAACATCTGGTTCCCAGTGAAGATGGGATGTTTGTGGTGAATTTATCTGTGGTTATCACAGATCACACAATAGTTAAGGTGTTCTGTTCCATTAAAAACCCCCTTCTCAGCCAAGAGTTGTTGACAATGATGTCTATTCCAGGTCAGTTCTCAGTTTTAGATTCTCCTTGCTGAGTCATGGTCATTATAGCCATAGGGGAACAATGAAAGAAGTATCTATAGGAAAAGACCTAGTGCCTATAGGCTATGGGACTAAACCATTTGTTTCTAAATTTTTTTGATAAGTAAAATGCCTGATTATGAAGTGATTAGGAGTCAGGATGGGAGGGTTAATAGGAGATAAATTCCCCAGTTCTCAGCTATTGCTTTTGGTGTTTGGCTGGCAGTAAATGAGTCATAACTGCCCTGAGAATCCTCAGGAGATAAAAGTTGGGAATTTGCACATTGTAGAAAGAAATAGAATGGGGAGGTATTGTATAATAGATGAAGGATAGCTGCAGTTATACTGGAGATAGTATCCACTGTTGACTATCACAATATATAGACCCATCCTCCCACTCTCTTATTATATGTCAACTGATCATACACTCCTTGTGGTCATAGTATATCCCCTTCTTTGAGGACTACTGACTTAGAAGAGAGATCATGGATTTAAAGATGCTCTTCTTTATTGCTTGATGCCTGACAGCCTCCAGTAGAGAAGAGATATTAACATCCTCTTCCCACCCCACCACCTTAGCCAAATAGGAGTTTTCACAGTGACACTTGTTGATAAATGATTCTCCTGAACAGCCACTATTATGTGACCAATTCTTGAAAAACAGGAAGGGCAAACAATTTGAATAGCAAATTCAAATCTGCTCTTGGAAGATATTTGCCAATGCACTTGTAATTAGTGTCCTGTGGTGCATTAGTGTCATTTCCAGGGTGAAGCACTTACTCTGTATGAGACATTTTCCAAGAAATATGGCATGGAAGTTCTCCACTTTGCAGATACTAATACAAATAATTATTTGCTAAAACAAGAATTAGATTTTTAAAGCAATTTGACACACCAAGGGAGAGGGATATAGTAAAGCAGCACTTCTCTAGGTTTCATTTAGA
Organism: Antechinus flavipes; assembly: GCF_016432865.1. NCBI lineage: Eukaryota > Metazoa > Chordata > Mammalia > Dasyuromorphia > Dasyuridae > Antechinus > Antechinus flavipes. Next base: position 181,834,452 of record NC_067401.1, read on the forward strand.
CTCTATTTTGGAACAAAAAGAAAAATCCAAATTTGGAAACAGGGAAAGCAGAAAAAAGAGGAAAAACTCAATCACAGAAATTGGCCTTCTTTGAGAAGGATCACAGTCTGAAAGGATCTCCTTTCTTTATAGATTTAGCAAAGAGATCCTGGCATGTGTTGGCTGGCTTAACTCTCTCTTCTTTATGTCTTTTGCCATAGAAACTGTTCGGGTCTCTACTTCTATGCCCTCTGAAAGCCCCTCTGAGCTCCCAGATCCAACAACTCCTGGACCTGAAAAGGTTTCTACCTGTATGGTTGCTCTTGTGGTCTTGCTTGCTATTGGAGTTTTTATTGCTTGTAGTATTTACTTGTATTTCATATGGAATCAACACAGGAGGAAAAAGACACTATTTATAGAAAAAGAAATTGAATGTGAAGAAAAAGAGAAAGGATATGATGAAAGGGAGCAAGAACATATGGGAAAAGAGGGATCGAGCAACCTGAGAGGTAAAAAAAGAAAAGAAAAGAAAAAAGCAAAGATGACACTTTAGGAACAAAAAGAATCTCAACTTTTGATATGGGGTTCTGTAGAGAGATAAAGAGGGAATCAGAAAAGATCAAAATCCTTTATCATAAATTTCCTAAAACTCCATCCCTTACACTTTTAAACTTTCCTTTTAGTGAATAAATATAGAAATGTCATGTAAAGTTTAAGTATTCGAGTAATTGAAAATGCTAATACCAATTTAGATGATGCTTCATTGTTCTTGGTTCCTTGGCAGTGATCAGTTCAGTTCAGCATTTTCCTTATTATTTCATTACTTTCATAGACAATTTCCATGCTTCTCATATAATCATTAAATAAAGAATTCTCATTATTTTGTTTGCCCATTGCAGGATGGAGAAGGACTCAGTTACATGCTGGTGAGTGACACTTCTTTCTTCTGTAAGTTTAAGATCTCTCCTTTCTCATCCTCATGATACCTCCATTTCCAGGGGGGGGTAGGGGGATGGGGGGGTGGGAGGTGGGGAAAGAGCAGAGAAAAAAAAGTCAACTAGAGGGCAAACTAAATACAATGCCTAAGTAAAAAAGTAAAAAATGAAGGTCTTTTTCTATAAGATTAAAACTACCATAGAATGATTTGGAGGAATCCTTGAGCTTCATATATCAGTTTTCCAGTAATTTCACTTTCTTCTATGTTATTTTAAAATGTAATGGCTGGGGGAATTGGAGGAAAGAAAATATTTCAAAGCACTGAACCCAATTATCTTCCACATTTTGATTTACAAAATCATTACTTTTACCCTCCAGAACTGTTCTCTGGGTAATACTTTTCATCCCCTACCATAGCCTCTGAAATGGAAAATGTGTTAAAGGTTATCCAATTCAATTGATACCAGAAAGGAATCCCCTCTCTGACACATCTAATAAAATAACCATCCATGTTCTAGTAGAATACCTACAATGACAAAAATTCTAATTTCTTTCCAAGCAACATGCTATATTTGGATAGCATTCATTATTACTGTTTTCCTTATATCAAGCTTAAATTGCCTCCTCATATATCCATTCCCTGGCTCACTTCCTTATGCCTGTAGCTATACTCTTAAGATTGCATTAACAGGGCAGCTAGATGGCACAGTAAATAGAGACTGGCAGAGAAGTCAGGAGGACCTAAGTTCAAATTCGACCTCAGATACTTACTAGAGCTAGTGGCCCTGGATAAGTCACTTAACCTCAATTACCTTCGTTAGAAAGAAAAAAAAAAAAGATTACATTAACAATTTTTTGGCTGGGTTGTTTACAGACCACTAAAACTCCCAGATTTCTTTTAGACAAACTGCTGAGTATCTTATCTAAAACTAGTAATGAAGATTTTTTTAAACCTAAAAATAAGGTTTTACATTTATCTCCCTTCAATTTAATCTCATTAGATGTCACTTAATGATCTAATCTAAATCTTTTTGGATCTGAAATCTTATCCATTGTGTTACCTTTTTTTTTTTTTCCCAATTGTGTCTTTTGTATTGTGATCAAATATAAAAATGTTAAACAAAACAAGGCTAAATGCAGATTCTGGGGCACTCCTTAACCTCTTGTCGAGTTGATATTAATATCCTTTGAGCTCAGCCATTCTGTCAGCTCAGGATACATCTAATTGTAGTATTGTGTAGTTCATTTCTCTCCATGCATTCCACAGGAGTAGAAATTATGAGCCAGTTTATGAATTGTTTTGCTAAAAACAAGGTAAGCCATAGCTATAATATTCCTAGTAATAAAAAGCTTAATAATACTTTCCAAAAGAAACAAAAAGGAAATGAGGTTAATCTAACATGGTCTCACTCTTTGTAATTGCCTTTTCTTTTTTTTACCTTTCCTTTTCTTGATGTTCACTAATCATTTCTTTATTGATTTGTTGTAGAAACTTTCCAGTAATTAAAATCAAATTTCTTGGCCTATAAATATCAAACTATTCTTTTTTCCTTTTTTGAAAATTATGACAATGTTCGCCTTTCTCCAGTTCTATGGAATTTTACTCATTCTCCATAAATTTTCAAATATCCCTGATAAGGATTCCACAATTGCATATGTACTCAAGGAAATAGCTCCTCCTAGTCAGGTAACTTGAATCATCAAGGGAAACTAGGTGTTCTTTTACTGTCTTCTAACTTATTTATAGTGGATATCAGCTCCCTCTTAGCCTTTTCTTGTTCCATCCTTTCTCATTCAAAGTTCATTCTCCTTGACAAGAGAGAAGAGAGAAAAAATAATAATTAGCTCTCTTTTTTTAGCTGTTGTAATCCCATCTGCCTAAGTGATAGTCCTATATATACCTTGTTTGAGCCTTTTTTTTTTAACCTCAAGATAGTTAAAAAAATTTTTTTTAATAAAAAAATTTATTTCTTTTTTTTCCTTATTCTTTACCAAGCTCCTTATTCGCATCAGGCCACTCTCATATTCATCCTCTGTTAGCTGCTCTTAATTCCAATTTATTGGAAATAAAATTTGATTGATTTCCTTATGAGTCTATAGCAATGTTTTCAGACAAGTCCTTCCCTCCTCTCCCCTCCCCCCCTTTTACTGGAATTGTGTGTGTGTGTGTGTGTGTGTGTGTGTGTGTGTGTGTGTGTGTGTGTGTGTCTTCAAAATTTCAGTAGTAAGAGTTTTCTTTCTTTCTTTCTTTTTTTTTTTTTATTATAACTTTTTATCGACAGAACCCATGCCTGGATAATTTTTTTACAACATTATCCCTTGCACTCACTTCTATTCTGACTTTTCACCTCCCTCCCTTCACCCCCTCCCCCAGATGGCAAGCAGTCCTATACATGTTAAATAAGTCACCATATATCCTAGATACAATATATGTGTGCAGAACCGAACAGTTCTCTTGTTGCACAGGAAGAATTGGATTCAGCAGGTAAAAAATAACTGGGGAAGAAAAACAAAAATTCAAACTGTTTGCATTCATTTCCCAGTGTTCTTTCTTTGAGTGTAGCTGCTTCTGTCCATCATTGATCAACTGAAACTGAGTTAGCTCTCTTTGTCGAGGAGATCCACTTCCATCAGAGTACATCCTCATACAGTATCATTGTTGAGGTATATAATGATTTCCTGGTTCTGCTCATTTCACTTAGCATCAGTTCATGTAAGTCTCTCCAAGCCTCTCTGTATTCATCCTGCTGGTCATTTCTTACAAAACAATAATATTCCATAACATTTATATACCACAATTTATTCAACCATTCTCCAATTGATGGGCATCCATTCATTTTTCAGTTTCTACCCACTATAAACAGGGCTGCCACAAACATTTTGGCACATACAGGTCCCTTTTCCTTCTTTAGTATCTCTTTGGGGTATAAGCCCAGCAGTAACACTGCTGGATCAAAGGGTATGCACAATTTGATAACTTTTTGAGCATAGTTCCCAATTGCTTTCCAGAATGGCTGGATGTATTCACAATTCCACTAACAATGTATTAGTGTCCCTGTTTTCCCACATCCCCTCCAACATTCCGCATTACCTTTCCCTGTCATTCTAGCCAGTCTGACAGGTGTGTAGTTGTATCTCAGAGTTGTCTTAATTTGCATTTCTCTGATTAATAATGACTTGGAGCATATTTTCATATGGCTAGAAATAGTTGCAATTTCTTCATCTGAGAATTGTCTGTTCATATCCTTTGATAATTTATCAATTGAAGAATGGCTTGATATCTTATAAATTAGAGTCAATTCTCTATATATTTTGGAAATGAGGCCTTTATCAGAACCTTTGACTGTAAAAATGTTTTCCCAATTTGTTGTTTCCCTTCTAATCTTGTCTGCATTAGTTTTGTTTGTACAAAAAATTTTCAATTTGATGTAATCAAAATTTTCTATTTTGTAATCAATAATGATCTCTAGTTCTTCTTTGGTCATAAATTCCTTCCTCTTCCACAGGTCTGAGAGGTAAACTATGCTCTTCCAATTTATTTATAATTTCATTCTTTATGCCTAGGTCATGAACCCATTTTGACCATATCTTGGTGTACAGTGTTAAGTGTGGGTCAGTGCCTTGTTTCTGCCATAGTAGTAAGAGTTTTCAACCCATCCTGGGCTGAATTAGCCCTACGTTGACATTCCGCTGAACCCTTTGAAATTTGCTTTCTCAAAAACTAAGGAGTATTTCAAATTATGTCCAGATTTCTTCTCTACCACAAACTCTCTAGGAGGGAAAAGTTGCTACCCTTAACCCACAAGTTTCCTATCATCCCTCTTTCAGTAACCAGTTCCTCCCTTTTAATGAGAATCAGATCCAGAATATAATTTCTCCCCCACCCCCACTGGTTTTTCACTTTTTAAAAGATTAATGATAGAACTTCACTAGATTTAAAGATAATTAAATGTTTTCTTTCACTAATATATCATGCTCTGGTTCAGATTTGTGTTTGTTTCACAATTTTTTCAAATATTTCCTTTTTCCATTCAAGTAGTTTGTAATCTTTCTTTTTTAATAATAGCTTTTTTATTTTTCAAAATACATGAAAAGATAGTTTTCAACATTCATCCATGCAAAACCTTGTGTTCTATTTTTTTCTTTTTCCCTTCCCTTTCTCCCCCTTCCCTATTTAGCAAGTAATCCAATATAGGTTAAACATGGGCAATTCTTCTAAACATATATATTATTCTTCCTAATGACAAAATCACTTATTTTTCTCCTTCTATTAATCTTCACCTAAATATTGCCTTGTTTTCTCGATCTAGCTTCTGGTTTTCTTTTTCTTTCCTCCCCCCCTCTCCCCCCCAATATATATATATATATATAAATTTTTAAAAATTATGTACTTCTGGATTTTTTTTTTTTAATTAAAGTATCTGTCCTCAAAGAGCTCATATTCTATCAGGGAAGAAACACATACACATACATGTAGATAAATAGAGCTGATGGATCTTTATCCCAATAATGAGTCAGATATCTCAGAGCATGGTTGCATATTTCTCCTCAGGGTTCTAAGAATACACCAAAAGAGTTGGGATATCTTTCCAATGCTATTATCTCAAACACCCCTTTCTGGTGTGCTCTCCCCAATAGTAATCACATACAAAGACCATTTCCATTTAAAACAAACAAACAACCTACCAAAAAAACCTTCATGTGCCTGATAATCTTGTGTACAGTGGTGTTTCTCAAATCCCTTCACTTTGTCTTTGAGAGGAGAGGAAAAAGTTGCCTTTAAACATGTCAGTACTTCCCAGAATAAGGAGATTGAGAGCCAAAATAGGATTATTTTAAAATAACAATGATTGAATAGCCTTTTGGCATAATAATCTCTAAAACAATGACTAATTTGGATCCCTGGAAGAGCCTGTACTAAGTTACTAAGGTAACTCTGAGAGATAAGATAAAGAGATGTCTAGGATAGCTACAACACACACACACACACACAAAATGCTTACATTTAGAAATTAATGGCACCTAGGGAACCTGGGATTATTTGTCTGCCAACTATGCCCACTTAAATTAAATTAAAATTAAATATGGGTCCAGTTCCTCATCTATAAAAGAAGTATTTGCACTAGTAGACCTCTAAAGTGTTTTCTAGTTCTAAAATTCAGGAGTCTTATACCCATCCAGGTTTGGCCCTGCTCATAGGATCAAATGATGTCTACTACAAAAATGAGCATGTCTAATCATGGGCCAGCAATTTGGTGCCTGTGTGTTGCATGACAAAGGCTTTCTAATTCAGAACTACTATAAGAATAGTGTCACTAGATTCTGTATTTGGAGTGGATTGTGAAAATGGAGAATAAAAATAAAAGTAGCAAAGGGGTAAATACTATCCTGGTGTTGTTTGTCCTTCATTCTCAAACAGGACCATGTCATCAGAAAGATGATGCCATAACATGCAAGTGAATTGGATTTAAATGAAGTAGGGCTGTGCAAGGTCACATATCTCACTTTCCCCTCTAGAGCCATCTAGATCCAGTGGCAAGATATAGATCGAAACGACTGGAGATGGCCCTGGATGCAATGGTAGAGCTTGGCCTTTTTAAGCTAAGGTCTTCAACAGATTTCAGTTTGATTGAGGCTTCACTCATTCAGTGATTAAGGCTGTGATAAATTTCTCTGGCAGTTTGAGTATCCAAGCTCCTTCTCTAAAGATGGGGTATTACTAATGATTGGCTCCCATAATGCAGTTTCTTTTATTTGTGAAAGGGGAGAAAGCTATGATTGGTATACTATGAAACATCAAGAAAGAATGAGATCCCAAAGAGAAAGTGCACAAGGAATCCTCTACAATTCTCCTCTCCTCCCTTAGTGTCCTTTAAGTATCAAATAGACTCTAAAGATTACACAGTCAGGCTTCTAAGACAACAAAACTGAATCTGGAACTCTCTCTTTAGCTGATGTGACTCTGGATCAAAACACAGCTCATCCTGAACTCTACCTCTCTTGGAATTTGAGAAGTGTGATACGAGGGAACACACGGCAAGATCTACCTGACAACCCTGAGAGATATGACTGTAGACCTTGTGTTCTTGGTCATGAGAGCTTCACCTCAGGGAGACATTACTGGGAAGTGGAGGTATCAGATGTCATGGTGTGGGCCCTTGGAGTCTGCAGAGAAAATTCTGAGCGAAAGGGGGAGGTCCTACTAATACCTCAAAATGGATTCTGGGTTATTGAATTGTTTGGAAATAGATATCAGGCCCTTACCTCCCCTGATATCCTCCTCCCTTTGCCTGAGCAACTCCACCGGGTGGGAATTTTCTTGGATTATGAGGCTGGAGATGTATCTTTCTACAATATGATTGACAGATCCCACATCTATACTTGCCCTCGCACCTCTTTCTCTGGACCTCTCAGGCCTTTCTTCAGACTTGGATCTGATGACAATCCTTTGGTTATCTGCCCAGCATTCACTGGAGCTGAGGGAATCACTGTCCCAGATAGTGGCCTAATCCTTTATAGAAGACCTCACTGACCCTTTGATGATAATGTAAGGATTAACTTGAGTCTCTGGGCTTCAATTGCTTATTGAAGATGGAAGTTATTTTATCATATACCTTTTTAATCTGTTCAGGTCTTTTAAGAAAGATTCCCTTTCCTTCTTTCCTTTTGCCTCTGAACTTCTTCCTCACCTTGTTTCCTTCCTGAGCTAATCTAACTGCTTTCCTATTTCTAATAAGGTAAGCAGGCTTGTGAACACTATGATTCAGTTACACAAGAAATTTCTTAGCCAGGCAGGGAGATATGTTGGGGAGAAGAGGGATAATAAAGGGAAGAAGAGGCAAACTTAAAGTTGCTATACTGAGATAGGGATCGAAAGAATCAAAAGAAAAGACAACAGAATCAGAATTTGGGTTCTGGATGAAACATCAGTGATTGACGGGAAAAAAAAACATAGAACCTCTTAGAAATAAAGAAAGGGGAAAGATTATATACTTAGGTCAACTTTGTTGGGCATAGGAATAGGGATCTTGGAAAGAGAAAAGAGGCTGGTAAATATGTGAAATCAATAGTGTCATAGTCTAGAACTATGATTCTAGAACCATCCTTAAAAAATTTAATTTGATCCTGTAACCCCCTTAAAGCAAAGGTCTTTAATCTGACTTCAAGAGATCTATGAATAGAGTCAAGTGGTCCATGAACCTGAATGGGGAAAAATACATTTTTGTTTCAATATAATTTATTTCTTTTATAATATTATGTATTTTGTTTTATGCATTTAAAAAATCATCCTGAAAAAAGGGGTTCATAGGCTTCATGAGATTGTTGGATGGATGAAGTTTAAGAATCACTACCCTAAAATTATTAGTCCTACATCTCCCAGTAGCTATGAACTCCAAAGTAAAGGAATCTCATCTTTATAGTTCCCCAGAAACTTACAAAAATGTTTTTGGAAAAAATATGAAGGATTTGATAAATCTCAACTAGGACTGTTGTAACTTAAAACGTAAGAAGGAAAGTTTCTGGATGACAATTCAGGGATCAGGAGAATGCCATAATCTATCTCTGAGACATAAAAGTGTCTTTCATAGCTTCTGCTAAGCCTGATGACCTTATGTTGTGAGTACACTCTGGTCCTCACTGCATAAGTCTGGCCTGTTATGTCATCCCCTGAGTAATTTACAAAATAATCCTGAGGTATTTTTCTATGCCACTGGCTCAAGCTTCCATTGCCATGTTGACTTCATTGTTAGGGGCCAGTCTCTCATTTCCACTGATAGGCTTTTACAAAAAAAGATAGTTACTTACTTCAGAGTTACAAGGGGAAAAAAAGCATGCAAATATCTTTCCCACTCTAATACCTTGACAGCATATTATCTCTATACTACCTTGGTCTGGGTATGGGGAGGAATAAGCTCAACTTTGTATATACTTCCTATATAAATTGATTCCAAGTTCATGTCCAGGTGTAGTATAACTGCCAAATAAAGCACTGGGCTAGAGTCACAAAAATACTAAGTAGCTCTTCTGGTTCCCCAAGATATTGATACTACACTAGCTATAGATCTTATAGTCTGGAATATCAAGATTACCAGATCATCTTTCAAATTCATTAGGTCACGAGAGTCATTCCTTTCATCTAAACAAATGCAGAGGCCAGGAACAGAGGCCCATTTCCCAGGGACCATGTGGGCTCAGAGGAGAGAAAGTCTCAGCCCAGATACTGTGAGGAGTCATCAAAATCTGCTAACAACAAATAAGGTTTCATAATTGACTAACTAGGACTAGTTAAAAAATACCTGATTTCTCCAAGACACTTCTTTTTCAGCATTGCAACTTTTTTTTAACCAAAGATTATAACATGTTTATTTTGTGCTCCACCTAATTATTTTCCTTTATATTCTTCAGCTCACAGAGCTGATACACACACAGAGAAGAAACACAATTATCAATCCATTCATTCCCAAGGTCTAAGGAAGAAAGACAGAGAAAAAAAAAAAAGGAAAGGGAGGAGGAGGAGAAGAAGAAGAAGAAGAAGAAGAAGAAGAAGAAGAAGAAGAAGAAGAAGAAGAAAAAGAAGAAGGAAGAAGAAGAAGAGAAGAAGAAAAGAAGGAAGAAGAAGAAGAAGGAAGAAGAAGGAAGAAGAAGAAGAAGAAGAAGAAGAAGGAAGAAGAAGAAGAAGGAAGAAGAAGGAAGAAGAAGAAGAAGAAGAAGAAGAAGAAGAAGAAGAAAAAGAAGAAAAAGAAGGAAGAAGAAGAAGAAGAAAGAGGAAGAGAGAGAGAGAGAGAGAGAGGATCATTAAAGGATCTTCTTTTTTTTTTTTTAATGCAGAGAATAGAACAGAAAGAAGTCCACAGAGAAGTATAGACAAAAACAATCCTGAAAGCTACAGATTGAACCATATATTATGGTTCTGCAGTTTCATGTATTACTCTTCCCCAGCTTTCTCAACAATGTTCCCATACTAGGTACCTTCTTGCCCTCCCCTCTCCTGTTTTCCAGCTTTGTTTTAATTCCTCATTTGAATGTAAGCACCTTAAAGGCAGACATGATCTTTCTGCTTGTATTTGTTTTCTAGAACTGCATCTAGTATGCACTTAATACATTTTGTTGATTTTTTTTTTTTTTACATTCTATTAGGTATTTGGAAATGCTTATTTTTTATTTAAAATTTATTAAGTTCAGAATAAAAATAAATTTTTAAAAACATAACATAATAACACAATTTTTGAGAGGACAGTGAAAGTATGGGAGGGATAAATTTTTACCTTGAGTCAAAATATACAGGACTTTGATGAAATAAAAACAGAGAATTGTTAAATCCAGGAAGGATTTCAAAATTTAATTTTTAGTTAAGGTGAACCTGAAATTCTTCCTATGGAAATAGCAGCTCCTGCAGGCTACTCAGACCCTAAACTGTAATCCTAACCAAAAAATGGAAAATATATAGTAAGGCATTCCTCTTTCCCACTTCTCATGCCCAATGTCTGAACATACCCATGGGCATTGGCATAGGTCTTTTCTGGCATATATATACACACTAGAAGAAAAAGGAGGAAACTGCTTTTATTACTTAGAATGCATAGAATTGCTTGGAACTAGGAAATGAAAATGAATATGGCTGACTCTCCAGGATGTTGCTCAACAGTTTGTTTATTCCTTAGATTCTGAGAATAGGCTAAGTTTGTTTTTCTCAAAGACTTGTTTATTTAAGATTCTTCTGTAGGATAGGGATTATGTCATGCAGTCTTTGTGTTCAATAGTTTTCAGCACTAGGTAAGACATAGAGTACTGTATTGTTATGCCACAGTTCTCTTTTATTGTCCTGACTCAGTTTCCCTATATTGCCTTGCCTCAGTTTCCCTAATTGTTCTGCCTCAGTTTATAATTGTTCTGCTCAATCCTACAAAACCACCCCTCCCTCTTAATCAGAATATTTGATAAGGATAAAAGATCTTATATTTTAGAATATTATCCCATCCCAAGCTATTAGAATATTAGATACTGTCTTATCAAGATACCTCTCCCCATCTCAGAGTATCTCATCCCACTCTGTCAGAGTCCCATTCCCACTCCACCCTTGCCTGGATCTACCCCCTGAGTTTGAGCCACGTGTATATATGTCATTGAGAACTCACATTGTTTGCTGGATTCTTGGAGATGATTGTCTCATTCAGCCCTGGGACCAAACCATGGGTCCATTTGGTCCCAGTAAATTTCTCCTTTTCAAATAAAATATTAAATACTCTCTAATCTCTATCTTGCCTCAGTTTCTTCAGCATTACATTTTGAAGGCTTCCCAGTGAGATATTAGAAAATGAGAGTAGAATCGGAGAATAGAAACATTCGGGTTTCTGCCTTGGGTCTCAGGGCAGCTGGGGATCTAGGTTCTTTGCTTGGAGAGGCTGGCCCTCTGGATTTTTTTCCAGAGCCTCCAGGAAAGAGAGCAGTTTTCAGCTACAACTGTGCCTGATGCCTGATGGTGGACACCTTCATTTGGCCAAGGGAGAATCTGGTTTCAAATTCCTGCAGGATAAATTTTCTGTCTAGTGTGATTGCTAGCAAATCTAGTCCCCAGAAAAAGTTGGGATGATGAGCGATACAACTCTGGGAAGTGCCAATAGGATGCTGTGTGGCACTATCTGGTTCTGAGTACCTGCTATTATCTGAGTACCACATAGTAAAACCAGTACTATCTGGTTTTAACCTGGGCATTCTCTGTGAAGACAGAGAAATGCAACAAACTGGATCTTGGAAAAAAAGCTCCATTTAGATTCTGGGGGGAAAGACTCTTGAGCTTCCCTCAGAGCTATTCTAGAGTTTCAAGATGGCCCCTGCTCTGTGCATTAAATGTTTTGTTTGATGTTGTAGCTGCACAGTTTATGTCTGTGTGTTCTGTGTGACTTGTCTGTCTGTTCTGTTGGTTAAGAGCTCTTCTAAGGGTTTAAGAACAATGATTAAGAAATTTGGGAATTGGTTATTTCAATGTTGCAACTGTACTTAGTATAAAATTTGCTTGTGATAATTTGTAAATATTTTAAATTCCATGAAATAGTATAAAATTCAGGCTTAGCTTGGAATGGGTTAGGCTGATAAGGCCGCTGGAGAACAAAATGAGTTTATGCTAATTGCTTTGAAACTCAAGCTGGAGAAAACATTTGATTAGGAATTTTAGGATGATTCTAAAATTGTGGAAAATAATTTACTACTACCTTTGTATGCCAGATTTGTTCTGAATATTCTTTTGGGCAGCTTTAAAATTGTGGGAAATAATTTTATTGTTGCCTATGCAGACTAGATTTAGTTACTTTTAAGTATAAGATCTTAAAAGAACAGTAGCTTGTTCTGTTAACTTGCCTGAAAGGGGTAACTTGTCTCTAATTAGGTAAAGAAGGGTCTCTGGCCAAAGTTGGAGCTTAGGAAAAGTCCAATGGGAATAATGGTCATATGGGGCCAGAGAGAGAAAAAAAAAACTATGATGTTTAGCAAAATTCATTATTTGAAATATAATAGGAAAAGCAGTTTTATATTATCAGGAATTTAAAGCTGTATTTAATTGGATTTTAAGTTAAAATATAAGTTATTAAAACAAAATGCTAGTAACTTATTTTGGGAGGTCGTGTTTGTAACTAACTAATTAGATGGTATGTTGCTTTCTAGAAGTATTGGGTAATTTGTAAACTATGAGTTATGCCTTAAAAATTTGTCAGCTCTGCTGGGTAAGTTTTATGAAATTTGGTTCAAAGTTATTTGCAAATCTTGAAGTTTAAAAGTTAAAAAAGTGAGTTAAAGACAAGGGACAAAAAATATTGATTTGCAAAAGCAATTAACAGTTTAAAGGGAGCATCTAGTATTGGTTTGGGAGTGTTTAAAGTATGTTAGAGAAGGTTTGAGCAAGTAGGCATTGGGAGGAGAGAAACAGAGATGGGACAGGAAGAGATAGTGCAAGAGAAGGAGGAAGAGAGAGGAAAATGGCTTTTCAGAAATAGGGACCAAAAAGGCACTAATCCCTTGTGAGTGCCATTTGCCATGGGGAAAGGAGATACCTCAGGAGGTTAGAGCCTTCTTTAGCTGGCAGATTGTATCCCCGGGGGAAATGGCACTCTAAAAAAGTTACCTGTGAGAAGTTGGGGTCGGGAAGCATGGTGGAATGGGGAAAGGACAACCATGTGGAAAGGGACAATCGAATCTTCCTCCCCCATGAAGATGGTGGCTTTTTTTTTTTTTTAAACAAACTGCAGCTCCTTGCTGGTTCAAATATTAATTGCTTCTACTGTTTAAAGGATATTTTAAAGAATCTTTCAGATTCTTTTATGTGGAATTGGGTATTCTATATAAGTTTAATTAATTGTATCCTAAGATTATGCCCCTTATTTTTAAAGGGCTTCTGAAAATAATAGTTTTTCCTTGTCCTTTTGAAAATGTTTCTATTAAATATGAAAGATAACTTGTGAACTTACTGAAATAAACTTATTACTGTTATCAATATGAGGTTATGGTATTTCTAAAAGTAATAGTTTTAAGAACTTCTTGGATTCTTTTATGTGGTATTAGGATATTCTGTATAGGATATTCTATCTAAGTTTTAATCGATTGTATTGGGTCATCCTGAGGTCATTTAAAGATAGCCTCTGAAAATAATATTTTTTTATTCTTTTGAAAATGTTTCTGTTATAGACAATAATAGACAATAATAATAATAAATTTGGGATATTTATCTATGTATTGGGTATTTTCGTAAACAAACTGATTTGTATGATATGCATACTGTTCACTTATGGAAACATCTACTTAGATATGAAAGAAATGAACTTACTGAGACAAATTCTTGCTGTTATAAATATATGTGGTATGGTAAATGTTTAGGATTTATCTGAAACTTTGGTTAATGGGATTTGTTATTGGAAGTAAAATTTCTTGGGCTTGTAGTTAATGCTGTTTGGGAGTTTTAAAGCTCCACCCTCTGACAGTTAGTGGGACAATTAACTGGAGTAAAAAGGAATTTAAACTATTTTATCCTGTTTTGTTGAAAGTTAAGTTTTAACTGCTTATGTTATGGTTGTGTCCCTGCATTTTTTCCTCCTGTGACTAATTTTTATGATCAGAGCAATAGTTAATGCAATTCAATTATGTCATACCTTGCTATTTCCAATCTGGTTATATGTCATACCTTGCTATTTCCAATCTGGTTATATGTAATCATTATATCCTAAATACTTGGGCAAATAAGTATTTAGTCTGATCATCTATATATTACAGGAAATTGTGTCTGGATATTCAAGTTTTTTTTTTTTTTTTTTTTTTTTTAAGGTTTCTAACTAATGAAAGAACAAAAGCCTAACTGCCATTTTATCTATTGGGACTATAGCTGACAGCCGTTTGCCTGTCTTGTGAAGAAAACCTATTAAACGGCTGGCTAATTCATACTGGCTTCTTCACATTTTGTATCAGTCTGTTCTAACCTTTATTTGTTAGATTTGTATTTTTTTGTTCTGGATTTTGGTCAACTTACAGGTATTGACTTGATTCTGAGACATGGATCAGCCCATCTGAAGCTTTGGTAGCAGGCAGCACAGCCACGCCCATTCCCTCCCTGGATGAAGCATCTCGGCTCATCCTCAGAATGAAGCAGTTTTTGAGAGAACACTGCTCCTGATGTAATTTGGACTGATATAAAGGAGTGGGAAAGTGATTGAATTATTGTTAAAATTTTAACTGTATTACTGTCTTTAAGATTTGTTAAAGCTGTATAACCATTTTTATATGTTTGAGGGATTTTTAGGAAACTTACTGTATTAATCTATTATGTATAGGAATTTTGATTCACTCTTGGGATTTATATGTGGAATGGCTATTTGATAATTCCTTTCCATGAGACAAAAAGGGAGGAAGAAACTGGTTAGGAAATTGGGGAAACTGATATATTTTTCTTAGCCACTTCTGCTCCACCCCCATCTCATTAGTTCAGATTGAGTTGGAAATCCTTTAAACAGTCCTTTTCATTTTTACTCCTTGCTTAAAATTTACTGGACTATGATTTGCTGGTTATGTTTTAACTTTGAAATCCCTTATTCTGCTGGAATTACCCTTGCCGATTCAATTTTTGGGATTATTTTTAAGAAACAACCAGAAATCAGACATCTGTCTGGGGACTGGTAGTCTCTCTGATCTGTTTCTACACTCCAGTTACCCCAATTTCTCAATTAGTATTTCAGCATTCTCAAAGGACCTTGCAATTTGGTATCAGGCCTCTAATAGTTCAGGGTTGCCTGCCTTGGTCTAACTGCATAATTACTCAGAAATCTGGCTCTTGTTTTATCGAGAGGGGACAGATGGAGCTACTCCAGGCCCCATTTCCCCCCACTTTGGAGTCCCTGACAGACTTGGGGTGCTCTTCTTGGGATGGGCATTAGGACTGTCTTGAGCACTGCTACTCCCTATTTAAGTAGAGGCTAAGTTCAATGCACAAATGACCACAGACCTAACTCACAGTGAACTGTCCATCTCAAACTGAATTCTCTGGCTTAAATGCTCCCCAACTGCAGAAGATCTGCTATTTCTGCAACAGGGAAGCCTGTGTGCCTCTCTAAATGATGAATGCTGTTTTTATGTTAACAACTCTGGAGTTATCAGGGAGAGACTTGTCTGTAATGTTCTCTTCTCTAAAATATAATAGTTCTCTGGGAGCAGGTTTTTGGGGGGGCTTCTGGGAGCAGCCTTAGTTTCAGTTTAAAATAATAATCACCTCAAATGCAGCCAGCTGTTAAAAGTTCAGATCCTTTATTGTCTCTTCCAAAATAGCCTGGTTAGCTTTCTTAGAGTCCTTATCTCTCTCCTTGGTTCCAAGAGCTCCTGTCACTAGTCCTTTACTTCTTCCAGCTTCAGCCTCTCGCTCTCTCTGAATCCAAAACCTCCAGCCAGCACAAAGATCGAATATGGAATGAATCTGACTCCTCCTTCAAGAAAGTAGGCTTGTGGGAGCTGTGACTTGTGAATCTCCTCTACTGAATCCTGACTTGTGAATCTCCTGAAGTCTCTCTTTTTTTTTTCTCTTGAAGTCTCTGGTTGGCTTGTGGGAGCTCCTTATATATGATCTCTTAAAGGTGTGAACTCTAAAGGTGTGAGAGGTGTGAACTCTAATGTGTAAGCTAATGTGTGAACTCTCCCAAAGATGTGAGCTCCAAAGGAGTGAACCAAGTACATAAGCATTGTTTCTATCAATTTCAGTGACCTAGCACCCTGTTTCAAGTTCTGGCCCATAATATTTCCCATTTTCTTTTGATTTAGAACATAGGTGGTCATGACTTCCCTGACTTCTCAAGGAGGTGAGAACCTCCCAAAAGAAGGTGATCACACCTTCCTTGACTGCTCAAAAAAGAAGTGAAAACACCACAAAAAGGAGGTGGTCACACCCTCCCTGACTTCTCAGGAAGGAAGATGAAAACACCAAAGGAAATGGGAAATCAAATCAGATTAGCAGGTTTCTGAAGGGGCTCACTTTTAAAACAGGTATACATAAATCCATCAATATGGGAGGTATTACACATAATTACATAAATTACATTAACACAGGCTAGAAGTAATGTAACAAATAACATGAACCAACATGAGGAATTATACATATCTATAAGTCCTAGAAATAGTCCAAAAGGAATCCATTGTCCATTAGTTCATGTGCCAGGAGTCCAATAATTCCTGCAAGTTTTGAAGTCCTGAAATAGTCTCATCAACAATTTTTCATCTCAAGGAATCCAATGATTTCTGCTGGTTTTCAAGTCCTGCAACAGTCTCTATCAACAATTTTTCATCTCAGGGAATCCAATGATTCCTGCTGGTTTTAAAGTCCTGCAACAGTCTCATTATCAGCCATGCTCTTTCAGTGTCAGATGTTTCATAGATCTTCTCCTTTGTTTTGAGGTTTTTCTCCTTTTCTGTCTCTCTCTAGATGCTCATTGCATAAGTCCTAGAAATAGTCCAAAAGGAATCTATTGTCCATTAGTTCATGTACTAGGAATCCAATAATTCCCACAAGTTTTGAAGTCCTACAATAGTCTCATCTTGTGTTAGGGAATCCAGTGATTCCTGATGGTTTTCAAGTCCTGCAACAGTCTTAATCTCATGTTAGGGAATCCAGTGATTCCTGCAGATTTTGTTCTTAGGTCTTCTCCTTTGTTTCCATATTTTTCTCTTTTTCTGTCTTTCTCCAAGTGCTCGTTGCCACCCATCTGTTTCCTTCTCCATCTGTAAGAATACAAGCAAACCCTTTCTCCCAAGCAGTTAACCTAGCTAATTCCTTTCTATTTACCATTTTCTAAATTTCTCCTCATCATCTGGCAATTACATTGGAGGTGTTTGCACTGGACACTGCTCTCTTGGTTTAAAAAGTCTGTATTCTCCCCAATTGTAATCCCTTTCTGCTATCTGATTGCTTTTTGGCTGACTGATAACATCAGAGTCCTGATCTTCTAAAGACTCTCTGGGTGTAACCTCAGCTGCCATCATGCCCCACCAGTCTTTTGTATGATATCTTGGAGCTGGGCCCTGCCTCTCATTTCCATCACAGGATCTGCATTTATAAAATCAGATACAACCTGTCCTTCATTTTTTGCCTTAATTAATGCTTTTTCTAATCTTGTCACAGGCTGCTTTCATAGGTGATTCTGTTTGTGTCACTGCCTCTCCTCTTCCTCCTTCTCCCTCCACCCATGAATGGTTAATTGAGGAAGGGAGGTCAGGGGAATGATCTAATTTCTCCTGCTGTGAATTCTTATCTGATTCTTCATCCTTTTCACCTAGTTTAGTAGGCACCTCCCCCTCCTGCTCTTTCTTCTTTTTCCTTATTTTATAATTTATATAATTTCCTAAAGCCAGTTGTATTAAATTATATGTATTAAGTGTGTCTTTGGAAATTGAGTCAGGTCCATTATCATTATGGGATTGACAAAGTTGCTCTCTTACTAATTTCTGCTCCTCTAGATCCAATTCTTTTTCCATAGAGAACCAAGGACATATATACTATACAGTTTCTAAAAGTTCAGTGTTATGTACTGTATTGTTATGCCACAGTTCTCTTTTATTGTCCTGACTTAGTTTCCCTAATTATCCTGACTCAGTTTCCCTAAATTGTCCTGCCTGTTTCCCTAATTGTTCTTCCTCAGTTTATAATTGTTCTGCTCAATCCTGAAAAACTACCCCTCCCTCTTAATCAAAACATTTGATAAGATAAAAGATCTTATATTTTAGAATATTAGAATGCCTCTCCCCATCCCAAGCTATTAGAATATCAGATACTGTCTTATCAAGATGTCTCTCCCCATTTCCGGGATGCCCCCCATCTCCAGTGGCTCACCCCATCCTGTCAAAGTCCCATTCCCTCTCTCAGCACCCTGACTCCACCCCTGCCTCAGTCTACCCCCCTCAGTTTGAGCCACGTGTAT
Organism: Antechinus flavipes; assembly: GCF_016432865.1. Taxonomy (NCBI): domain Eukaryota; kingdom Metazoa; phylum Chordata; class Mammalia; order Dasyuromorphia; family Dasyuridae; genus Antechinus; species Antechinus flavipes. The sequence goes on from NC_067401.1 coordinate 181,852,802, forward strand.
ATATGTCATTGAGAACTCACATTGTTTGCTGGATTTTTGGAGACAATATTCTCATTCAGCCCTGGGATCAAACCATGGATCCATTTGGTCCCAGTAAATCTTTCCCTTTCAAATAAAATATTAAATACTCTTTAACCTCTATCTTGCTTCAGTTTCTCCAGCATTATAGCATGTCATAAAATTTTAAGAGTTTCAATGGCTTAAGAGAAAATCTAATTTAACCTTTTAATATGAGGAAATGTAAGATCAATGAGATTAAATGACATTTGTGGAAATCAATCACTAAACATTTATTTATTCAACATTTACCATATATATATTTTGCTAGGCAATGGGAAAGCAAAGATGAAAAATGAAACCATCCCTACTTTCAAAGATCTTATAAGAATTGGTAAAACACCATATATGTAAGAATAATACTGTAATACCAGAGATACTGAGGCAAGCAAAAGATTGGTTTTTAATCTTTAATGTGGAGTTTAGGCTAGTCAATCAGATGGGACTCTTGTCCAAAGCATTCAGTACAGATAAACCAAGGCAGGGAATTTATATGGGATTTTAGCTAACTAGGATTTGCAAACAGAACACATAACCTGAATACACAATCTTGTAGGGAGAACAAAGGCAAAGGTGGGGGAAGGACACTTGAAGGACAGAGAAGCCACAATTCCAGGAAAGGAGCATAATTTAATCCTGACAGGATAGGGGTCAAGATAAGAAGGTCGAGGACTGGAGACAGCAAGATGAGGAACAATACTCAAATGAAGGGGGAACTATCTTAGCAAGGATCAAGATAATGCACCTGGAGTTTATGACAGATCAGAGCTCCAAGGTTTTTCCTGCGCTCTTTTTTTAAAACTCAATTTTCAGTCCTAATGGCAAGGAAGAGAGGATGGCTATGATTTTTTTATTCAGGGTTCAAAAATACAAAATAGTTAAAACAAATAATTGTGGAAGGCATTAGCAATTGGAGACATTAAGAAAGGCTTCCTGAAGAGGATTATATTAGTCAGAAGTCAGGAGGTAGCACATTCCAGGAATAGAGAGCAAGTGGTAAAGAGCATCAAGATGGGAGAGGGAGTACCATGCATGATGAAGAGAGAGAAGGCCAATTCAACTAGAATGTAGAATTTATTGAGGATCCCATGAGGAGAAAAGGACTTCCTGCAATCAAAAACTGAGAATTATACTGGCGTCATTCCAATGTACAGAGGCTAAAAATCACAAGCAAAAAAAATCAAACCCCTATTTCTCTCTTTTGTCCACAAAAATATCATGGCATATCAAAATCGCTTATTAAAAGCTAAAAGTATAATTTTGAGATAAAAACAAAATATATAATAATTTTCTATTTAAAAATATTAAGAGGTAGGGAAGGATTTTTTTCCTCCATGTTCTTTTTGGGAACTACATTCTCCAAAAGTCTGTATAAAATTCTATCATATCAGTTTTGAAGGAAGATAGGAATCTAACAGAGGGAAGAGACTAGTTTCAGCAACAGAGGTGAAAAGGGATAGGAAGAAGAAATGAAACCATGTCTTGTTTATCTGATTGCTGTGACAGGAAGCAACAATGTTCTCATAACACTCTCTAAGTTCCTAGGTTAATATCCTGTTATGAGTGCTCATAATTTTTAGTGACACCTTTAGATGAAAAATTCAACAACCATACGAAGGAATGCTCCAAACTGCTAATAACAGAAATCCAAAGTAAAATGATACTAAAATTTCACCTCATATCCACTGTATTGGGAAGAGAAAGGACAAAAAGTAAAAATGGCAAATACTGGAGAAATAAGCACTTATTAGTGAAACTGCAAATTCATCTAACCTTTTTGGAAAACAATTTGGTATGTAGGATACTGGAGAAAATACTAAATTATATATACCCTTCTCCAAAGACAGCAATGTATTAAGCATATATTGAAAGATAAAGGGATAAGAGAGATATTATCGGAATCCAGAGACAAAACTGATAAATAGAAGTATGTATAGAATAATTTTACATATACATACACACCTTTGTGTGTCTAATGATAGCTTTCTCTAGGGCAGAAATGGGGAAAGGGAAGAAAAAATGGGGAAAAAGAAATCTACATGATAATTGTATATATATTTGTAAGGAATGGTGAGTAGATTTGCAATTTCATGTGAGAATATCTTTTTCATTGCACCCTGTTATGGAAATGCTTATTTGTTCCATAAATGTAAAATTAAAAAGAAGTAAGAGGGAGAGATCCCTGAATATGTCTATATTTAGAGCAGTCCTTTACTGTTAGCAAAGAACTAGAAACAAAATGAGTCCTCATTGATTGGGGAATGACAACAAATTATGGAATACTTGTATATATGTTATGAAACTGTGAATATGAAAATTCAGGCAAACTTGGAAAGACTTGTTTGAACTTGTACAGAGCTAAGTCTGAAGAATCAGAAGAACAATTTATACAGTGACTATAGAAATGCAAGGGAAATGACACTGTGAAAGACATCAAGACTCTGATCAATGCAGAGAGTAAGATATAAGAAGAATGGAAAGGAGCCAGATTATAAACTTTAAAAACCAAACAGGATTTCATATTTTATCATGGAAGTAAAATGGAGTTATTTGAATTAATTGAATAAGGATCCTATGTGGTTGGGATTACTTTCATGGCTGAGTGGAAGCAGTGAAACCAATCAGCAAACTATTGCTATAGTACAGGTATGAGATGATTAGGACGGGCACCAGAGAAACTGATAATAATAGGAAAGTTAGAAAACAGGGAAGAGAGTTGTTTTATTTTGTTTTGTTGGTAGGGAGAGGAAGATAATGACAATTTTGAATTACGATGAATTTAGGATGCCTAGAGAACATCCAGTTAATGATGTCCAATAGGCACTTAAGGATGCAAGACAAAGTTAGGAGAGAGATTAGGGCTATGTAAATAGATATGAGAATCATGTGCATATAGAAATGATCATTGAATTCATGGTGGAAAGCTTAGCTACTTTCAATCATGAAATCTTGATTGCAAATATTCCTCCTGACATAATAATTTGAATACAATTTGGGAAACATCTCATAAAGTTTCTCTGGCCAAAAGTAATCTTGGTTCCCCTGCAAGCACTCAGGTAAACACAGGCATTAAACATAACTGGTTTTGTTTATTTAGAAGTAATGTAACATCCTGAATAGACAACTGAACATGAAAACCTAGATTCAAGTAATGCTGCTGACATATTCTATGACCCTGAGCAAATCTGCAGCACTATCCTAAGAAAGATACATAAAAGCAATGATCAGGCTGGCACTGTTGCTACTTCAATCTTAGAGCTTCTATCTAGTACCAACTTATTCTCTCCATATCATACAGACTTAGTGGTCTATATCATGTTTCTCTTCCATCCATAACCAGTATATTCTCATTCTCATTCTCTCTCTCTCTCTCTCTCTCTCTCTCTCTCTCTCTCTCTCTCTCTCTCTCTCTCTTTTTATGTGTGTGTGTGTGTGTGTGTGTGTGTGTGTGTCTCTCTCTCTCTCTGTCTTTCTTCCCACTGTCAGAAAAGTCACTGAAATAAAACCTTTTTAATTTTAGTAAACAGTTTTTAATTAAGGCAAAAGTTAAGCCATTATTTACAGATCCCTACAAACTGAATAAGGCCTTCTTTTTTAAAAAAAAAGTAAAGCAATCTTTTAAGTTCATATAGTACTTATCTGAGATTATAGATGAGAATGATATCATATCAAATTGCCATCTCGAATTGTAATGAACAGGAGGAAAATATCTTTTGTTTCTAATTCAAAATAAGCTAAGTCATCTAATATGGCTTTTATTGTTCTTTGTTAAAACATGTTCCTTTTGAGTTGTGGGTTTTTTTGCAATACATTAATAACCTTCTCATGCTTTACATTTGTGTTCTCATATTTAACATTTAACATGTTTTCTTTTGTCTATTCATTATCTACAAATCTATATTTCACTCAACTCCAGGGGAATTTTAACAAAACATGGTCTTGTAAGTTAAGTTTTTGGTTACAGCTCAGTTCTCAATAAAGTCAATAGTCGATCAATATTAAGCTCCTAGTATGTGCCAGGCACTATTCTAAGCATTAAGGATTCAAAAAGAAGCTAAAAATAATGCCTGCTTCTCAAGGAACTAACAATCCAAACATTGTTTATTTCCTTCTCCCAGTGCTAAAATCCTACTCCCAAATCTATAACTATTTGAATGGGATCCTCAGAGTATCTAAAAATAGCATTGATTCTTGGGAAGATTGACCCTACAGACTTTGGAGGGATGAACTGGGGACAGTTCCAAAGACAATGCTGCTTAAATAGGAAAATTTAAAGCTAATTCAGAAAAGTAGCATTGATTAGAGAAGTTAACTTGATCACATTTATTCTATGCATAAGAAAGATTACACTGACAGTTCTGTGAAAGTAGGCTGATTGGAATAAGCAGAAAATAGAAACAGAAAAATATTAGGAGGGCATTGCTATAGCCTGGGAAAATATTATTGAGGGTCTTTGTTAGTTTAGTGGCAGTAGAAATAGGAAGGAAAGGGATAGGTATGAGTATTATTTTTTAAATATAATTGGTAAAACTTGGTAAATGATTGAATAGCCAAGATAAAGGAAAAGGAATAATCAAAGCTAAAAACTCAAGATTTTGAACATAGGGCTCTAGATTGGGAAATTGTGGGAAGTAGCAGAATAAGGCAGGAAATTGCTGCCTCTTTCCAATTCCCCCATAAAAATTTAAAATAATGCCCCAAAGTAAATTTTAAAGCAGCAGAAATAATTAAAAGTCGGATTTAGGTAGTCATCCAGCTTAAGGCAATTTGGGAGGATGTTAGGAAAGATATAATCTCCTGGGATGATAGTCTTGTCAGATTGAAATGCAGATACCTCAAACAGATACACCTGAGGCAACCAATAATAAACTTTGGGGGCAGTTTATGGCAGCAGCCTTAGCTTTGAAAACTATTGCCCTGTGGACAGTGCAGAGTTTAGGTGACTGATAAAGGAAAATTTGTTGGGGAGCCCTTCACTGGTGTTGAACAGAGGTCCAACCATACTCTCAGAATGAGTCTCAAACTGTGGTTGTGAAGAAGGAGGAGCAAGCACATGTTGGTGAGTGTGGTTGCAGAGAGGTTTTGATTCCATAGCAGAGGGGTAAGATGATGTTTGCAGCCACTTGAGGGACCAAAGGGAGCAAATATGATGACAGTAATACAACTGGTCACAACTCAGGAATGGAGTGGAGGACCTGAGGTCCCTTATAGACTAAGGTGCAAGATGGCCTTGGATTATAGGACACTGGAAGAACTAAGATATCAAAGGCCTCCAGATAGAGCTCAGAAAATAACAACATGAAAAACCTGAAACCTGAGACAGGCTTAGCAGTATACCCCTGTTATGGGCCAGAACTCTATACTTGAAACAAAGATTCTTATAAGATCTTAAGTCAGTGGAATTGATAAGACAATAGTTATATAATTTAGCATGGTGATTAATAGTTCTCTAGTTCAGTATGATTGATTTAATATTACAACAAATAATGGTTCCCTAGTGATATAATGATTGGTTTATACTCAGTATACTGTAAATGATCTAATTATAATAGAGCATATAAACTGGGACAAACTCAACCAATGTCACAGTTGAAGAAGATAGAGGACTGGAGGTGGGAGCTCAAGATCTCAGAGCCAAGAAGAGAGATTCACTCCATCTCACACTATCGTGGTGGCTGGCCTGTCCACCTGCATTTCCTCCACTGAGATCCCAGGCAAGGAGACAATAAAGAATTTGGATTTTAACACCAAGTTATTCTTGTGATGATTAATCTGCTGAAAGGAAGGCTGCTCCAAGACCTCTAGAAAACCAACCAGAACACTACATACCCCAACTCTAACATACAGTTAACAGGCTTTTCTAAAATCTGCCTGTTCATCATTTCTTATTGTACAATAGTATTCCATTATATTCATATACCATAATTTGTTCAAACATTCTCTCAGTTTCCAATATTTTGCCATTACAAAAAAGGGCTGTTATAAATATTTTGCACCTATCTTTTCTCCTTTTTCAGATCTCTTTTGGGATGCACACTTGTAGTGATATTACTGGTTCAAAAGGTATGCACAGTCTGATAGTTCTTTGGGCATAGTTCCAAATTGCTATCTAGAATGGTTACATCATCAATTTGATAAGGTTAGTGGCAGTCAGAGAGTTAAAATCCCCTTATAGTTGGCACATAGGTTCTTCATGAAAGAATTCATGAAAGCCAAAATATTAATTGGAAAAAATGAAAGTTTATTGTTGGACAGGAAGCTAGTTTTGCTAAGAGACTGACTTCTATAGTGGCAAAGTCCTACTAGGAAAAGGGAGGCTGACACTGAGAACAGAATGCCTTCTCAGCAGGCAGAATCCTAGCAAGTTGCTTTGGACCTTCTGCAAGGTCCTATTAGGGAAATGGAGTCTGGCACTGAGAAGGGAATGCCTTCTCAGCAGGCAAGGTCCTAGCAAGCTGCTTTGGACTTTCTTCAAAGAGTGAGTTTAGAAACTGCCCTTTAGAAGGAGTCTTGAGGCTTCAGATTGAGAAGGAAGCCAAGTTTCCAGGCCTAGATGCCTATCAGTATCTGGCCCAGATTTCCTATTGGAATTAACAACATTTCAAAGGGGTGCTTTTTTAAACCAAGATTTCTAATTGAATCAAAGGGTCTGGCATCCCTGAAAGATAATTTATCTGGGTGGGGAGATTTCAAAAGGGATCACAAATCAAAAGGGAACACAGTTTCAGGGTGATAATTTTAAAGGAAACAGTTTCCCTCTCCCTTCAAGTTCACAGCATTACCAACAATGAAAATTTTCCATATCCTCTCCAACATTTATCAAATTTCTTTTTTGTCATATTAGTCAATATGTTAGGTCTGAGGTAGTGTCTCAGAGTTGTTTTAATTTGCATTCCTCTAATCAAAAGTGATTTAGAGCACTTTTTCATATGCCTATAGATAGCTTTGATTTCTTCATATGGAAACTAGCTATTCATATCCTCAAGTCATTTGTTAACTGAGGAATGGTTTCTATTATTATAAATTTGACTCAGTTCTCTATATTTATGAAAAATGAAGCCTTTATCAGAGACACTTGCTGTAAAGAGTATTTTTCAGATTTCTTACTTTTCCTTTTTTTTTTTTTTTTTTAGCAACCTTAGTTGCAATGAATTTAGTTGCAAATGATTTTGAATTTAATGTAATCAAAATTTTCTGTTTTACATTTTGTTATGATCTCTTGTTTGGTCAACTTGTAACTCAATTAACTTCTCCTTTAAGAATTTGGATGCTATACCACTTGGTGCACATTTGTTTTGTATTGATATTATTTCATCATCTATGGTACATTTTATCAAGATGTAGTTTCCTTCCTTATCTCTTTTAATTAGGTTTATTTTTGCTTTTGCTTTGTCTGAAATCAGGATTGCTACCCATGCTTTTTTTTTTTTTTTTTTTTTTTTTTTTCAGTTAAAGCATGGTAGATTCTGCTCCAGGACCTTGCCTTCATTCTGTGTGGTTCTCTGCTTTAAGTCAACATATTGTAGGAATCTATTCTTTGTTCCTGTCCACTGTCTGCTTCAGTTTTATGGGAGAGTTCATCCTGTTCACATTCACCATTATGATTGTATTTCCCTCTATTGTATTTTTCCTCCTGTTTGCCCCCCCCCCCGTCTTTCTCTCTGTCTGTTTCTGTCTCTCTCTCTGTCTGTCTGTCTGTCTGTCTGTCTCTGTCTCTCTCTCTGTCTCTCTCTCTGTCTCTCTCTCTTTCTCCTTTCACCCTTTCTCTTCTAGACAGTATTTTGCTTTTGTCTACCATCTCATCCAGTTTGCCCTCTCATCTATCTGTCAGTTCTTCTCTACCCCCTTTATTTAATTTCACTTAGCATCAGTTCATGTAAGTCTCTCCAAGCCTCTCTGTATTCATCCTGCCAATCATTTCTTACAGAACAATAATATTCCATAACATTCATATACCATAATTTACCCAACCATTCTCCAATTGATGGGCATCCATTCATTTTCCAGTTTCTAGCCACTACAAACAGGGCTGCCACAAACAATCAGCACATACAGGTCCCTTTCCCTTCTTTAGTATCTCTTTGGGGTATAAGTCCAGTAGTAGCACTGCTGGACCAAAGGGTACGCACAGTTTGATAACTTTTGAGGCATAATTTCAGATTGCTCTCCAGGATGGCTGGATGAGCCATTCTTATCCCAAAAACTGGGATCTTTGAATAATCCCTATTTTTTCAAATAGTTTATATAGCATTGGAGTTAATTGTTCTTTAAATGTTTGGTAGAACTTGCATGTAAATCCATCTGATCCTGGGGATTTTTTCTTAGGGAGTTGGTTAATAGCTTGTTCTATTTCTTTTTCTAAGATGGTACTGTTTAGGATATTTACTTCTTCCTCTGTTAATCTGGGCAAGCTATATTTTTGAAGGTATTCTTCCATTTCATTTAAGTTGTTGAATTTATTGGCATAAAGTTGGGCAAAGTAATTCCTAATTATTGCTCTAATTCCCTCTTTGTTAGTGGCAAGTTCTCCCTTTTTATTTTTAAGACTAATAATTTGATTTTCCTCTTTCCTTTTTTTAATCAGATTTACTAAGGGTTTGTCTATTTTGTTGGTTTTTTCATCGAACCAACTCTTAGTTTTATTAATTCAATAGTTTTTTTTTTTTTTGCTTTCAATTTTATTGATCTCTCTTTTTATTTTTAGAATTTCAAGTTTAGTGTTTAACTGAGAGTTTTTAATTTGTTCCTTTTCTAGCATTTTTAGTTGCAAGCTCAATTCATTGACCTTCTCTTTTTCTATTTTATGCAAGTAAGCCTCTAGAGATATGAAATTTCCCCTTATTACTGCTTTGGCTGCATCCCACACATTTTGGTATGATGTCTCATTATTGTCGTTTTCTTGGGTGAAGTTATTAATTATGTCTATGATTTGCCGTTTCACCCAATCATTCTTTAGTATGAGATTACTTAGTTTTCAATTATTTTTTGGTCTACTTTCTCCTGGCTTTTTGTTGAATGTAATTTTCATTGCATCGTGGTCTGAAAAGGATGCATTTACTATTTCTGCCTTACTGCATTTGAGTTTGAGGTTTTTATGTCCTAATATATGGTCAATTTTTGTATAGGTTCCGTGAACTGCTGAAAAGAAAGAGTACTCCTTTCTGTCTCCACTTCGTTTTCTCCAGAGATCTATCATATCTAACTTTTCTAGTCTTCTATTTACCTCTTTGACTTCTTTCTTATTTATTTTGTGGTTTGATTTATCTAATTCTGAGAGTGCAAGGTTGAGATCTCCCATTATTATAGTTTTGCTGTCTATTTCTTCTTGCAGCTCTCTTAATTTCTCTTTAAGAATTTAGATGCTACACCACTTGGTGCATATATGTTTAATATTGATATTGCTTCCTTATCTATGCTACCCTTTAGCAAGATATAGTGCCCTTCTCTTTTAATTAGATCAATTTTTGCTTTTGCTTAATCTGAGATCAGGATGGCTACCCCTGCTTTTTTGACTTCACCTGAAGCATAGTAGATTTTGCTCCAACCTTTTACCTTTACTCTGCATGTATCTCCTTGTGTTTCCTGTAAACAACGTATTGTAGGATTCTGGCTTTTAATCCATTCTGCTAACTGCTTCCTCTTTATGGGGGAGTTTACCCCATTCACATTTATGATTAAAATTACCAATTCTGTATTACTTGCCATCTTGTTAACCCCTGTTTATGCTTTTCTCCCTTCTTTCCCCTTTACCCCCCTTCCCAGTATTAAACTTGTGAGCACCACTTGATTCTCACAGCCCTCCCCCCCGCCTTAGAGTTCCTCCCCTTTCTTACTCCTTTCCTCACAGTTTCCATATTCCCTTCCCCTTAGCTTATTCCTTCCCTTTTCACTTTTCCTGTCTCATTTTTCAATGAGGTGGGAGAAGTTTCACCATAAATTGAATATGTCTAAAAATTTTCTCTTAAAGACAATTCTGATGGCAGTAAGATACCCACTATATTCATCCCTCTCCATTCTTTCTCTCAGATATAATAGGTTTCCTTTGCCTCTTCGTGAGATGTAGTACCCCCACTTTATCCTTTTTCTGGTACAATGTCCTTTCTACCTCTAATTTCTAGAACAAGGTATACATGTATTCTTTATAGCAGAAATATCTTTATAGGAAAAATATACTTCCCAAGATTCCTTTTGACCTTTTTAGGCTTCTCTTGAGTTGTAGATCAAACTTATTGTTAATTTCTGTTTTTTTCATCAAAAATAGGTGAAATTCACTTATTTCGTTGAATGACCATCTTCTTCCCTGGAAAAAAATGCTCATTCTGGCTGGGTAAGTTATTTTTGGTTGCATACTGAGTTCCTTAGCCTTTCAGAATATCATATTCCAGGCCCTTCAATCTTTTAATGTGGATGCTGCTAGATCCTGGGTAATCCTTATTGTGGCTCTTCTATATTTGAATTGGGTTTTTCTAGCTGCTTGCAGTATTTTTTCCTTCATCTGAGGGTTCTGGCATTTGGCCACTATATTTCTTGGGGTGTTTTGATTTTAGGATCCCTTTCAGTAGGTGATCGATGAATTCTTTCAATGTCTATTTTACTCTCTGTTTCTATGACTTCTGGGCAGTTCTCTTTGATAATTTCCTAGAAAATAGTGTCTAAGGTCTTTTTTTCATCCTATTTTTCTGGGAGTCCAATAATTCTCAGATTGTCTCTCCTAATCTATTTTCCAGGTCTGTTATTTTCCCAAGAAGGTATTTCACATTCTTTTTCATTGTTTGATTTTTTTGGTTTTGCTTGACTGATTCTTGTCTCCTCGAGTCATTCAATTCCATTTGTTTGATTCTGATTTTCAATGAAGTATTTTCTTCACTCACTTTTTTTATATCTTTTTCTAATTGTCCAATTGAGTTGTTTTGTTCTATGGAATTTTTTTCCATTTCACCAATTTTATTTTTTAGAGAGCTATTTTCTGTTTTCAGCTCTCTAATCCTATTTTTCAAGGACTTGATTTCTTTATCCACTGCAGGGGGGGGTGGAGGGTGGGGAAAGAGCAGCAGCGAGGCCCTAACAGGACAGCGATGGCTGTGCTGCACCTGCACTCTGAGATTCTGAGAGCATGCTGAGACACTATGGGGGAGGGGTGGCCAAGTCCCTAGAGACTACAGTTGTTTGGGGTTTTATTCTTCACCCCCAGTGTTTTTAGCTTCTCTGCTGGGCTACTGACTAATAAGTCAGGGCAAAGTAGCCAATCCTGTAGCAAAGCTCTCCCCACAGAGACAGCTGAGATCACAACCCACCCCCTTCTGGTCTGCTTGGCTGTGAGCTGCCTCCCATGCTCTTGGTGCCACTTCCTGCCCTCAGCCTGCACCCGATCTAAAACCGTTCCCACCCTTGAGCAAAAATAGACCTTTACTGTTGAATTTCAAGGATGTCTTCTCTTGGTTTGTGGGGTTTTTTTCAGTCAAGTATTAATTTATAGGCTTGTAATGAAATGGATTCTGAGAGAAAACGCAGAGCTTACACAGCTGTGTGCCTCCTCTCCACCATCTTGGCTGGAAGTCCCCAGATTTCTATATTCAACTGATCATGTGTATTATTCACTCTTTTTTTTTTTTTTTTTTTAGATTTAATCTTTTATTATTCACTCTTTGAACCAATTCTGATAAGAGTAATATTCAAGTAATGCCCATCATCCACCCTCTCATCTTTCCCCCCATTATAATAGGTTTTTTTGCACCTCTTCATGTGAAATAATTTACTCTATTCTCTCTCTCCCTTCCTTCTACCCTGCGTACTCCTCTTTCTCACACATTCATTATTTTTATGTCACTCCCTCAAATTCATTTTATACTTGTATCCTCTTGTGATGACTGCGTTTAGCACTCAGATTATATTAAAATCAGCTGGAGTCAGAATAAGGGAAAATCCTTGATCTTTATTCTTTGTGGAGGTGAAGGAGAATGGCAATACGAAGTGAGAGCAGCCGCAACACGAATCCGCCCAGCAGTGCCTCTGGCTCTCTCACTCCACTCACCAAATCGTCTCTACCATCTCCTATACAACACATCAAAACTTGCACAGAGAGTGGGCGGGGCCATTCTTTCTTCAAGCATATATTAATAGAGTATTGTCCAATTGCTATTTAGCCTCATGTGCTTGGGACCTCAGTGCAACGACTCAAGAGCTTCAGCCCATTATATCCTCTGACTAAATATATTACTTCTAGATGTACTATTAGTGACACAATTTTTAAGAATTACAAGTATCATCTTCCCATGTAAAGATGTTAACAGTTCAGCTCCCTTATGTTTTCTTTCTCCTTTTTATCTGTTTAGGCTTCTCTTGGGTCTTGATAATGAAGATCAAATATTTTGTTCAGTTCTGGATTTCTTATAAAAACTTGAAAATTCTTCTATTTCATATTGAATCACCATTATTCCCTTGGAATATTATGCTTAATTTCATTGGGTAGGTGATTCTTGGTTGTGGTCTTAGATCCTTTGCTTTCTGGAAAATCATCTTCCATGACCTCTGATTCTTTAATGTTGCAGCTGCTAAATCCTGTGTAATCCTGATTGTGACTCCCTGTTATTTGAATTGGTTTTTTTCTGGTCACTTGCAGTATTTTTTCCTTTGACCTAACAATTTCATAATTTGGCTTTAATGTTCTTTGGAATTTTTATTTTGGGATCTCTTTTCTGAGATTATTAGTGGATTCTTTCAATATCAACTTTGCCCTCTGATTCCAGGATATCAGGGCAGTTTTCCTTCATAATTTCTCAAAAGATGCTGTCCAGGTCCTCCTTTTGCTTATGGCATTTAGGGCTCTTTGACATTATCTCTCCTGGATTTGTTTTCTAGATCTAGATTCTAGATTGTTTTTCCAATGAGATATTTTACATGTTCTTCTTTTTTTCTTCTTTTTTTTTATTTTTATTTTTTGATTGATTCTTAAATGTCTCATAGACTCATTAGCTTCCACTTCCCCACTTCTAACTTTTAAGGAGTTGTTTTCCTCAGTTGAGGAACTTCTTTTTCCAATTGTACTTTTTAAGTTTTCTTTAGTGGATTTTTGTACATCCTTTTTCATTTGGTCAATTCTACTTTTTAAGCAGTTATTTTCTTTTTCTAAGCTGTTGAACTTTTTTTTTCTTAATTCTATTGCATCACTTTCATTTCTTTTACCAATTTTTCTTCTCTTTTATATAATTTTAAAACTCTTTTATGAGTTCTTCAATGAGTTCTTTCTGGGCTTGAGATCACTTCCCATTTGGGGCGGGGGGCGTTTTGCCATTGTTGTCCTCTTCTGAGTTTGTGCCTTGATCTTACCCAGATTCTTTTTTTGGCTCATCTTTTTATTACTCTTCTTCTCAATTTGAATTTTGCTCACAGAGTGGAAGGAGAACTGTCTCAAAGGCTTCCTGTAACAGGGCTGCAGACCCTGGCTATTTATCTGGTGCTGCACTAATCTTAGCCTAAGGGACCCTTGTATCTGATGCTGCTCTGATGGAGTGGGGTGGGAGTGCCTGGCACTGCTGGAAGCCATAGGAATCTGGCACCTTATGTGGTACTCAGCTGGGGTTGTAATGCTGATGTCAAATGTATCCTAAGATATTGGGATGTTTCTTCATTTCCCTGGGCCTTCAGTGAAGCATGTGGTGGTCTGGCCATCAAAGGCTAACCTGTTTGCCTGGGGCTATACTGAAACATAGGGCAGTTCTTGGAGTTGGAATCTGCCCTTTCTCCTGGCTATAGTAAGATACAGAGACACTCTTGTTATTGGTGTTTGCCTGTTCCACCACACTGGGGCTCAGGATGGTCTGCTGGTTTTGCTGTTGTGGGGCTTGCTGTTGGCTTGCTAGTATGCTTCTGTTCTGGATTATATCCCCTTTTTACCCAAGTGAGATGGATCTTTCTTCCCAATCTTCCAAGTTTCTTGGGCCAAAAGATTGTTTCATCCCATTTTTTTTCTAATTCTGCTATTCTAGGATTTATTTTGGTTTTCTATTTTATGGTTGTTTGAAGGTGAATATGGAAGAGTTATGACTATTAATTGCTAATTCCACCATCTTGGCTCTTGGATATTTACTCAGCTGAATAAAATCAATTTAGAAAAGGAAACTGAACAAACCATAAGTGAACTACCTAAGAAAAAGGCATCAGAATCAGATGGTTTTACAAGTGAATTCCACCAAATATTTAAAGATCAAGTAATTCCAATATTAAATAATTTATTTTGAAGAATAGACAAGGAAGTAGTCTTACCAAATTCCTTTTATGAAACAAATATGATGCTGGTATCTAATCTAGGAAGAACAATAACAGAGAAAGAAAATTATAGACCAAAACTCACAAACGAATATTGATGCAAAAAATCATAAATAAATTAATAGCTAGGGGAATACAATAATATATCAAAAAGATTACACAATTTTGACCAAGTGGGATTTATTTTAGGAATGCAAGTCTGGTTCAATAGTAGGAAAACTATTAACATAATTTTTGATAACAAAAGTAATAAAAATCACAAAATTATATCAATAGATGCTGAAAAAGATTTTGACAAAATACAATTATCATTCCTAATTGGAAAAAAAAACACTTGAAAGTATAAGTTTAAATAGCTTTTCTTTTTTTTAATTGAAGTTTTTTATTTACAAAACAATACATGGGTAATTTTTCAACATTGATCTTTGCAAACTTTTTTGTTCTAAATCTTCCCCTCCTTTCCCCCCACTTCCTCCCCTAGCTGGCAGGTAGTCCAATACATGTTAAATATATTAAAATATATGTTAAATCCAATATGTGTATGTATATTTATACAGTTATCTTGCTGCACACACAAAAAAAATCAGCATTAGTTCATGTCAGTCTCTCCAAGGCTTTCTGAAATCATCCTGCTAGTCATTTACTACAGAACAATAATATTTCATAACATTTATATATCATAAATACATAATATCATAATATCATAATATATCAAATATCATAATACCATAATTTTATTCAACCATTCTCCAATTGATGAGCATCCATTCATTTTCCAGTTTCTTGTTACTACAAAAAGGGCTGCCACAAACATTTTTGCACATGTGGGTCTTTTCCCCTCCCTTAAGATCTCTTTGGTATATAATCCCAGTAGAAACACTGCTGCATTAAAGGTTATGCACAGTTTGATAACTTTTTGAGCATAGTTCCAAATTATGCTCCAGAATGGTTGGATCTGTTCACAGTTCCACCACCAAGGTATCAGTGTCCCAGTTTTCCCACATCCCCTCCAACATTTATCATTATCATTTCCTGTCATCTTAGTCAATCTGAAAGGTATGTAGTGGTATCCCAGTCTTACTTTGCATTTCTAGGATCAATAGTAATTTGGAGAACCTTTTCATATGATTAGAAATGGTTTCAATTTCTTCATCTGAAAATTGTCTGTTCATATGCTTTGACCATTTATCAATTAAAGAATGGCTTGAACTATTATAAATTAGAGTCAATTCTCTATATATTTTAGAAATGAGTCCTTTATCAGAACATTTTAATGTAAAGATATTTTCCCAGTTTATTGCTTCCCTTCTAATCTTGTCTGCATTGGTTTTGTTTGTACAAAACCTTTTTAAATTTTTAACCTTTTTAAGGTTCCATGAACTGCCAAGAAAAAAGTGTACTCCTTTCTGTCTCCAGAAATTCAATTTTCTCCAAAGATCTATCATACCTAATTTTTCTAGTATTCTATTTCCCTTTTTAACTTCTTATTTATTTTGTGGTTTGATTTTTCTAGTTCTGAGAAAACAGAGGTTGAGGTCTCCCACTATTACAGTTTTGCTGTCTATTTCTTTTTGCAGTTCTTTTAACTTCTCCTTTAGGAATTTAGATGCTACACCACTTGGTGCATATATGTTTAATATTGATATTGCTTCAATATCTATAGCACCCTTTAGCAAAATATAATTAGGTCAATTTTTGCTTTTGCTTGATCTGAGATCAGGATGGCTACCTTTGCTTTTTTAACTTCACCTCAAGCATAATAGATTTTGTTCTAGCCTTTTATCTTTATTCTGTATGTATCACTCTGCTTTAAATGTGTTTCTTGTAAACAACATATTGTAGGATTCTGACTTTTAATCCAGTCTGCTATCCACTTCCTCTTTATGAGTGAATTCACCCCATTCTCATTTATAGTTAAAACTACTAATTCTGTATTTCCTATATTAACCCTATACTTTTCTCTTTCCTTTTCCCCTTTCCTTCCTCCCCAGTATTTTACTTATGAGTACTACTTGTCTCAAGCAGTCCTCCCCCTTTAGAGACCCTTCCCCTTTCTTATACCTTTCCCCTACTATTTCTCTTTTCCCTTCTATTTAGCCTTCTCCTCTTTTCTCCTTTCCCCTCCCACTTTTCTATAAGGTGAGAGAAGTTTCTCAGTTAAACCAAATATGTCTAATACTCTTTCTCTAGACCAAATCTGATGAGAGTAAGATTTACACAGTATTTCTCACCTTTCCTTCTTTCCCTCAATTATAATGATTCCTTTGCTTCTTGCTGAGATGTAATTTCCCTCATTTTACCTCCACTTTCCCCTTTCTTTTTTATATTATAACAGTAAAATCAGATTATATATGCACTCTCTATGTATACCCATAAAAGAAATACAATTCTCAAGAGTTTTTTTTTTTTTTTCTTTTTACCTTTTATGTTTCTCTCTTGAGTTCTATATTTGGAGGTCAAATTTTTTGTTTAGTTCTGGTCTTTTCAGCAGAAATAAATAGAAATCACCTGTTGTCATTGAATGTCCATATTCTTTCCTGAAAGAAAATTCTCAGTTTATCAGGGTAATTTATTCTTGGCTGGCTGCATTTCAATTCCTTCACCTTTTGGAATATCAGATTCCAGGCTCTTTGATCCTTTAAAGTGAAAGCTGCTAGGTCCTGGGTAATCCTTATTGTTCCTTCTTGGTATTTGAATTGTTTCTCTCTGGCTATTTGTAATATTTTTTTACTGGTCCAAGAGCTCTGAAATTTAGCCACAATATTTCTTGGAGATTTAATTTTGGGGTCTCTCAGGAGGTGTTCAGTGAATTTTTACAATGGTTATTTTACCTTCTGATTCTATGATATCCATGTAGTTCTCTTTGATGATTTCCTGAAAAAGAGTGTCTAGACTTTTTTTCATCATTTTTTTTTTCAGGGAGTCCATTAATCCTTAGATTGTCTCTCTTAGATCTATTTTCCAGGTCAGTTGTTTTCCCAATTAGGTATTTTATATTTTTTTCTTTTTCTTTTTTCTTTTTTTTTCTTTTTTTTTTTTTTTTGGTTTTGCTTGACCGAGTCTTGCTGTCTAACTGAGTCATTCATTTCCACTTGTTCAGTTCTGAATTTTAGTGAATTGTTTTCTTCATTTACTTTTTTATTTCTTTTTGTATTTGTTCAATTGAATTTTTAAATGAGTTGTTTTGTTCTATGGAACTTTTTTCCATTTCACAAATTCTGTTTTTCTGGGAGTTGTTTCCTTTTTCCATTTTATCCAATCTATATTTTAATGAGTTATATGCCTTTTCCAAACCCTCTTACAAAATTTTAATTTCCTTTCCCCATTTTTCTTCTGGCTTTCTTTTAAGATTCTTGTGTGATGGGGACCAGGTTATAACACCTTTTGGGACTTCATCTGGAGACGATCTGCTTTTAGTCTCCTCAGGGTTTGAAATCCATTCTCTTTTACCATAAAAAACTGTCTATGGCCAGAGTTCTCTTTGCTTTTTTACTCATTTTTTTTTTAAAAAAGTTAAGGTCTGCTTTTAGGGAAGGGGAGGTTTTCCAAGCTTCCTCTACAAGTGGCAGCTTTTTCTACAAGTGGTCATGGCTACGCAGAGTCCATGCTAATTCACTCCCGGTTCTGGGTGGGTGTGGCCAGATCGTGTAAGATCCTGTCTTTCCGGGTTCATTATTTACCTTTTATGTTTGTGTTGGATGTTTTATAACTTCTCTGCTGATCTACTGGCTTGCAACCAGAGCAGAGTAGCCAGCACTGCTGTAGATTCCTCCTTGCAGATTCTCCATTGCCTGGAGTCTCCACTGCCCCATGGAATCTGCACCATCCTGGCTCTGCAAACACTGCTGTTTGTGCTCAGCCTGCTTGCACTTGGCTACCTCCCTCCATTTCTGAGCTTCAAAATTATCTTCTGCTGATAATTTGCTGCACTCCTGATATTCGTGGATTCTGCTAGTCCAGAACTAATTCAGAGACTGGATTTGCTAATTAGTCTGAGGGTTGTAGAGATCAGAAAGAAATGTGTGTCCTCTCTATCATCTTGGCTCCATTCCCTGGAAATCCCAGATTTTCTTTAAAATGCTATGAAGCAACTAATAAGTATTATCTGGAGATAAGCTGGCAACCTTCCCATTAAGATAAAGATGAAATAAGAATGCCTATTATCACAAATATTATTCAATATTGTGCTAGAAATGCTAGCAATAGCAATAAGAGAAGAAAAATAAAAGGAATCATAATAGTTAATGAATTAATAAAAATTTTTTTTTTGCAGATCATATGATGTTATACTTGCAGAATCCTAGAGAATCCACTAAAAAGCTAATTGAAACGTTTTAGAAGAGTAGTGGGATATAAAGTAAACTTCCATAAGGCATCAGCATTTCTATATATCACCAATAAAACTCTGATAGAAAAGATAACCAGATAATAATAGTTCGTTTAAAATAAACATAAACAAAATCAAATACTTGGCAATGTGCCTGCAAAGACAAATCCAGTAATTTTGTGAACATAAATTTTAAAGCGCATTTTATACAAATAAAGTCAAATTTAAGTAATTGAAGAAATATAGTTCATGGGTGGAGTGAACTAATATAATAAAAATGAAAATCCTATTTAAATTAATCTACTTATTCAGTTTCATCCCAATTAAATTTCCCCATAAAAGGGTATTGCTAAAAAAAATTAGCAAAATTCATTTAGAAGAACAAAATGTCAATAATATTAAAGATATTAATGAAGAAAAAAATTAGAGGAAGGAAGCCTAGTAGTGTTAGATCTTAAAACTGTATTATAAGGCAGTTATTATCCAAACTATCTGATATTAAGAAATAGAATATTGGATCAGTAGAATAGAATAATTTTATAATACAAAATCATAAATGATCATAGTGACCTTGTGTTTGATAAACGTAAAATTTTAAGCTATGGGGATAAGAATTCTCTGTTTTGAATGAAATAGTCAATAACTATAGCAATCTAGTGTTTGACAAATGCAAAGACCCCAGCTTCTGGGATAAGAATTCACTATTTGACAAAAACCACTGGGAAAATTGCAAATTAATATGGAAGAAACTAGGCATTGATCCACATCTAATACCACATATCAAGATAAGGTCAAAATGGGTTTATGGATTTAACAAAGATTTAAACAAAGAGAGATATTATAAACAAATTAGAAGAACATAGGATAGTTTTTCCCTCATATCTATGGAGAAGGAAGGAATTTGTGTCCAAAGAAAACTGGATCATAATTGAACACCAAATAGATAATTTTGATTATATGAAGTTAAAAAGTTTTTATACAAACAAAACGAATGCAGAGAAGATTAGAAGGGAAACAACAAATTGGGAAAACATTTAAAGGTTCTGATAAAGACTTCATTTCTAAAATATATAGAGAATTGATTCAAATTTATAAGAATTTAAGCCATTCTCCAACTGCTAAATGGTCAAAGAATATGAACACACAATTTTCAGATGAAGAAATTAAAACCATTTCTAATCATATGAAAAGGTTCTCCAGATCATTATTGATCAGAGAAATGCAAATTAAGACAACTCTGAGATATCATTACACACCTCTCAGATTGGATAGGATGATAAGAAAAGATAATGCTGAATGTTGGAGGAGATGTGGGAAAACTGGGACACTGATACATTGTTGGTGGAATTGTGAATGCATCCAGCCATTCTGGAGAGCAATTTGGAACTTTGCTCAAAAAGTGCATATCCTTTGATCCAGCAGTATTACTAATGGGGCTTATATCCCAAAGAGATCTTAAAGAAGGGAAAGGGACCTATATGTGCAAAAATATTTGTGGTAGCCCTTTTTGTAGTGGCTAGAAACTGGAAATTGAATGGATACCCATCAATTGGAAAATGGCTGAATAAGTTGTGGTATATGAATGTTATGAAATATTATTGTTCGGTAAGAAATGACCAGCAGGATGATTTTAGAAAGACCTGGAGAGATTTACATGAACTGATGTTGAGTGAAATGAGCAGGACCAGGAGATCATTATATACTTTAACAATAATACTATATGAAGATCAATTCTGATGGATGTGGCTCTTTTCAACAATAAGATGATGGATGCCAGTTCACAGAGCCATGTACACCCAGAAAGAGAACTGTGGAAACTGTGTGTGGATCACAACATAACATTCTCACTCTTTTTGTTGTTTGTTTGCATTTTCTTAATCATTTTCTTTCCTTTTTGATCTGATTTTTTCTTGTGCAGCAAGAGAATTATGTAAATATATTTACACATATTGGATTTATCATATATTTTAACATGTATAACATATTGGATTGCTTGCCATCTAGGGAACAGGGTGGGGGGAAAGAGGAGAAAATCTGAAACATAAGGCTATGCAAAGATCAATGCTGAAAAATTATCCATGCATATGTTTTGAAAACAAAAAAGCTTATATTTTAATTTTTTTAAATAAAATTAAAAATTAAAAAAAAATTCCCTATTTTACAAAATTACTTGAAAGCAATCTGGCAGAAACTAGATATTGACCAATATCATACATGATTTACCAAGATAAGGTCAAAATGAACACATGACTTAGACATAAAGGTAAACATCCTAAGTAAATTAGAAAAGCATGGAACATATTACCTATCAGATTTATGGATAGGGAGAGGATTTATGAATAAAAAAGAGACAGAGAACATTGAGAGATATAAAATGGATAGTTTTTAGTACATTAAATTAAAACATTTTTTGTTCAAATAAAACCAATATAACCAAGATTAGAAGAAAGGAAGGGGAAAATTATAGTTTCTCAAATAAAAGGTCTCTTATCTTAGAGAATTTTGTCTAATTTTTAAGAGTATAAGCCATGTCCCAATTGATAAATGGTGAAAGGATGTGCAGTTTTCTGATGAAGATCAAAGATACACAAACACACACATATACACATACATATATACATATGAAAAAATGTTCTAAAGTCACTATTGATCAGAGAAAAACAACTCTGAGATAACACCTTACACCTATCAGATTAAAATGATGGAAGGAAGAATATAGAAAAGGAAGGAGGATATAGAAAATTTAAAAAGAGAGACATTAATTCACTGTTAGTAGGAATGTAAACTGATCCAACAATTTTGGAGAGCAATATGGAATTATGCCCAAAGAATTATTAAACTTCCTATACTCTTTGATCCAACAATACCACTCCTAGATCATCATCCAAAGATGATTAAGGGAAAAGGGAAAAAAATCATATGTTCTAAAATACTTATAGCAGCTTTCTTTGTGTTGGCAAAGAACTGGCAATCACAGGGATGCTGATCAATTGGGGAATGACTGAACAAATTGTGGTATATGATCATAATGGAATACTATTGTGTTAAGAGAAATGATGAGCTCATTTACTTTACAAAAACATAGATAGATTTGCATGAAATAATGAAAAGTGAAATGAGCAAAACTGAGAGTTATATACAATAGCAAAAATATTGTTTTAAGAACATCTTTGAAAGACTAAGTCATTTTGACTTATTATATCATATATATCATTATATATATCATATTATACATGACTTATTATAAATATCCAAATTAACTACAAAACAAATATGAAGGAAGATGCTAACTGCATCCAGAGAAAGAACTGATAAATAGATGTATGTATATATACATATATATACCTAAGTATGCAATTCAGCATTATCTTTTCTTATCATCCTATCCAATCTGAGAGGTGTGTAGTGATATCTCAGAGTTGTCTTAATTTACATTTCTCTGATCAATAATGATCTGGAGAACCTTTTCATATGATTAGAAATGGTTTTAGGATTGGGGGAAGGGGAAAGGGAGGGAAGAAAAAAATTTCATATGACAAATTATATATATATGTGTGTGTATGTGTGTGTGTGTATATTATATATACATGTATATATATATATATATTTAGTATGTGTGTGTTTGATATTAATTTTCTTTATTTTAAGGTTGGGAGTGGGGAGGAAAACCACTCGGGAAAATGAAACAAAAATATTTTTTTAAGGAAAGTTGAATCAGAAAGAAGAAATATGTTTTCACTGAAAGAATAATTATGAGAAGGAAAAGGAAACAGAGAAAGAGGCTCTACCAGTCTCTATCAACCCTACCTACTATGTGGAGGTTCAATTTTGTTCCTCTCAGTGTTAGTGGAGTATTTGAAAAAAGGATTATTTACAAATCCTGCTGTAGTTGAGTTTAGGGAGACCTCAGAGAGAGTTAAGAGTCACTCATCCTTCTTTCTGAACATTGTTCTTCTATGATCAAATCATATCAACAAGCATTTATTGTCTACTATGTGCCAGGCACTGCCAGGCACTTTGTTCTAGCGATATCAAAAAAAAAAAAAAAAAAAGGTAAACAGTCCCTGCCCAAGTTTCTGAGAATTTAGTAGAAGAAGGCAACATGATTAAACATAGACAGACAGATAGATAGATATTATTACATAATTGTTTTCATGTTACTTTCTCTATTAGTCTGTGATCTCCTTGAGAGCAGTCTTTTGTGAGGGGTTTTTAATCTCCAGGATTTAGCACAGTGCCTAGTATATAATAGATGACTAATAAATGTTTATTGACTGTCTCTCTTAATTTTAGAGATCTCAAAAAAAGTCTCACATTTTGCAAGAAGTCTTTTCAGATTCCCCTTTAATGCTAGTACCTTTTTTTCCATAAACTTGCTTTACATAATTGGTAGATATGGTGGAAGAGGCAACGTGAAGCAAAAGATATTCTAAATCCCCCACTTTAACCAGCCATATACAATGATTGAAAGTGCTGCTAGTACTAGAAAGAAATGAGGAAGGAATCAGGTCTTAGTGAAAACCAGAAGATAAAAAGAATGAGAAAATAAAAGATTTAAGAGTAGAGCACATTTGTTGCCTAAAAAGCATGCATTCCAGATAGTATAGTAGAATAGAATTGCCGCACTTTTCTTCTTCCCAAGGGAAAAAGGAGTCCAAGCGGGAAATGTGATATAATGGAATGATATTTCTCAAGAGAAAAATCAGAGTATTATAGATTTGAAGTTTTAGAGTAAGAAATTAGGGGTGGGAGATGGAGTAGTTTTAAAATTTGAAAGGAATTAAAATAAGAGATTGGGTCATGAGAGTAGAAGAACGAGATTTGAAAGATGACTGCTCAGAATTATTGGAATGGAGAAGGTGATGTCTGCCAAATATTGAGGACAATCAATTTTTTTTTTTGCTTTAACACATTTTATTTTTTTATTTTTTCACACTTTTTTGTCTTAATATAAAAATTTCTCTCAGTATCCCTTCAACTCATCCTCTCCTACTACATCCATCCCATGTAACTATATATATATATATATATATATAATTTGCCCCTCCCAATTACATGTTGAAACAATTTTTAACATTTTTAAAAACTGAGTTACAAATTCTATCCCTTCTTCCCTTCTCTACCCCCTTCTTGAGATAGTAAACATTTAGGTATAGGTTATACATGTGCAATCATATAAGACGTTTCTATACCATAGAATAAAAATATTTTAAAAAGAAAACCATTAGCAAAACTATTAGTACATCAAAAGGATCTGAAAAGATATGCAACAGTATTATTCTTGAGGCTTTCCAATGTTTGCAAAAAGATGGGATGGTTTTTTTGTTGTTGTTGTTGTTCTATATTTTCTTTTGCGACCTGCATTTTTAAAAAGTTTTAAATTTTTTGTGAATATTCTTTACATTGTTGTGATCATAGTGTATTTCCTTTTATTGACTCTGCCTACTTTATCTGCATTAGTTTCTTTTAATCATTTCATGCTTCCTGATATTTATCATTTATTACATCACAGTTCTATTTTATTGGATTTATAAACCACAGTTTTATTTTACCATTCTTCAATTGATGGGCATCTACTTGATTTCCATTCTTTGCATTAAAAAGTTTTATATACATGCTTAGGAAAAGTAACTTTAATTCAACGAAAACAGCCACTGACCAAGAACTCCACTGGCTCATGGATGAATGTAGGAAAGATTTATTTTACATTCTTAGAAGAATGGGTGCCTAAGTTAGTAGAAATGAGTTCAGACAATTTTTCATTAACCTAGGCAGCTCAGATAAGGAGACAAGTGCTGGGATCTGAAGGAATGTATTACTCCCTTTCTCTGAGGCAGAATACAATGCTGGAGATGTGATGGAATAGACTTGCTTCTCTTTCCAAGAACAGAAGAGTCTAGTCTTTAATAGAATTGCCGCACTTTTCTTCTTCCCAAGGGAAAAAGGAGTCCAAGCAGGAAATATGATATAATGGAATGATATTTCTCAAGAGAAAAATCACAGTATTATAGATTTGAAGCTAAAAGAATTGTAAGAGGAAGTAAAAAGGATTGAATCCAACCATAATTTTGTTTCTTTTTTATAATGCACTATAGTTTTTACATTTTCCAAATTGATTTTTTCATTTAATATTATTTTCCTTCTACCTACCCTTACACTGAATAAAAGAAAGAAAAACAAAAATGTTTTAACAGCAGTATATAACAAATAAGCAAAACAAATTTCAACATTGACCATATTTAAAAAATATATGTTTCATTATGTACCCTGAATCCATCACTTTTCTGCCAGGAGGTGAAAGTCCTTCATTTTACAGAAGAAGAAAATGAGATTTTTAAAAAATGGCTAATAATGTGCTTGGAATTAGACAGCTAGTATCTGAGGCAGAGTTTAAATCCAAGTCTTTCTGATTCTAAAAATCCAATTTTTCATCCAGTACCCATGATCTCAGAAGAAACTATCCAAAAGGGGAAAATGGTCAACAGTATCATATGCTGAAAAGAAAAACAAGAAAAAGAGGAGAGGAGGGAACAAGATTAGATTTTTTCATTGCAGTCATTGGTGATTTTTGAAGTGAAGATTTTCAGAAAAGTGATGGGAAAGAAAGAGAGAGATAACAAAATGGAGGAATTTTAAAAAATACATTAGTTTAAATATAATACACAAGTTTCTCAAGAATTTTAACCTTTCCAATTTGAATTAAAGTTTCCTTTTCACACTGTGGGCAAATCACTTGAGCCTATTTCCTCATCTATCATGTTTATGTCACTTAGAGATTGGGAGGATTAAATGAAGTAAAGTATGTGAGAATGTTTTGGAGTTTGTAAATTCATTACACAAATATAAGATCTGTCAAATACATGTGTGTATGTATATGCATATATATGTGTATGTATATGTGTATGTCTATGTATATGTGTGTATATGATCATTATAATTTTTTAAGTGCATCAAAGTCCAGTAGAAATACTATTGAATTAAAAAGTATGCACATTTTGATAGCCCTTTGGGTATAGTTCCAAATTGCTCTCCAGAATGGTTGGATCAGTTCCCAACTCCACCAACAATGTCTTATTGTTCCAGTTTTCCTACATCCCCTCCAACATTTATCATTATCTTTTCCCATCATCTTAGTCAATCTGAGAGGTGTGAAGTGGTACCTCAGAGTTGTAATAATATGTATTTCTTTAATCAATAGTGATTTAGAGCATTTTTTCATATGGCTAAAAATGGGCTTTAATTTTTTCATTTGTAAATTGTCTGTTCATTTCCTTTGACCATTTTTCAATTGGAGAATGGCTTATAGTCTTATAAATTTGAGTCAATTCCCTATGTATTTTAGAAATGAAGCCTTTAACAGAATTCTTGGATGTAAACAAAGTTTCCCAGCTTTCTCCTTCCCTTCTAATCTTGGCTGCAAGATCTGTACAAAAACTTTATAATTTAATACAATCAAAACTATCCATTTTGCATTTCATACTATACTCTAGTTATTCTTTGGCCAGAAATTCCTTCCTTCTCCACATATCTGAGAGATAAACTATCCCTTATTCTTCTAATTTGCTTATTGTATTATCCTTTATGTTTAAATCATAAATCTATTTTGACCTTATTTTGATATAAGGTGTTAGGTATTGGTCAATGCCTAATTTCTGCTATACTGTTTTCAAATTTTCCCAGCAATTTTTGTCAAATAGTGAGTTCTTATCCCAGAAACTTTGGCTTTATTAAACACTAGATTACAATAGTCATTGACTGTTGTGTCTTGTCAACCTAACCTATTTCACTGATCCATTACTCCATTTCTTAGCTAACAACAAATGGTTTTGATGATTGTTGCTTTATGATATAGTTTTAGATCATTAGTTGATATCTTAAGCAGGGACTAGGTATCAGTTAACAGCTACAATAAGTTAACATCTACAATGCTATTGTGGGTCACAGGATAAATTCCTGGAGAAAAGGATAGAGTAGCACTACCAACAGGGGGACTCTAAAAAGCAAAAGAAATGGGAAAGTGCCAAAGACAAACTTCCCCCTCTTTAATATATTTGCCTGCTTTTCCTCCAAGTATCTCGACTTTGCTTGCTGACACCACCAAAGAAGACTGATCCTTCTCCTACTGAAATCCAATTCAAAATAAACACATCAGGTTCTTTGTAAATGTCTTGTTCTTTGTAACAAAGTGCTTCCCCCTTCCTTTTCCTGATCATTCTTACCTTTTCACTCAGGAGCCACAACTAACTTTTTCATTTGGGACTCAGGTCAGGAGTCTCTCCAAAGATTTTCTCTGTGATCCACCAGGTCAGTAACTGTGTTTTTTCCAATACTGGAAAACAAGTGTCATTCCTTTGTCTCTTTCTATAGAGACTCCTTTCAGAGAAGCACCCTCACTCCTTTTTACTACTCTTCTTCCCCTTTCTCTTTGTTCTTCCCTAAGCCTATATGTTTTATTCTTTTATCCAGTATTTTGTTCTTTTTTTCCAGTCATGTCTGACTCTTTATAATCACATTTGGGATGCTCATCTTGGTTCTCTCATTTTCTCCTCCAGCTTTTCTTTCAGTATCACCCTCTTCACCACTAGTGATATTTATCATCAATATTCACAGTGATTTTTTTCAACTATTTTTAGTTTATAAAATCCTTTGGAAGAACTCATCCTTTTTTCCGTCCCCTCCCCCCACCCTACCCCACCCCCCCAAAAAAAACCCTGCAAATTTACTGGATTAGGATTGTTTAACATATGTGAAGTTTGACTTAATGATGGAATTGATAAGACTATGAATTAAGAAAAATAGTAGATGTGGAGTGGAGTCTTTAGATATAAATTGTGGAGCAATTATAATTGAAAAGAAAAAAGAGATGTTTAAAGGACTATCCTTAAAGCAAAAAAAAATTTGTTTTGTGTGCTTTTTTCTTTCCCTCACCCTACTCCATTCCCACACTCACTCCACTTCTTCCTAAATGCCTCTTTTAGGTTTCATTCCCTGGCTAATTCATCACGAGTACCTATTTACTAACAGAAATGGTGATGGCTTTTCCAGTCTCCTCACAGGGCAGATATTTGATTTTCCTCTTCATCCAGTTGCCCATGCTGGACTCAGGTAAAATTTTCTTTTTTCTGTTGTTCTATGGAGATTTCTCAAAAGAAGGAAACAACTCCATATTGGCTTCCAGTTTAAGTGTATCCCTCCAAATAGAAAAGCTAAAGAGTTCAAAATGCTCTAGGGACTTCCAAGGAATAATATCTATCAATATATTGTGTATTTCATCTCTCATATTTCCATTCTGAGTTCTTCAATCTCTCTTTGTTGAGCAGCTCGGTTTGATGTGATTGGGCCTATTGAGCCCATCCTGGCCATGGTTGGGGAAGATATTGATTTACCCTGTCACCTCTCACCCAACATAAGTGCTAAGAATATGGAGCTGAGGTGGTATAGAAAGAAGATCTCTCCAGCAGTATACGTGTATCAGAAAGAAAAGGATCAAGGAGGAGAACAAATTAAGGAGTTTCAAGGGAGAACAACATTTGTTCAAGACAACATCACTGAGGGGAATGTGGCTGTAACAATCCACAATGTCAGAGCTTCCGATGATGGACAATATCGCTGCTTTTTCAAAGATGACCAAATGTATGAAGAAGCTATCATAGAGCTGAAAGTGGCAAGTGAGTCATTTCATTTTGTTCAATGACCTTTTTCCAGAGGGACCTAAAGAGTATCTTTTTCATTTTCAAGGCTTAATCTGATAGTAAATTCTCAAATTTCTGTCCAGAATTGCATTTTAGTTCCAAGACATATCACAATAATTCCTAATTTTAACAGAAAAGTAAACCTGGATATAGAAAAAAGAGAATCTGAGAAAGAGCACAGAACAATACCCCATTATTTCTCAGTGAGATAAAACTACTCTGAAGATATTGTTCAAATAAGGCTCTATGTTTGTTTCATAAGTTTTTGTTTTCTGACTCCAATAAAATCTGTGTTCAAAAACGTGCATATGGCAAGTGAACCATAAAGTGATACAACAAATATCAGGATTTGAAGTAATAGAATGGTAATACAGTGTAGAAAGGATAAGAATTAGGAAGAAATGAAAGCAGGAACCAGTCGCACATTCCCAACCCTAACTCAAAGCTCAGACTGGAGCCATAAAGCCAGTTTAAAACTCTGAATTTTTTTCCCCAAAATGCTCTATGTAAGGGTCTTTTTGTAAAATTTACAGGTTGTAAATAAAACAACAATAATTTTTTTAAATTTTAAGTTATTTTTAAAATCATTATTATCTATTAGTAGGTAATATGGTAAATAGAACCATGGACCTAGAAGACATAAGTTCAAATCTAGTCTCAGACACTTAGTAGATGTATTATTCTGGTCAAGTCACTTGACTTCTTCTACTTCAGTTTCCTCAACTATAAAATGGGACAATAATAGCACCTATCTCTCAGGGTTATTGTAAGAATCACATGAGATAATACTTATAAATCACTTAGCATAGTGCCTGGTACATAGTAGGCCCTTAATAAATCCTTATTCTATCACCTTTTTACTCTTCAAAAATGAACTATTATTGTCTTACCAATGGGTATAGAAAAGGGATAATATTTTTAGCCATAAAAATAAGTAGTTTCTCCCCCACCCCATTCTCTTGGGTCATATGGGAGAAAAAGATGTATGCCCAGCATCTAACCTAGACTTTTCTAGCTAATCTGAAGTGTTTTAAGATCGGATTTAAAGGTACCCTTTTGGTTAGTTTAGGGAGAAAAAAAAACTTTACGAAGTTGTTTAATGCATCAAGGCAGTAAGAAACAATAAGCCCAAAGAGTTTTTCTAATGCTGAACTAGAGAAGGAAGAAAAACCATCAGTTTTGCCATTTGGTTGCAAGGTAAAATTGAGAGTAAAGTGATAAAACAAGTACTCACCAAGTGTTTTTTAAAGCATTTATCACATACGAGGCACAGTACTAAGTGTTGAAAATTGGAGGGGGAAAAAAGGTGGAAACAATCCCTGTTCTTAAGAAATTTACAGTTTGAAGCAGTAGACAACATGCAAATACCTTCATACAGACAGAATATAGCGAGACAATTGGAAATCAATCAATAAACATGTATTAAGCCCTTAATACAGGGTAGGCACTGTCCTAAATGCTAGGGATACTAAAAAAGGCAAGATACTGACTTCAAAAAGTTTGTAAGTTAATGGGGAAGATAATGTGAACAAATATCTATACATATATCCCATTTATCCTGATTATAGTATATGTAATGCATATAATACAAATTATAATATACAATATTAATATTACATCAATATTACTATGTCAATAATTTAATGTTTATGATAAGTAATATATGCAATATATCATATATAGGATAAATAAGAAATAATTAATGGAGAAAAGGGTCTGGAATTATGAAAGGTTGAGAAAGATTTCTTGTAAAAATGGAATTTTAATTGGGAACTAAAGGATGTCAGGGAACTCAGTAGGCAAAGTTGAGGAGGGAGAACATTCCAGGTATAGGGAACAAACAGAAAAAATGCCTACCAACAAGGGACCAGTGTAACTAATTCAAAGAGTATAAGGTAGGAAGTGTGGTGTAAAAAGACTAGAAAGGTTAAGAGGGGGCTATGTTTTGCAGGACTTTGAATGCCAGGCAGAAGATTTGTATTGATTCCTAGGGATGATAGGGAGCTGGTGGAGTTAATTGTGATTGGGAATGAAATAATCAGTCCCATGCTTTAGGAAAATCATATTGGTTAATGAATGGAGAATGGATTGCAATAAAGAGAGATATGACACAGGCATTTCTACCAGTAGGTTATTGAAATAGTCCAGTTGTGAAGTAATAAGAACCTATACTAGGGGAATCATAGTGGCAAAGGAGAGAAAGGTTCATATCTGGGAAGTATTACAAAGATGAAGTAGTTAGACTTTGGCAACAGATTGGATATAAAGGACATGGGGTGGGGGCAATGGCAAGATCAAGGGTATATCCATCATTGTGTGAGGCTAAAGTGAGAAGAGGGTAGACTGAAGAAAACAATGGTCAGTATGTTTAAGGGAATATCAAGATGTATGTCAAAATCTCCTAGTATGAGATCATCTCAGGATTATAGCACTAACATTAAAGGGAATTGAGAAAAGATTTTTCTTGCAGAAAATGAAAGGAAACCAAGTAGAGATGAAGGAGAGAATTATGTGGATGGAGACTAGCCAGTGAAAAGACTGGTGAAAAAAAAATACAAAATTATATCTTGGGCATTTTTTCTTTTTGAACTGCTTTGAAATTCCACTTTAATATGTAGTATGAATTTAATTTTTCACAAAAGTCCTACTTTGATACCTCATCAAAACAGGAAATGATTCTAAATTCTTAAAGGTTTTGCCAGAGGAGTACATATTCTTCAAGTTTATAAAAGGTTCAAAGTATAGTTCTAAGAATAAATTAAATCTATTTCCAAGTTAGCCCATAGAATCACACATCATAAGTAGGTTGGCCACATCGTAATGAGATAATTTGGCTATAGCAATCCATGAAACAGGAAAAATAAAAAAAAAATGATCCTAAGTCTTCTCCGTTTCCCTTCCTTTCTGCAAGAACAGTGGCAGTAGAGTAGGAAAGGAAGTAGAGAGTATCTGTTTAAGACTGTAAGAATAATAGTTTTTAGATCATAAACAAATTAGTGTGATCATTAGTATTGAATGTGAGGTGCTTATCTAACAATTAACCAGTAGGTTAATGGTAGAGTTGTTTAAACAGAACATCTTGATAATCTTGCTGTAAACAAAACCAGAAGAAGAAAGTTTTATAAGGCAATCAAAATTTTATAGGCAATTTCTCAGATAAAGATTTCACAACTCACATATGTAAAAAAATCTTTGTCAAATTTACAGGAATTTGAATTATTCTTCAATTGACAAATGGTCAAAGGATATGAACAGACAGGTTTTCAATGAAGAAATCAAAACTATATATAGTCATGTGAAAGCATACTCTAAATCACTTTTGGTTAGAGAAATGCAAATTAAAACAACTTTGAGATATCTTATACCTATCATAATGGCTAAAATAATTGAATGGGGAAATGGCTAACGTTGATTGCAGAGGATATGGAAAAATTGAAACAGTGACTCACTTTTGGTGATATTGTGTACTGATTCAGTCATTTTTAAAGAGGAATCTGAAATTATACCCAAAGAGTTTTAAAACTGTGTATAACCTCTCTCCCAGCAATACCATTATTAAGTATGTTTCACAAGTAGATTATGGAAAAAGGAAATGAATCTATGTGTTCTAAAATATTTACAGCAGTTGTCTTTGTGGTGGCAACAAACTAGAAAATATGGAGATGCCCATCAGTGGATGAGTAGCTAAGCAAATAGTGGTATATGCTTGTGATGGAATACTATTGTGCCATAGAAAATGATAAGCAGGGTTTATTTTAGGGGGGGGAATGAAAAGACTTACATGAAATAATGAAAAGTGAAATGAACAGAACCAAGAGAACATTGTACACAGTAACAGCAATGTTGCTGTTCAAGTTGTTCTTGAAACAACTAAGTCATTTTGGATATTATAAATACTCAAATCAACTACAAAGTACCTATGAAGAAAAATGCTATCTACATGCAGAGAAAGAACTGATACAACTACCTTTAGTATTGTTATATATACATACATATATGTATGTGTGTGTATATATATATATATATATATATATATACATATATATATACACATATATATGTATATGTGTATACACACACACACACACATATATTATATATATATATATATACGTATTAGGGTCTAATGTAGCCTTCTCTAGGGTGAGGTAGGAAGGGAAGGAGGAAAAAAATACACAGCAAAGAACAAAAGAAAGCTTAGAAGGAAGCACAAAAAAAGTATTGTAGCTTTGAAAATGATGCCTAACATTTATTACATAGGTGAGGGTAAGGTTCTTTTAAGTAAACAGTATGAAAATGGAAAAAATAAATTTAATAACATCTTCCAATTAAACCAGTACATGAATGATATCTCTAAAACAAAAATGGGAACAAGTGAGGATAAGGAGAAATAAATGTGGAAATATGGTTTAGGAGAAAGAAATGATAGGATAGAAACTTGTATATTATATAGAAGTCTTATGCTTCTATATCATGTATACTATCTTCAAAAAAAGAAATAGTTGTTGTTAGGTATGATGAACATTGTACATAGTAATAGCAATATTCTAAGAATAACTTGAAACAACTAAGTTATTTTGGATATTATAAATACTCAAATCAACTACAAAGTACCTATGAGAAAACATCAATTGCCAAACTATATACTTACTCTCCCAGCTAAACAAAATCTTTATGAAG
The DNA here is from genome assembly GCF_016432865.1 of Antechinus flavipes. Taxonomy (NCBI): domain Eukaryota; kingdom Metazoa; phylum Chordata; class Mammalia; order Dasyuromorphia; family Dasyuridae; genus Antechinus; species Antechinus flavipes. Next base: position 181,885,823 of record NC_067401.1, read on the forward strand.
GTCATCTATACATGAATTAAATGCATCTTCTAAGCATGAATTAAAAATGGAACAATCAAGCTTTTGCAAATGCTATTCAACAATGGAACATATCTTTACCATCTAATAATTGATTAAAAGATCTGTTCTCTTTTGACCTCTTTGTTGTAGCAATTAATTTTGGTGGGAAGTTCAGAATAAAATTATTACAGTTGGTATTAGTATAAATTGTTCATTTCTCATAAGTATAGTAGGTCCACAGATAAAAAGGAAGAAAAACTTGGGTATCTTTTAGAAAATTGTAAAGCACTTTTACTGTTCCCAAGATTCCCATAACAGAAAAATGTAAAGATTTTCAATGTTAAGATTTTACCAGTGTGTTCTATGATAGTGAAACCTGTAATATCATGACCTTTGAAGAACAGGATCACACAGAGAGAAATGGAAAGGCACATGGTAGGTGAGAGCAGTCTATGAAATATGAAAACCTCATCAAAGGATTTTAACACAGAAAGAGAAGCTGAACTGGTCACAGAGCAAAAGCAAGGGCAAGGGATTACAGGTGGATGGCCAAAGGGTTCCACTGGAATTCTCAAAATATCAGATGAAAAATGAGAAAGACCTTGACTATGTTGGATAGATTTCCCATCGTGACCTTTGGGGAATAGACATGAATAAGGACTGCACAGAACTGGCAAGCATGGATAAGTCTTGTTCTGCATCATTGACATAACTCTCAAATTGATGAGATCGATATTTGACTGTAAAGGAATCTAGATTTTATGTTCAGGAAGATTATTTTTATTCCCAGGATGCCCTAGGAAGGAAGCAGATGTCACTTCATGAGACTTATAATTGACAAATGACAAACTCCATTTGTTTATGAGTCACTCGATAAATATTTATTAAGCACCTATTGTATGTCAGGCATTGTGCTAAGGTCTGGGGATACATAGAAAGGTAAAAAGTAGTCCCTATTCTTGAAGAGCTTTTAGTTCAGTGGGAGAGATAAGGTGCAAATAGCTGTGTACAAAGAAGTTATAAACAGGATGAATTGGAAATAATCAATGGAAGGAAGGTACTAGAATCAAGAAAAACTGGAAAACGCTTTCTGTAGATGATGCAATTTTAGCTAGGACTTGAAGGAAGATGAGGAAGTCAGAGAAAAATGAAGAGAGAAAGCATTCTATGCTCAGTAGACAGCCAATAAAAATGATCAGAATCAGGAGCTGGAGTATCTTATTCAAAAAACAATATAAAGGCCAGTGAACAATATTGAAAGAATAGAAAAATAAAAGAAGGTAGAAGGTGTAAGAAGACTGAAAATGTTAGGAAGGAGCAAGTTATGAATGTAATGCTGTAGAAACTGAGGCAAGATAGAGATTAGAGGTTTTTAATATTTTATTAGAGGGAGAATTGGACTGGCTAAGCCATCTTAGCCAGCTGGGTGGATGGAACTATTGTCACAAAGCATCCAACAACAAGCAAGGGATTTTAGAGAATCTAATAGGGCTCCAGTGATCAGGGAAACAAAAGCAAGGGGAAGGTAGAGCATTGGGAAGAAGTTCCAAGAAAGGACCATAAATTCAGTTCTGACAGATTGGGGGTAAGAAGGAAGGATCATAAATTCTGGGGAATTTGCTAGGAATCAGGATGTCTAGGGCAGAAGATACCCAAATATCTGAGATAAACCAACTGCAGTTTTATGACTCTTTGGAATACTAATGATCAGGGCTCCCAGCACTAATTATCTCAGTCCTAATGGCCAGGAAGGGGAGTTCCGGAAAGACTGAGATAAACAATTCAGGGAAACTGAGGCAGAACAATTTAGGGAAACTGAGGCATAACATGAAGACCTTTGAACTCCAAATAGAATATTTTATATTTGAATCTAGAGGTAATAGGGAGCCATAGGAGTTTATAGTATTGGAAGGAGAGAGGGTGGTTACAGACCTGTGCTTTAAGGAAATCACTTTGATAGCTGAGTAGAGGATTGAGTTGATTTGGAAGAGACTTGTGGCAAGTAGACCCCTATCATGGCAGTCTGAGTATGACCGGCATCAGAATAGTAATAGTGGCAAAAGGAGAGAAGAAAGTATATGAGAAATGTTACAAAATTAAAATCAATAGGGCTTGGCATTGGATTATGATTGAATATGGGAGTGAGAGAGAGTCAAGAATGACATCTGGCTTTCAAGTCTAGGTACCAAGGAGAATGGTAGCATGCTTGACAATAATAAGGAAATGGGATGGAAGAAGAGAGTGGGAATAAATATAATTTATTTAGTTTTGGATATGCTGAGTTTAAGATATCTGTAGAATATCTAGTTTAAGAAATCTAGTAGGTATTTGAAGATTTAGGTCTGGGGATTAAGAGGAACATTAGAACTGAATATGAAGATGTGACAATTATCTACAAAAAGATAATAATTGGATCCATAGTAACTGATGAGATCACCATGTGAAATACTCTAAAGAAGGGAACCTTGGACAAAGCCTTGTGGGACAATTTATTTTCAGACTTTCTCTTTCTATGTTTCTATTTTTCTATTCTATTTCAAAGATTCTCTTCCTATATTTTCTACTTGGGAGGTTGTTCTATTTCAGTTAGGTCCCATGTAGAAGAAGAGAGAATAGGACCTCTGTGACATTATAATTTAAGGTTTGTAGATTCAATCTTTGAGAGATTTAGTCAACTTAAAATGTGATTCTATAATTGAAGTATGCTACCACAAAGTATGCTATTTGATGATCCCTCAGCTGCATCTTCGAAACTAAAAGAAGAAATAAAATTCTTTTCTAAAAACCTTTTAAAAAAACATTCTTCAGGGGCAACTAGTTGGTATAGGAAATAGAACACCAGCCCTGATGCTAGGAGGATCTGAGTTCAAATTTGGCCTCAGACACAACACTTCCTGGCTGTGTGACTCTAGGCAAGTCACTTAACCCCAAATGCCTCAGCAAAAAAACAAAACAAAACAAAACAAACCAACCAACCAACAAACAAACAAAAACATTTTTCAAGAACCAGATCAAATCCTGTTGCCATTGTAAAGTGTTTTCACCCAGATTATTTTTTTTTTTCTGTATCTGACTTTAAATACATTTTTGGTCAGCATCAATTGACTTCAACATTTAGATATTCTCTGTTTCACATGCATTATGCTTATTTTCCCCAGCTCATCTCTAAGTTATTTAAGGACAGAGGCAAAGTCTCTGTTTCTTATACCTTACACAGCACTGGGCTAGTAGACATTTAACAGTAGCTAGTTGCAATATTGATTCTCTATTTTAACCCCAAAACCAGACCAGTGGAAAGAGTGAATAATAAGTGAAAGATGCAGAACTTTCCAGTCCTTGAAGATACTAACAGAATGGGTAGAATACTAGGACTATTGTTCAAAGACTCATAGCAACTGGTATATTAGAACAGAAGTCTCCTGAAGAAAGGAAGTTTACTCAGTTCCCAAGAGCAGTATTATATGTATATGTGTATATATGTGTGGGTCTATATGTATGCACACACCTATGTATTTATACATGTATTTATGGTTAGTCTATGTCAATAGATTTACCACTCTAAAGATTTCCTTCTTCCCTTCCCACCTTCACCCCCAATAGATCCACTAAAGGATTCAGATTAATTTTTCTCTCTCCAGGTCTGGGCTCTGATCCTCACATTCACATGGAAGTTTATGGAGATGAAGGTATCCTCCTAGAGTGCACATCAGTTGGATGGTATCCAGTCCCCCAGGTGCTATGGAAAGATCTAAAAGGAGAGATATTACCACTTTTATCTTTGTCCCAGACACCTAATGAAGATGGCCTAATTACCGTAGAAGCCTCTGTGGTTATCAGAGACTATTCTGTGGGAAGTGCATCTTGTTCCATTCGAAACCCTCTCCTCAATCTGGAGAAGGTGGTAAGGATTTCCATACCAGGTTAGTTCTTTCCTAAACTTCCATTATGTTGAGTTACTAAAACAAAATTCTTTAACTGGAAACCATCTGAAGATTTGTGAGACTTTCCTAGCCACAAAGAATCTAACTATGCTCAGATTAGGAAATTATTTTTTTAAAAAAGACCTTTTGGTTTTTGATGTTGCTTTCCAGAGACAAACCTCTTTCTAGTGATACTCTTCTTGACATTGGCACCATTCACCCTGTTCACCCTAAGATGTTTGTTGTTACTTTGCTCTCACCTTTGAATCAAACTAGATGTATTCCTAAATTTGCTTGACCACAAAGGGAGAAGATGATTCCATATAGCCTGTGTTTCATGCAAAAGAGAATTCCAGGCCTAATTCACCATATTCTTAGAATTGTACAGATCCTTCATCAGTTTCTATAAAACATCTTCTATAATTCTTATGTTCTTTTTTGCTTTCTAGTTCCTGTGACTTCTATGCCCTATTTTCATACAGTCACAGAATCTCAGAGCTAGAAGGGACTTCAGAGACCATCGAGTTTAACCTATACCTGAAGTCAGTTCCAATATATCCTCTAATCCCTACAATATATCCCATGAATGGTTAGATAAACTTTTAATGAGGAAGAACCCACTATCTCCCAAAGCAACCTATTCTACTTTTCAATAGCTTTAATTATTAGGGAATGTCTCAAGTCTAAATCTGCCCTTTTGTAACTATTACTAAACCAATTCAATCCTCTTTCTATTTAATAATCTTCAAAATATATGAAGATAGCTATTATTTCCCTCACCCTCCCAAAGAAAACTTTTCTCTTCTCTAAAAATTGAGCATCCTAAGTTCTTCCACTCAATCTTCATATGACATGCTTTCATGGCTACCAAGATCATTATTATTTCCCTCCTCTGGAAATTCTACAGCTTATCAAAAGCCTTTCTGAAATGTGATACCTCAAAATACAGTACTTGAGATGTGATGTTCCTGGGTTAGAGAATGGAATCATTATCATCCCCTTATTCTTTCATAGGCTTTTTATGATAGGACAAAATTAGCTTGAAAAAATATTGTTCCATTGGTCCTCCATCCCCACACTAGGCAGACTCTCTTTGACACCAAAAAAGGGATTTTTAGAGGAATGAAATTATCAACTCTTATGTCACTGCCTACCTGGAGTTTTGTTTTAGTTTTGTTGGCTCTTTTTCTTTCTCTCTCTCTTTTTTTCCTTCTCAGCCAGAGAAACCTCAGTAGATTAATTGTTTTGCTTTGGGCATTTTATGGACCTGTTTTCTATGTCTGGCAAAATTGAATAGAACATTAATATTTAAGTGAATGCAGAAAAATATGTCTGTAATACTCAGTATGTTTAGCTTTTAAAACCAAAAGAATTTTTTCAAAAGAAAGTAAGTTGCTGCCTCCTGGCACTATCATGAATTTGTCAAAAGTAGGCAGAGATCCAGTTTTACAATTCTTTAGAGGTTCTAGTCATTTCTTATACATATCTCCTAAAGAGACAATAAATAAGTCTTACTGTTATCTGATCAAGAAATAGCAACCATTACTACTTATCTTCTTAGTCTTGACCTTTTCTTAATGAACTCTCCTCCGACAGCACCTGCGAAGTTACATTATCATGTTTTAGAGAGCAAGTTGCTGCTTCCTCAGAAAAACTCTTTAGAAAGAGCTTCAAATTGATTATTTAATCTCAAATGATTGATATACCTGTTTCCCATTCTAATCAGTAGCATGTTTTTGTACTCTCCAACATGATGAAAATCAGAATTTCCTCATGTCTTTTTTCTTCTTCTTTTTTTTTTTTTCACATTATAGATTGTCTACTTTTAAGGAAAAAGTAATTATTTCTGGTAAATTGGAAAGTGAAGTATCATTCTTCACGTCTTTTTAACCTCTCTTTTAGGAGGGAGATGAGCTTCCATTAGAGTATAAATAAAAATCACTTGGAAAGAGATGCGATATAATCATCACATTATCTATTTAGAGCTCTGCAAAATTCTTTCTATAAATTTCTATATTTGGTAGAAATAAATTTCTCAGCTTATTACATGGACTTGATAATGGCTTCCTCTAGGTCTCTTCTAGAGACATAGTATTGGGAACTGCTTCTGAGGAACAACTTATAGGTTGTCACCTTTCCCAATGGAGGTATGGACAACCATACCTCTTTCCTTTGTCTTATGAACTTCTTACCTTGTCTTACCCATTTACCTCTCTTATTTACTTCCCTTTCCTTTTGTTTGAATGCTCTTTATCTTCCTTCAATTTCCTAAGTCCCCTCAAATTTCTCCTCCATAATTCAATCTTTAGCCTTCTTCATAATTCTATAATTCTCCCAATTTCCTTCACATCTTTTATTCTTCTTCAGTTTAAATCCTTCTTTAGATCCTTTTCCCACTAAAATCAAAAGTAGATTGATTTCTCCTTTAAAAACAGAGATTATGGGTAGCTTTGTTTATTTGAATTAACAAGTAGTAAGATAACATTTTGATCAGAAGAATACCCAAGAAGCTATATAGCATGGAAGAAAAGTTGATTCTTCTTTGTTCTTAACTTCACTTTCCAAATACCAGATCTAATAAGATGTCTCTTTAGGTAGCTAAGATTCTCTTGGATTCAATCACATATACATACATATACAAGTACACATACGTACATGTACACAAAAGAGTTTCTTCAGCTCTGACAGAGTGAACACTGACAAGGAAAGTTGAATCTCAAAAATTCTCTAATTCCTCTATACCCCTAATTATCACATTATTACTTTATATTGTATTCGATATTTGTTGCTTTTGAAGAATTCTCCCCCAGAGAGAAGAATTTTATTAGGAAAATTAATATGTTCATCCTTCAGTCCATGTTGTTTAGCTAATCTCAGTTATCTATATAGCATTCAAATAATTTCACAAAGAAAAACAATAACATGGATACATACTACATACATTTTTAAAATAATTATTTCAGATATGTTCCCTACTTCATAGGAGAAAGTGGAGTAAAGAAAATTGGTGAGAGGTTGGGAGGGGATAGTTGGAATAATGGATCATTTACTACAACCTATTTCCACTACTGGAATAAAATAACCAAATCATCTTTGAACAGAAAAACCAAGCCCTATTATGTTAGCATTTTATTAAAAAAGTCAGAGTGATTTAATAAATAGGAAAGACAGGAATCAAAAGACATAATTTCAAGAAATCATGGTTTACTCTTACTTGCTGTGTGAGTATAGATAAGTCATTGAACTTTTTTGAACTCCTTTGAGTTTGGTCATCTATTAATGTGGATAATGGATATTATCCACATGTAGACATGTGGATAATAATAATTGCTCTTATTCCATGGCATATTTCAGTAAACTATAGATTCTATTTTAAAATGTATAAATCATTTTTAGCTCATGGGCTGCACAAAAACAGGTTGTGACATTTGCTAACCCCTGTTCTAGAAGAGGAGAAGTAAAGTCTGAAGGATGAGAAACTTCTTGCTCAATCACTTTTATGACTAATTGTACTGCCTCTCTCAATGGCTTGTAAGGCAGTCTTTAAACTTTCAAGCAGCACACATATGTGAACTCTTATTCTCTATATAATATCCTGGTGCTTCCTCTTGATTTTATCTTTTCCTAAGTGCAGCAACCTGATAAGCTTGAAGAGATGCTTCTAAATCTAATGTTAGAGTATCCCTAGCTATAGTTTGACTCCATTTTGAGAAAACTCTCCTGGTTCTTCTAATGTTCCAAAGTGGGATTAGCATTGGATTGGTTGGTTTTTAAGGTCCTTCCCAGATATAAATCTTGTGATGATATGATCCTTTATGCCTGAACATTCTGTATGAAAAAGTCTCCACCTGAAAGATGTTCAGGAGCAAAAAGGCATAATTACTGAAACATCATTGTCTTTGGAAAAATAAATGGATAGTGGTAATGCTAAGACAAGCTAAGAGAAAAGGCTGGGATTAAGTTACACTTTCATTTCTGATTCCATTTTGGTTCTGAATCAGAAAACATACATAGCTTCCAGATGATCTAAGAATGGATAAAAGGGAAGGAAGAATTCTAAACAAGGAAAGAACTTTTCCCTCCACTCTGTAATTATAAGATATCATACTCAATTACTCTGAGAAAAAGAGAGTATTTCCCATCTACATCCTTGCCATTCCTTCAGTTTCTATTCCAAATTTATCACAGAGGAAGAAATTCAGACATCACCCCTATCTGGCCACATGTTTGTTCCAAGATAACTCAAAATTCTCTCTGTTTTCCTAACTACTAAACTTTCAATAGTATCAACATCTCTGGATAAAAAAGATAGAGTAATAATGATGTTGGACCCCCAGAAAGAATTGTAATGAAACACAAATGGCAGTCTTGAAGAAAGTGGAGCAATAATTAATTAGATAAATATAGAGATCAATCTGCTATTTGGCCACTACTATTACCTCTATTTAATCCAATCTATTTGTCTCAAGAAAATTAGATTTTCCTGATGTTCCTTATAGAATATAATTCTCTTGAATCTTGTTTCAGATCCTGTCTTCTCAAGGATATCTCCTTGGATTTTGTCTATGGCTGTGATTCTTACTGCTCTTGGACTTCTCACTATTGGAGCCATATTTTTCATCTGGAAACTACATAGAAACAAAAATGGAGAAAAAGAGAATAAATCCTTAAGCAAAGGTAGAGCAATCATAGATTGAGTATATAAATATTAGAAAAGGAAAGAAGTTAGGAAACTATCACTTTACTTACTCAGGTAGCTTCTCAAGCTATAGTTATAAATTCAAGGACAATTTCATCCTTATTAAGCTTACCTTATTACTACTCCATGTGTGAGTATTTTCAAAAGCAGATAAATGGTTGGGGGAGGTTAATAATTAAAAAAATAAAACCTAATGTATACATCATTTTTCCTCTCTTCCTGAAACATTCCTTTCAGTTACCTAAATTCAGAAACTTTTTTTTTTTTTTTTTTTTTGCAGTGGAACGCTCAGTAGGTTTAGAACCAAAAAATGTGGGTTTGCAACTTGACTCTTCTATTTCCTATCTATGTGACTTTGGATAATTTACTTCATCTTTCTTGACCTACCTTATCTGTAAAATGAAGGAGTTGGCCTAGATGATGCCCAAGATCCATTCCAGCCCTGAATATCTGGCCATGAACCAACCAACAGGAATTTCCTCAGTATTACAAAGAAAATTAAAATGTTCCTCTTTCTTGATATGTTGATAATTCTTCAATAATAGATATCCATAAGGAAAAAAAATCTTCCATTGTATATTTGACCCATTCATGAACCCTATATCTCTTCCTATAATCAATCATTTTTTGCTGTTCCTTTTTAGAAAAACTCCAGGAAGAACTAAGAAAGTCCTTTTTCACGCCATTGTTCTATTTATAATTTTATTCATTTTTTTTCCTATATCATGGAAGTTACATCTTTCTATTTCATTACAGGATGGAAAAAGGCTCAGTTATATGCAGGTAAGTGGTCCTACTTATCCTCAGAATTCTGTAAGCTTTCTGTAGCTTTTAGAGATAATAGAGTCGAAAGGACCTAAGTTTAAATCCTGCCTCAGATACTTTACCCACTATATGTCCCTGAAAAAATCATTTTATCTTTCTTCCCCAGTTTCTTCAACTATAAAATGAGGGAAATCATCATTCCTGGCTCTACACCTGTGATTGTATCTATGAACCATTTCTATATATTTTTTGATGTAAAAGAAAGAAGTGGTCAGACAGAAATTCAAGAAGAAATGGAATGAAGTTATAGAAAGTAATCTCTCCATAAAAGAAATCACAAGATCACTTTCTTTTCTTTTATGTTCCCAATTCTCATGGAACTAGTGAGATAGTTTCAAGCCAGATTAAAAAATATGGCTAGGTTTAGTTATTTCTAAAACAAAAGACGTGATGCAAAACCTTTAAAACTTCCCACCAAAATAGTAAATGTACCATCTACCTTCACTTTAGCCTAAATAGTCTTTATTAAAAACCAACATCTATTGTGTGCTTTGTACTCCCTCCCTAGATAAGCTTTACTCTACCTCTCTGAAGAATCAGACCTGAGAGAAACCTTTAGGGGCAGATAGAATGGGATTTTATCTTCCCAGGGAGTCTTGTGAAATCATCATTCCCCTTCTCAGAGGATAGAGACATGAAGCCTCTGGTGTCTACATTCACTGACCTCTGACTTTCTCTACAGTTAATGTAACTCTGGATCCAGACACTGCTCATCCCCATCTCTTCCTGTATGAGGGTTTGAAATCTATCAGGTTGGAGGACACACGACAGAAGCTTCCTGACAAGCCTGAGAGATTTGATTCCTGGCCTTGTGTACTAGGCCGAGAAGGCTTCACCTCAGGGAAACGCTACTGGGAAGTAGAAGTGGGAGATAGAACTGATTGGGCTATAGGAGTTTGTAAGGAAAATGTGACAAAGAAAGGATTTGATCCCATGACCCCTGAGAATGGGTTTTGGGCTGTGGAGTTGTATGGAAATGGATATTGGGCTCTTACCCCACTTCGAACCCCCCTTCCTCTAACAGGATCTCCTCGCCGTATAGGGGTGTTTTTGGACTATGAATCCGGACATATTTCCTTCTATGACATGACTAATGGATCACACATCTATACTTTCCCCCAAGCCTCCTTTTCTGGAACTCTCCGGCCTTTCTTTTGTCTTTGGTCTTGTGGTAAAAAGCCCCTTACTATTTGTCCAATATTTGATGGGCCAGATGAAGTCACTGTCATTGCTAATTCCCCTATCCCTTCTAAGAAGAGCCTAGTGACCCCCACAAGTGAAAAATCAATTTTCAGGGATACAGATTCTCCCCAAAGTTCCAATTCTAAAGTATTTCCAGTACAACCTAATAATGGGGCCCTGGAACATTAGGAACCACTCTGTCCTCCCTTTCATTTTCACTCTTCTTCTTTTAGGTCTATAGTTGCCTTCGTTATCTGGCTTCTCTATTGCTATCCATGGGGCAGTGAACAGGTTTGGGAAACTCCATAAAGGTTTATCCAGATAGGGAGAGGAATATAAACGAGGCAAAATTTAAACTGCTTTTATAGTAGCTAGGGTGAGAATTTTTCTAATCTATTGCTTCAGTATCAGCTATGTATCAATAAATGAGAGTTGAGGGAGTGGATTAGGTAGGTTTACATAAAAGAGTATTCTTGGTGCTGTGAATAGGGAAATTTTGAAGAACAAAGATTTAAAACAGCAAAGAGACCAAATGGTACATAGGAAATACTAGAAAAAATATCACAAGTAAAACAGGTTGAGTTCACAGAGCTATATATATACAAGAGTAAGGAACCTGAAAAAAACATAAAGATGGATGAGGAAAGAAATATACAGTGATAAGATGAGGAGATACCCTCAATGGCTACATCATCAGTCATTTTCTTCCTTTAAGATTTCCTATCCCCCAAATCTCTCCCCAACAGGACTGACTGTACCATACTACTGTCTTAATAGCATCTATCTCTGGAGCTCCAGGGAGAGAGAAGAGCAGAGGAAAATAGGAAGGAAGGAAGGAAGGAAGGAAGGAAGGAAGGAAGGAAGGAAGGAAGGAAGGAAGGAAGGAAGGAAGGAAAGAAGGAAGGAAGGAAGGAAGGAAGGAGAGGAGGGAAGGAAGGAAGGAAAGAAGGAAAGAGGGAAGGAAGGAAGGAAGGAAGGAAGGAAGGAAGGAAGGAGAGGAGGGAAGGAAAGAAGGAAAGAGGGAAGGAAAGAAGGAAGGAAGGAAGGAAGGAAGGAAGGAAGGAAGGAAGGAAGGGGAAGGAAGGGAATTAGGGAAGGAAGGAAGGAAGAAGGAAGGAAGGAAGGAAGAAGGAAAGAAGGAAGGAAGAAAGGAAGGAAGGAAAGAAGGAAGGAAGGAAGGAAGGAAGGAAGGAAGGAAGGAAGGAAGGAAGGAAGGAAGGAAGGAAGGAAGGAAGGAAGGGGAAGGGAATTAGGGAAGGAAGGAAGGAAGGAAAGAAGGAAGCAAGGAAGGAGGGAAGGAGGGAAGGAAGGAAGGAAGGAAGGAAGGGGAAGGAAGAAAGGAAAGAAGGAAGGGGAAGGGAGGGAAATGGAAGGGGAAGGAGGAAAGGAAAGAAGGAAGGAGGGAAGGAAGGAAAGAAGGAAGGAAGGAAGGAAAGAAGGGGAAGGGGAGGGAAGGAGGGAAGGAAGGAAGGAAGGAGGGAAGGAAGGAAGGAAGGAAGGAAGGAAGGAAGGAAGGAAGGGAAGGAAGGAAGGAAGGAAGGAAGGGGAAGGAAAGGGAAGGAGGGAAGGAAGGAGGGAAGGAAGGAAGGAAGGAAGGAAGGAAGGAAGGAAGGAAGGAAGGAGGAAGGAAGGAAGGGAAGGGGAAGGAAGGAGGGAAGGAAGGAAGGAAGGAGGGAAGGGAAGGGGAAGGAAGGAGGAAAGGGGAGGGAAGGAGGGAAGGAAGGAAGGAAGGAAGGAAGAAAGGGAAAGGGAAGGGAAGGGAAGGAGGGAAGGAAGGAAAGAAGGAAAGAAGGAAGGAAGGAAGGAAGGAAGGAAGGAAGGAAGGAAGGAAGGATGGGAGGGAGGGGAAAGAGAGAGAGAGCGAGAGAGAGAGAGAGAATGAGAATTAGTTTATTTGAAATATTCCCTACAAGCTGATTCCAATCCCAGGTCCAAAACTTTGCCTCTCCTTCATATTTTCTTCTTGCAACACAGTTTATTTTAACATCATTTCATTCCTATCCAACAAACTCTGTTCCATCAATCCTGATTCACCTGCAGTTCCAGTAAGCTCATTGAATCTTCGCTCTGATTTACATTGATCCAATTTTTACCTTAACCAATTATGGCCAATTCCTCTTCCTCCTCATAAATCTTCATGGATTTCTTAATCTGTTCCCCATTCCTATTTATTCTCCCAAATCATTTTCACCTTTTCTCTATTTCCTTAAATAATTTGACCTCATATTTTATCCCTCTCTCATAAAAAATATATTTTCTTCTTCAGTAAAATTCTTCCTAAAGATGTTTAAGTATTTTAAGTTCTCAGGAATAGATTAATTCGTAGTTTCTCTTGAATAAATCCCCATGGGTTCTTCTTTTTCACACATATGTATCCTTCATCCCTCAGTGAACTTTAAGCTCATCAATAAAAAGGACACAATTTTCATTTCTCTTGTATATTCCATATCTTTTGACTTTTGACTTTGCTTATTGTTGGCCCACAATAAATAATCTTGATTATGCATCACCATTCTATGTATCACTTCACCTGGACAGAATTATGACAGAAGCATATTTATATGGTAATTATATAGGAGTCATTACCAATGCCTCAGATCATATATCAATTTCAGCAAAAAAAAAATATAAACTCCTTGTTATTTTCACCCCCAAAGAACCTGTGAGCCCAACAAATTGTCTCTCTCTGATGATTTAAAAATCATCTGATGATGACTTTGCAACATTCCCTCTTTTGTGTGAATTCTAAACACTGAGTGTTTCTATCAAACAAGAAGCATTTATTAAGTACTTAAGTTTGTATTTTAAAATTACTACCATCATACTGAATGCATACTACTTCCAATCACACCCTCTTTCCCAGATTTTTGAGTCTTGGTTCTAGTTTCTTCTCATAAGTTGAAGAGAGTGAATTACTGTTTCAATACAGCAATATTTTGAATGAACCTATGATTTCATCAAAATGGTCCAGATGTTTGGAATTCAAAATATGCACACCTTCTCATCGTCATATAATATATTCAGTATCCAATGCACTTGGATTCTGGAAATTCTGCATTCAAATCCTGCTTTTGACACTAACTGGTTGTCAATCAGTCAATAAACATTAAGTATCTGCCAGGCAGAATGTAAGCCATATGGGACCTCAGAGGAAGTCAAAACTTCTCTAAGCCACATTCTCCTCAACCCTAAAATAGGAATAGCTAATAGCTCTAACACCTACTTTACAAGATTTGTATAAGATTCAACTGAGAGCTTTGCAAAGAGCTTTGAATACTTTAAGTGTCATATCAATGTCAATTATTATTGTTGGTATCCTCTCATAAATCTTCCACAAGAATTACTCAATATACTGCTACAGGGAGGATTGTGCCTCCTGCCAAATGAGAATTCCTGATTTTTTTTCTTGGTATAAAAGTTGAGCCAATGACAGAAAAATTTATATCTTGACAGAGACTTTTTTTGACCAAAACATAACTATGAGAACAAGAGAGCCATGACTTTGATTCATCATTACAACAAGATTGACAGAAGCCCTACCACTAGATCAGAGGTTCTTCCCTAACCTTTTCTGTTTCATAAACCATTTTGGCAGCATGGTGAAGCCTTGGAACCTATAGAGCCTTCTTAACATAATGTGAGTGCCATCGGTCATTCACAAAGGTAGTATGAATTTATTTAATTTGATTGCCTTTTTCCTAATGTAGTGGGGTCTTTGCCCTAAATGCATACAATAAATACTTGGAATTATAAAGGAAATCAACTATATTGAAAATGACATACTATTCCATATCTTAAGTTATGAAATAAAGCACTCAAGGTTATATTGAGCTTAAGTGACAGCACTCCTTTCATCAATACCTAGGCTCTTTAACTGCCTTATTTCCTACTCCCCTTCCAGGAACATTTATTAATGGCTTCTTCTCAGGTTTCCACACTTGGTTAAAAAACCCAGGCATTGAGCCCAAGGGAGTACTTACTATCCTGGAAGACGAGTTCCTTGGGAGTAGTTGGATGAGAAGCCAAATTTACCAGGAGAAGCTTTAAAATTGATATAGTATGAGGTTTGGCGACTTGTTCTTTTGGAGCCCCAGTCCTGACCCCTAAACAATTTCCTTCTATGGAGTCTCCTTTTTTTTTTAATTTAAATTTTATTTTATTTTATTTAATAATAACTTTGTATTGACAGAATCCATGCCAGGGTAATTTTTTTCAACATTATCCCTTGCATTCGCTTATGTTTCGATTTTTCCCCTCCTTCCCTCCACCCCCCCCCAAGATGGCAACCAGTCCTATATATGTTAAATATGTTGCAGTATATCCTAGATACAATACATATTTGCAGAACCGAACAGTTCTCCTGTTGCACAGGGAGAATTGGATTCAGAAGGTAAAAATAACTCAGGAAGAAAATCAAAAATGCAAATAGTTCACATTCGTTTCCCAGTGTTCCTTCTTTGGGTGTAGCTGTTTCTGTCCATCATTTATCCATTGAAACTCAGTTAGGTCTCTTTGTCATAGAAATCAACTTCCATCAAAATACATCCTCATACAATATCGTTGTCGAAGTGTATAATGATCTCCTGGTTCTGCTCATCTCACTTAGCATCAGTCCATGTAGGTCTCTCCAAGCCTCTCTGTATTCATCCTGCTGGTCATTCCTTACAGAGCAATAATATTCCATAACATTCATATACTACAATTTACCCAGCCATTCTCCAATTGATGGGCATCCATTCATTTTCCAGTTTCTAGCCACTACAAACAGGGCTGCTACAGACATTTTGGCACATACAGGTCCCTTTCCCTTTTTTAGTATCTCTTTGGGGTATAAGCCCAATAGAAACACTGCTGGATCAAAGGGTATGCACAGTTTGATAACTTTTTGGGCATAATTCCAGATTGCTCTCCAGAATGGTTGGGTCCGTTCACAACTCCACCAACAATGCATCAGTGTCCCAGTTTTCCCACATCTCCTTCAACATTCATCATTATTTTTTCCTGTCCTCTTAGCCAATCTGACAGGTGTGTAGTGATATCTCAGAGTTGTCTTAATTTGCATTTCTCTGATCAATAGTGATTTGGAACACTTTCATGTGAGTGGTAATAGTTTCAATTTCATCATCTGAAAATTGTCTGTTCATATCCTTTGACCATTTATCAATTGGAGAATGGCTTGATTTCTTATAAATTTGAGTCAGTTCTCTATATATTTTGGAAATGAGGCCTTTATCAGAACCTTTAACTGTAAAGATGTTTTCCCAGTTTGTTGCTTCCCTACTAATCTTGTTTGCATTCGTTCTGTTTGTACAAAGGCTTTTTAATTTGATATAATCAAAATTTTCTATTTTGTGATCAGTAATGGTCTCTAGTTCATCTCTGGTCACAAATTTCTTTCTCCTTCACAAGTCTGAGAGATAAACTATCCTATGTTCCTCTAATTTATTTATAATCTCGTTCTTTATGCCTAGGTCATGGACCCATTTTGATCTTATCTTGGTATATGGTGTTAAGTGTGAGTCCTTGCCTAATTTCTGCCATACTCATTTCCAGTTATCCCAGCAGTTTTTATCAAATAATGAATTCTTATCCCAAAAGTTAGAATCTTTGGGTTTGTCAGACACTAGATTGCTATAGTTGACTATTCTGTCTTGTGAACCTAACCTTTTTGGAGTCTCCTTTCTAAAAGCTCTCATTACCCCAGATGAATGGGCAGAGCAGCTCCCAACTAAGGAGGATGAGGGGAGGAGGGTTGTGTGGTATTTGTTGGGCTTGTTAGAAATAAGTATTTGCTGAAGGGGGAGTGGGGCAGGGAGTCCATGATTTTGAGATCTCTGGGGTAGAGGCCAGAGTTCCCAGGAGGAGTGGTGTTAAGGACCATGCCTAAGTGTGAAGGCACAGGTCAATTCCCCAAAAGCCCCACAGCTGTGAATCATAACACCCCTGAAGGAAGTGCAAATCAGCCTTTACAGACACAGATGTTGCTTATGGATTGGTTATGAAATAAATTGAAGGCAAGAGGGAAGAGTAGAGAGGTCAGAGAATGCCACTGTCTCTCAATCTCCTTGTATTGTTATCATGCTCTCACATGAAGGGATCTATTCTGCTGGTCTGAGTTAGATCCCCAACAGGCACTGGCAGATAGCTCCCATAACAGGGTAGTGCTTCCATTCTGTTGAGGCTTCCATCCCTTCTGGGAGCTCTCTCTCACTCTTGCTTTCACTATTTTGGGACCTTCTGAAGCATCATTATCATCTAGCTACTGCCTGAACCCTTGTAGCCCATTCCTTTGCTTAACCAGCATGCTGCAGGAAGCAAGTGAAGAGAGGAAGATTCTTGGGATTGATTATTTATAGAATTTGTCCTAGGACAATCTGTTCAATGAAGTGTCACTGCATATGACACTAAGACTTCTGAGAAGAACCCAGGACTATCTACTTCCATTGAAGTCACACCATAGCAGCCTTATTGCTTCATAAAATTTCATAGAATTTGAGTTTGAAGGGAAATCACATAGTTAAGCTCCATCACTTTACAAATATTAAAACTGAGGCACAAAGAGTTTAAGTGACCTGCTCAAAGACACACAACTAATTAGTCCCATAATTAGAAGCAGAGTCCAGGTTTCCTGATCTAATGCTCTCATAATAGGCAGCATGCTTTCTATCTCTTGTCTAGTTTCCTTAGTTTCATTCTTTCCTCTTTCTTATATATAAGACCTAGATTACTTAATACTCATGTATTTAAGTGGGCTTTGATCTCATCAATTTTTTTTCATATAGCAAAATATTTTAATTTTTTAAAATAACTTTTTATTGACAGAACCCATGCCAGGGTGATTTTTTTACAACATTATCCCTTGCACTCACTTCTGTTCTGATTTTTTCCCTCCCTTCCTCCACCCCCTCCCCCAGTCAGCTAACTCTGTTTGCCTCAGTTTCCAAATCTGTAAAAATAAGCTGGAGAAGAAAATGGCAAACTACTCCAGTATCTTTGCTAAGAAAACCTCAACAAGATCATGAAAAGTTGAACACAATTGAGCAACAATGACATATATCTCTTTAATACAAATTTATTCATTTGCCCAAAAGACTATTTTACAGAACATTCACATGAGGCAGATACTCACATGATGCTCAGAAGAAGCAATATAAGGACACTCTCAAAGTCTCTCTGAAGAACTTTGCGATCAGTTGTGAGACATGGGTGATACTGATAAAGGACCATCCAGCATAACCTGTCCACATCAAAGATGCTACTCTCCTCTATGCTCAGAAGAAACATGAGATGGACAAATGTAGAGACATCTCCACTCCAAATCTGCCTAGAGGCTATTTGTGTCTGACCTGTGGTAGAGCTTTCCAAACTCATAGTCAAATATAAAAGTATCTTGACTCCAGTAGAGTAATGTTCTCTTTAAGAAGGAAGGACAACAATCAACCAATTACACACACACACACACACACACACACACACACACACACACATATATATATAAATAGAATAATTTAACCTTCTCTCAGATCTTTTGTTCAGTTCAATGCCCCTTAATTTATAAATCAACAGGTAATTATCGTTCTTTAAATGTTTGGTAGAATTCACATGTAAATCCATCTGGTCCTGGGGATTTTTTCTTAGGGAGTTGATTGATAGTTTGTTCTATTTCTTTTTCTGAGATGGGACTGTTTAGGATATTTACTTCTTCCTCTGTTAGTTTGGGCAAGCTGTATTTTTGGAGGTATTTTTCTATTTCATTTAAGTTGTCGAATTTATTGGCATAAAGTTGGGCAAAGTAACTCCTAATTATTGCTCTAATTTCCTCTTCGTTAGTGGTGAGTTCTCCCTTTTCATTTTTAAGACTAACAATTTGATTTTCCTCTTTCCTTTTTTTCATCAGATTTACTAAGGGTTTGTCTATTTTGTTGGTTTTTTCATAGAACCAACTCTTAGTTTTATTAATCAATTCAATAGTTTTTTTACTTTCAATTTTATTGATCTCACCTTTTATTTTTAGAATTTCAAGTTTAGTGTTTGACTGGGGGTTTTTAATTTGTTCCTTTTCTAGCATTTTTAATTGCAAACCCAAGTCATTGACCTTCTCTTTCTCTATTTTATACAAATAGGCCTCTAGAGATATGAAATTTCCCCTTATTACCGCTTTGGCTGCATCCCATACATTTTGGTATGATGTCTCATTATTATCGTTTTCTTGGGTGAAGTTATTAATTATGTCTATGATTTGCTGTTTCACCCAATCATTCTTTAGTATGAGATTATTTAGTTTCCAATTATTTTTTGGTCTACTTCCCCCTGCTTTTTTGTTGAATGTAATTTTCATTGCATCATGGTCTGAAAAGGATGCATTTACTATTTCTGCCTTACTACATTTGAGTTTGAGGTTTTTATGTCCTAATATATGGTCAATTTTTGTATAGGTTCCATGAACTGCTGAAAAGAAAGTGTATTCCTTTCTGTCTCCATTACATTTTCTCCAGAGATCTATCATATCTAACTTTTCTAGTATTCTATTTACCTCTTTGATTTCTTTCTTATTTATTTTGTGGTTTGATTTATCTAATTCTGAGAGTGCAAGGTTAAGATCTCCCACTATTATAGTTTTACTGTCTATTTCTTCTTGCAGCTCTCTTAGTTTCTCTTTTAAGAATTTAGATGCTACCCCACTTGGTGCATATATGTTTAATATAGATAGTGCTTCATTATCCATGCTACCCTTTAGCAAGATATAGTGTCCTTCCTTATCTCTTTTAATTAGATCAATTTTTGCTTTAGCTTGATCTGAGATCAGGATGGCTACCCCTGCTTTTTTGACTTCACCTGAAGCATAGTAGATTTTGCTCCAACCTTTTACCTTTAACCTGCATGTATCTCCCCGCTTCAGGTGTGTTTCCTGTAAACAACATATTGTAGGATTCTGGCTTTTAATCCATTCTGCTAACCACTTCCTCTTTATGGGGGAGTTTACCCCGTTCACGTTTATGGTTAGAATGACCAATTCTGTATTACTTGCCATCTTGTTAACCCCGGTTTATGCTTTCCTCCCTTCTTTCCCCTTTCCCCCCCTTCCCAGTATTAACCTTGTGAGCACCACTTGCTTCTCACAGCCCTCCCTTTTTAGTATCCCTCCCCCCGCCTTAGAGTTCCTCCCCCTATCTTACCCCTTTCCCTCCCAGTTCCCGTATTCCCTTCCCCTTAGCTTATTCCTTCCCTTTTCACTTTTCCCTTCTCACTTTTCAATGAGATGGGAGAAGTTTCACCATAGATTGAATATGTCTTAAGATTTTTCACTTAAAGCCAATTCTGAAGGCAGTAAGATACCCACTATATTCACCCCCCTCCATTCTTTCTCTCGGATATAATAGGTTTCCTATGCCTCTTCATGAGATGTACTACCCCCACTTTACCCTTTTTCTGGTACAATGTCCTTTCCACATCAATTTCTAGAACAAGGTATACATGTATTCTTTATACATCTATATAGTCAAAATATAGTTCCCAAGATTAATCTTTACCTTTTTAGATTTCTCTTGAGTTCTATATTTGTAGATCAAACTTTTTGTTAAGTTCTGGTTTTTTCATCAGAAATAGATGAAATTCGCTTACTTCGTTGAATGTCCATCTTCTTCCCTGGAAAAAGATGCTCATTCTCGCTGGGTAAGTTATTTTTGGTTGCATACCAAGTTCCTTAGCCTTTCGGAATATCATATTCCAGGCCCTTCGATCTTTTAATGTGGATGCTGCCAGATCCTGGGTGATCTTTATTGTGGCTCCTTGATACTTGAATTGGGTTTTTCTAGCCGCTTGCAATATTTTTTCCTTCATCTGAGGGTTCTGGCAGTTGGCCACTATATTCCTTGGTGTTTTGATTTTAGGATCCCTTTCAGTGGGTGATCGATGAATCCTTTCAATGTTTATTTTTTCCTCTGTTCCTATGACTTCTGGGCAGTTCTCTTTGATAATTTCCTGGAAAATAGTGTCCAGGCTCTTTTTTTCATCATGTTTTTCTGGGAGTCCAATGATTCTCAGATTGTCTCTCCTGGATCTGTTTTCCAGGTCTGTTGTCTTCCCCAGAAGGTATTTCACATTTTTCTCCATTATTTGATTTTTTTGGATTTGCTTGACTGATTCTTCTTGTCTCCTCGAGTCATTCAATTCCACTTGTTCAATTCTGATTTTCAGTGAAGTATTCTCTTCACTCACTTTTTTAAAATCTTTTTCTAATTGTCCAATTGAGTTCTTTTGTTCTGTGGAATTTTTTTCCATTTCACCAATTTTGTTTTTTAGAGAGCTGTTTTCTGTTTCCAGTTCACTAATCCTATTTTTCAAGGATTTTACTTCTTTATCCACTCTCTCTTTAACTGATTTCTCCAGGCTCTTTTGCCAAGCCTCCCTCTCCTTTTCCCATTTTTCTTCTAGCTCCCTTGTGAGAGCCTTTTTAATCACTTCTATGAGGTTCATCTGTGCTGAGGAACAGATGCTCTCCTCCTTTGGGGATTCACCTGGGGACTGCCTGTTTTTAGTCTCCTCAGGATTTAGAGTCTGCTCTCTATCTGTATAGAAGCTGTCAAGGGTTAAAGTCCTCTTCAGCTTCTTGCTCATTCTGTCTATTAATCAGAGACAAACTACCAAAGAAAAACAGAAAAAACTGGAGTCTTTCTTGGGGGGGGGGGGGGGGGGGGCTGGGTGTGTTATCGAGCTTCCTCTACAGACTGCAGGGGGCAGCAGTGAGGCACTAGCAGGACTGTGCTGCGCCTGTGCTCTGAGATCCCAAAGCGTGCTGAGTCACTGTGGGGGGGGGGGGGGGGGGGGAAGGGGGGAGCGGCCAGGTCCTGAGAGACTCCAGCTGTTTGGGGTTGTATTCTTCAGCCCCGGTGTTTTTAGCTTCTCTGCTGGGCTGTTGACTTGCTGCCGGAGCAAAGTATCCAAACCTGTAGCGAAGTTCTCCCCGCAGAGACGGCTGCGATCACTCCCCACCCTCTCTCCAGTCTGCTCCCGTGCTCTCACTGCCGCTGCCCGCCGCCTGCGCCCAATCTAAAACCGCCTCAGCCCTCCAGTAAAGACAGACCTTTCTTGGCAGATCTCAAGGATGGCTTCTCTTGGTAACTATATGTGGGTTTTTTTTCAGTCAAGCATTGATTCAGAGGCTTGTAATGGAATGGATAGTGAGAGAAAGCGTGGAGCTTATGCAGCTGTGAGCCTCCTCTCTGCCATCTTAACCAGAAGTCCCCAACAGGTAATTATCAAGTACCTAGTATGTTCCAGTTACTGGGAATCCAAAGACATAAATGAATGGTCCCTATCCTCAAGGAGCTTATATTCTGTAGGAGAAGACAATATATATAAATACAATAAATACACTGAAAAACTTGTAAATATAAGTGATACTGAAGAACCTTTTACAAATGTGTACATTGGTCTGATGAAATTAGAGATTCAGCTAGAGACTGACTGAGTTGAAAGTGTGACCATAAGGGAGGTTCCTTAAAAAGTCCAAATGTTGGAGCTGCAGGTGATATAATGGACAGAGCACTAGCCCTGAAGTCAGAAGGACCTGAGTTTGGCCTCAAACACTTAATACTCTGGGCAACCCCAATTGCCTCACAGAAAAAATTCAAATATTAGCTCTTCAGTTAATTTATCTTTGTCATTAGTAGGAGGGGGGAACCTCAACTCCTAGGGGAAAAATTACTTTTGGGTAAAAGGAAATGATTTCTTTCTCCTCCCCATCCTCATCCATGTCCCTTTAAAGGGTAGATCACCCATGATTTGGAAACACTCCATCTTTCAGTCAGAATTCAAGGTACAATTAAGGGAACAGAGATAGTCACTTGAGACCAGAAGAAGCTTTTTAAAAAAAGCCTGGGGAATCAAGAGAGAGTTTTAGTAATTAAGAGTTAAACTGCAGAGAGGACTTCCCAAGGAGATTAAAATTTTCTAGGATTGTTCCTTACAAGGGGGTCTGTCTACCACTGTACTCTATTGGTGCCCAGTCTTCCAACAGATGCCAGGTGTGATTGTGGTTGAATCTGCCCCAAGTTTATGGATAATGTTTTGTAATTATTCTTTTCAAAACTATGCTTTCTTAGTAAGTACCTTTGCTAAAAGTTAATTTTGTCTAGTAGCTGATTGTTAATGAGAATTGGTAGCAAAAGGTGTTTAAGTAGAGCTTTAAAGTCAACCTGGGGGAGATGGATCAGAATGTTACAGAAGTGTAAGGAACAGATGTGTAAGAAACAGAAAGGGAAAAAAAAAAAAAACACAATGTAGCAGGCCTACAGCAAGTGAAAGGGTAATTTTGTTAGAAAAATAGAACAAGGTTATAAAGGACATTAAATGACATTTTTATTTGATTCTACAGATAACAGCAAGCCATTAGAGTATACCAAATGAGAAAGTAATATGCATTCCTAGAACCTAGCACAATGTCTGGCACATAGTAGGTGTTCAATAAATTCAACTTGTTCAGTTATACACACCTGTGAAAAAACATCAAGAAATATGAACATTTCAACTTAAAAGAAACAGAAATTATATAGAAAATTGTTATAAAAAGTATATTAAATTTAATGTTGGTATCAAAACTGTACTTTTTGTCCTTGTTTGTCCCATCCTTAGTTGACCAATGTAATGATCTTTTCTTAGTGCTCACATTTTTTTAAACCTCTCTGCAGCATATGACATTGGTAACACTTTTCTTCTAGATATTCTCTCCTCTCTGAATGTTCATATCTACTTTCTCTTTGTTCCCATCATTCCCATCTCTGATTACTCCTTATTAATTTTCTTTGCTGACTCATCATCCATATCTTCTTTTTTCTTTTTCTTTTTGTTGAGGCAATTGAGATTAAATGACTTGCCCAGGGTCACACAGCTAGGAAGTGTTAAGTGTCTGAGACCCCATTTGAACTCAGATCCTCCTGATTTCAGAGCTGGTGCTCTATCCACTTTGCCACCTAGCTGCCCGTCATCATCCATGTCTTATGCCCTAACTTTGGGCATATACCAAGACTTTATCTTGGATACTCTTTTCTCTGTTTGGTGATCTCATTAGCTCTAAAATATTTCATTATCTCTATACAAATTATTCTCATGTCTGTATTTCCAACCTCAGTTGGAAAAATCCCTGGTTTTAGTCAGAGGAGTTGGATTCAAATCCCACATTTGATTCTTTCTACCTGTAGTTCCTTGGATAAATAATTTCACTTCTACAGATTTCCATTTCTTCATTTATTTGTAAAATGAGGGTTTTGGATTAGATTGTCTGTAAGGTCCCATTCAGCTAAAGATTTTGAACCTATGAATCTCAATCTAAATCATCAACTGCCTATCAAAGAGTTTGAACTGGTTATCCTTCAGGCACTTCAAACTCAACATATCTAAAACAGAACTCATTCTCTTCTCACCTTGCCTATGCACTGCCTCATCCTTCACTTCCACCCTCATCTACTCAACTTCCCTGTTTCTATCAGAATGATAGTGCTGGTATCCACCATTCCATCAGACAACCTGTTTACAACCTGAATACTATCCTCAAGGCCTTATTCTTACTCATCTCACATATCTAATTCATTCACATACTATCACTTTTGACTCTATAATGTCTGTTATTTATATTCCTTTTTTCCCATTCATGCATCTACCTCCCTAGTTTAGATCTCATTATCTCTAGCTAGAAGCCTATAATACTTTACTAATTGGGTCTTTGTCTCAAGACTCACCTCTCTCCAATAATTAACAAAATTATTCTCCTAAAGTAAAAGTCTGATCATATCATCTCCTATTCAATAAATTCCAATGGCTACCTAATGCCATATGATCAAGTATACATTTAAAGCTCTTTATAACTAGATCCTATTTTACCTTTCAAATCTCATTATTCATTGATTGCTCCCTTCTATATACTCTTCAGTCTAACCATAACTGGACTTCTGGCTATTTCTCATATATGACACTCCATTATTGTCTCTATATCTTTGCATTTGTTGCATTTTATGCTTTTTTCTTCATTGCTGTCATATGGAATCCTTGTTTCAAAATTTAGAGCAAGTTATATCTTTTGCAGAAGGCTTCTCTTATAAGTGCATGAAGTCTCTTAGGTGGTGATAGGCTCTGTGGGGGATACACTAATATACACTAATGTTTTTGACTCATATGGACTCACAATGCATGTAAAGAGAAATAATTGGTGGTAATCCTTCATGCAGTGCCAAACAGACAGATGGAACAAGAAAAGAGAGTTGTTGTTTACTTGTTTTAGATTCTTTGGTTTTCTTGGCAAAAACACTGGAATGTTTTGTCATTTTCTTCTCTAGTTCATGTTACAGATGAAAAAATTGAGGTCAACAAGTTTAAGCAACTTTCCCAGGATCACACAACTAGTAAGTGTCTGAGACCAGATCTTAACTCTGGTGTTCCTTACTCCAAGCCTGGCACTCTATTGCCATCACCCATCTTGGATATATAAAGAAATAATGACATTTTCCTTCAGAAAAGTGGGATACTCTGAGTATGGCATTGTGCATATACTGTCAGATGCAGTTTCTTTGTTTGTTGGTTTTGTTTAACTGATTTTCTTTGTTATGAGATAGTTCAATGAATAGAGGGATATATCAGAAATGTGTGGTTTAAAAAAAATGCCACCAACAAGACTTTTAAAAAATAAGGCAAAGAAAAGGAATAGAATATATTCCCTTTTTGTCTTTAAGTAGTTCTAATTATTTTTGTCAGACTGAACCAAAATCTACCTACTTCTGCTGGAGCAATGGAATAAGGTGCTGACTAGGAATTAGTGTGCTTGGATAAAAATCCTTCTGCTAAAACTCATTAGTTGCGTGAACCTTCTCTGTATCTTAATTTCCTCATTAAAAATGAAAGAGTTGGACTAGGTGACCTTTGCGGTCTCATTCAGTTCTCATCCTATAAACTCATCTCACCCAGTTGCTTCTACCTTCATTTACCATAAAAGGAAAAGAGGGACATTGCTGTAGTAAAAAGGAAAAGTTTCCCTAAGTTGATGTCAACTCCAGGATAGGTCATGTAGGCAGCCAACTATATTGAGAAAATTCCCAAATCAGGCTTAGTCAGACAGGTGGGATACTTTTCATTCAAGGAAAAATGCATTCCAGGGGAAATTAAGTCAGGATAATCTTAATTTAGCTCATGCCAAGAGTAATTTTCCCAGCTTTCCCCATGAGAACTCTAAAGATGTTCATAGATATCAATCCCATAGAGTTACTGGTATTAGGCACTCTTTCAACAGCATCTCTTGATGATCATACCTGAAATCAGACTCAGAATAATATCATTTATAATCCCATAAGGTTTAACAATAAACAGCAAACTCTAATAATCAAAGCTTTGGATGGATTCAGTTATTAAGGATTATATATCATTGGAAAAAACTATTGACTGTAATCTGCATTCTAAAACAGTAAGAGATTCATCATTTTTTAAAATCACAGTTTAACTTGTTCTGGTTAGAGAGAGCAGGACACGAATATAACAGCACCAAGACTAGTTGTCCTAGCCCAAAGCTCACAATGACTATAAGCAAAGTATATGGCAGAATATAATAACTGGCCCCAAAATTAACCAGGCAGGCAGATTTCTTCTGTGGAAAGTGGTTTAAGAGGCTATAATCTTAGTTTTCCCAAGGTCATACTCCTGTCTTTATTCTTAGAGACAGATATCCACTGATCTTAGAGCACAGATGTCACTCCCATTAAGCTGCTGGCATTTTTCTTGAAGTAAAAGACCATAGCAATAAAGCTAAAAACAAAACTCAAAAAGAATATTAACACACTCAAATTGTTGCGATTAATTAGCTAATAAATTTAAAATACATTGGGCCTTCATAAAAAATCACACAAAGATTTCTACTTAATATTCCTTTCTACTAGTATTTCTCTTTTTTAATTTTTCAAATTTTGAACTTAATTACAAAAAAAATTTCCATGTATGCAGTACAACATAAAAAGAAGATTCAATATAAAATCTTGAATTTCATTTTATATTGTTTACTTTAAAAAAATTATGTACTAAATGCTACATATTATTTTCAGATACCCTGATTTTCTGGCTTCCTTCTAAGTTTTCTTCTGTTCTCTGCTGTGCATTTTTTATTTTTTTCTCCATCCCCATATGTGTGTAATACATATGTGTGAAAAACATACTATACATACTTCTATTGATCAGTTCTTTCTGATATAGGGCACTAATGCCTTTGTAGTTGATTTGAATATGTATAATGATCAAGATGACTTAATCATTTAAAGTTGTTCTTAGTAAGAAAATTGTGGTTACTGGGTATAATGTTTTCTTGGTTCTGTTCATTAAACTCTTTGCTTTTTCATGCAAGTGTTTGCATGTTTTTTCCCCCTAAAATCAACCATCTCATCATTTCTTATAGCACAATAATAATATTCTATCATAATCATATAGCCCATCTTGTTTACCCATTCCTCAGTTGAGGACTATCCTCTCTACTTCTAGTTCTTTGCTACCTCAGAGAGCTGCAATAAATATTTTAGAACAAATAAGTTCTTTTCCTTTTCCCCTAAGCCCCTTGGGAAAGAGACCTAATAGTGATATTTCTGGGTCAAAGGGTATATACATAGTTTTAGAACTATTTGAATATAACTCTAAGTTGCTCTCTAAAATGGTTGGATCAGTTCACAGTTCCACTAATACTGAATCAATGTCATAATTTTTCCACATCCTCTCCAACATCTGTTACTCTTCTATCATTTGAATCAATTGGATAGGTGTAAGATGATATCTCAAAGTTGTTTTAATTTGCATTTCTCTAATCACATGCCTATTTGTAGTTTTGATTTCTTCATTAAAAATCCGCCTCTTTGTATCCTTTGACCATTTGTCAATTGGGGAATGATTCATATTCTTATAAATTTGACAAAATGCTTTATATATTTGAGAAATGAAACCTTTATCTGAGAAACTGTCTTTAAAAATTTCCTCCCAAATTTTGTTTTCCTTTTGACTTTTTTGTATAAAATTTTTTAAAATAATATTTCTCTTACTCAAAAATAACTTAAAATCCATTCTGATGTAAAAAAGGCACTCATTAGAATCTAATGAATTAATGCTATTCTGTAAATTCACATAGACAGTGAATATATGATAGTTGTAAACTTCAAGACTAACAGATAGTTATTTATATTTCATCCTTAAAACAAAAATAAATCTGTAAGACTGGAGTTTGTTAAGACTATTAGTTAAAATGTAACTTCAGTATAAACAATTCCAAATGTAACTTAATACTTCACAATAGTCTTATACTATCAACAAATTCTTAGTAATCCTTTCTCCTCTCATTATTTGCAATTAGGGAAGAATCCCACAAAAGCTCAAATTCCAGGCAGACGATAATTGTACAGTTTATCCCCCTAGTCTATTTCAAAACCTTTAGCAATTAGAATACATTTTACTGAACAGCCCACTAAGAGAGTAAAAGGTTTTTAAAAGCTGCAACACAAAGAAAATAACTCAAAAGAGATATAGAACATATATTTTTATCTGGAGTAAAGGGAGTCAATCCACAGTCTGAATCCCTAACAGAAAGTTCTCCATTGTGTACAAATATTCCATTTAGGCCCAAAAAGAATGGGGAAGTTGTCTGATAACAATATAATGAACAGATACCTTGAGGGTTAGAGCAAATTTTATCATTCAACTATCCCTTCAAAGGCTGATTGACCTTTTCAGGAATTGTAACAAAAATAAAAGGAAAGTAGTGGATCACAAATTAATAATTAGTTCCTAATGCGATTATGTAATATTAATTTATTATTTAGAACAATAGGAGCAACAAGTTAATTATCAATATTATTATTACAAATGAAGAAACTTAAGAAGCCAAAACCATATTTTTAACTAGTGATGTCCATACCTCCAATCCTACTATTAATGGAGGAAGGCTTTTCTTATCTACAGTTGCTGGTATGGTTACAAAGGTCATTTTTTCTGCAAAACTGAGATTTTGCCTAAAAATCATTGAAATAATTACCAGAATCTGCCATACAACTGGTAGCTTCCCTAAGCACTCACATTCTTACATTGTTACAGATAGATAGTTCCTTTGCCTCCGACTGTTATTGGAATAAAATATGAGCTCTTTTCCAAGTTTTTATGCAGCTTTCATCCCAAAAAATATGGAAAGCAAAGAAGATAATAGTTTTATTCTTTTTTTTCCAAGACTAAAAAAAAATCAAAAGTCTTGAAGGCCAAGAAGATAAAGTTGAAGGAGGCTCTATTATAAACACAAAAAGAAGAAAATATGAACATTCCCCATGTTCATGAAGATTCAAGGCCTCTAAGCCAGTTCGAATAATCTCAGAAAAGTGGTCCTAGGGGAAAAAGTTTGATTGTTATGACATAATCAAATTTTCCCTGACCATTGAGTGTGTTGTGAAAATTGAGGACAATACTCTGATATACTGAGGGCAACAAATATAAAATAAAGCAGTCTATAAAGAACCTGTATGA
This sequence comes from Antechinus flavipes, assembly GCF_016432865.1. Classification (NCBI taxonomy): domain Eukaryota; kingdom Metazoa; phylum Chordata; class Mammalia; order Dasyuromorphia; family Dasyuridae; genus Antechinus; species Antechinus flavipes. The sequence continues at coordinate 181,914,971 of NC_067401.1, forward strand.
TATCAATGTGGCTAATTCAACCTGATGAAGAGAAGGTTTGCCCAAAAGTATAATAATTGGATGTTGCTGCAAAATCGGAATTACTTGAACTACGGTCAACTAGCTTACTCCATGTAAAAATTTTTCCACTACAAAAATATAGTTATACATCAATATTTTCCTCTTGAAGAACCCCACCTCAATCCCCCGTCCCTCACCATTATTAAGCTGCTAATATCCTTCAAGGCAATTTTTTACTCCAATTTCCTGCTTTTGAGGCCTTTCAGACTGAGTCTTTTTGCAGCACCAACTACATAAAAGGTCTACCTCTATGGAAGTAAGATTTTATTTTGAATCTAATATGAGTTTAAATGGATGGAGGAGGTATTAGAGATCGTCTTGTCTGGTCTTTTCCAAACTAATTTAACCTTTTGAATATATTGCTAGAACCCATAAATGGGTTTCCCTATGCACTTTTTTTTGGTAGATAAGGATGCAGGCCTGTCACTTAGGGATGAGCAAAATGTTCCCCTAGGTTTTGCTCTTCTCAGAGAAAAATGAGTGAGAACCTTTGGAAATCTGTAGCAAAACAATTGTGGCAAAACTGTTTACAACAAAGGATAGTTCAGAAGTCTCGATTTAAGGAAGCTGTCATCAATCATCTTCCAGACTAGACCTCTGTTTTAACATGTTTGAATTTCACGGAGCTCTCTCTACTTAGTAAGAAGTTTATTTCCGGAGATTTTGGGGGAAAGGGAAGAAAAAATTTAGAAGGAAATGCATTGTAATGAAATTTTCTGAGGAAGACCTCCTTCAGGGCTTGAGGCTGGGAAAGATTGCGAGAGACTAGGATGGCCAGAGAGCTCTTTCCACTCCAGAAGTAGTCAAACCGCCCAGCTTCGAAAATTGATGAAAAGAAGCAGAACTTTCTCGCTTTACTAAAACATCCTGCAGATATCACTAAACGTGACTTACTTTCAGGAATGCTAACTAGAAGGCACATCTGTCAGCTCGGGGATGTAGCTCAGTGGTAGAGCGCATGCTTCGCATGTATGAGGCCCCGGGTTCGATCCCCGGCATCTCCACTTTATGTTTTGCAGATTCAGCAGGGTCCCTGAAAATGTATAATGCGCTATACAAACAGCGGAGCAAAACGAAACTCAAAAGCCCCGCCTCTTCGGTCATTCCCTTGCCCTCATTCGAATATATGTATATCCATGTACACATACCCGTCTCGGTGTATTTATATGTAGCTATGTACACGGATGTATTTTGGGTTTTTTTTTCCTCCCCTTTCCCTTCTCCCCCCCATCTGTGTTCTTACCTCAGCAATGACACCTTATTAATCATGCAATCTATAGCACTGGGAACAGATACTGTCACCTCTACTTTTGGGAGGGAAGACTGGATTTACTAGATGAAAATAATCTGACTACGCAAATTGGAGAAGAGGAACACTGGGTAGAGGAGGCAGACGAGTGGGATTTCTGATGAGGAAACTAATCGGGAAAATTAACAACTCACCCGCCTGTGTGAATCTGTGTCTGTCTGCCTGCCTGTCTGTGTTTTCTTGACTCCGCTGATCCAAAAACGCTAACAATAGGATCAGAATGTACAGCACGATGTGTTTTCCCTCTTCGATCCACTTGAATGTCCCGGCAGAATTCACACACACAGTGAGATTGTTGGAAATCTCCTCCCCGTGTCGTTTAGCAAGGACAGAATGGCCGAGACTGAAGACCTAAATTTCTCTTGTAGAAACTCTGACGCTCCAAAATACTATAACGAGTCTTGCCTTGAAACAAAGAAGGGCAGAAAAGCAAAAGCAACACAACAACAAATACCCCCCCCAAAAAAACAAAACAAAACAAAACAAAACACTTAACAAGTATATCTGATAGCATACACAACATTCTGCATTCGTGGTCTTTCATTTCTCCAAGGAAAATAGGGGGATATACTTTGATGAAATTATAAATCCATTGAAGTTTGTTTTTAAAAAATATATATTTATTAAATTTGACATGGTAGTGTTGACATTGTTCTGTTTATTTGTATCCCTTTCTAAACTTCCTTATTCTTCCTTCTCTGTATTTTTATGTTTAATTTAAGCTTCCCTCCTCCCCCATCCCTCACATTGCTATCACTGGTGTGATTGATGATGTGGGGTTTGGCACCAAATGATGGTAGACACCAAAAGTTCAGGATCAATTTTGTGAAGAATTCACAATGGCCTTTCTCTTTGGCAAAAGATATATTTATTTAGGGAATAGGTTACAGAAAAAAAAAAATGAAGGGAAACAACAGACACGGGATTGATAAATATGAAATAACAGTGGGAGACATATGAAAGACAATTTCCTCAGTGGAGCTCAAAATTATCCGGAGAAAGGGAGCATCCCCTGAGGTTGTGATATGCTCTTAGCTGTCAGGCTAAATCCTGAAAGGGAAGTAACACCCTAAAAGAGTTAGCTCTAAGGAGGAGAAGTGGGGTTGAGAAGCATAGTGGAGTTAGAAGACATACCACCAAGTATGGGGGAAAAATAAGGGGAACGACACCATGAGGCAGAATGCTTGCCTGACCTAAAAGACTGACCCAAAAGAAACTCAACCTAGTCTTTAAAAATCAGTGAGTTAAAAAACAAGTCATAAACTATTTCCAGTCATATGAAAAGGTGCTCAAAATCACTATTAATCAGAGAAATACAAATTAAAATAACTCTGAGGTATCACTACATACCTCTCAGGTTAAATGACAGGAAAAAACAATGATGAATGTTGGAGGGAATGTGGGAAAACTGGGACACTTAACACATTGTTGGTGGAATTGTGAAGGGATCCAACCATTCTGGAGAGCAATTTGGAACTATATCTAGAGAGTTATCCAGCTGTGCATACACTTTAACCCAAAAATGTTTCTACTGGGCTAATATCCCAAAGAGATAATTAAAGAAGGAAAAGGGACCCACATGTGCAAAAATGTTTGTGACAGCCCTTTTCCTAGTGGCAAGAAACTGGAAACCGAATGGATGTCCATCACTTGGAGAATGGCTGAATAAGTTATGGTAAATGAATGTTATGGAATATTATTGTTCTCAAAGAAACAACCAGCAGGATGATTTCAGAAAGACCTTTAGAGACTTACATGAACTGATGCTAAGTGAAATGAGCAGAACCAGATCATAAATTCAGCAACAATAAGACTATACAATGATCAATTCTGATGGATTTGGGTCTCTTCAACAATGAGATGATTCAAACCAGTTCCAATTGTTTAGTGATAAAGAAGATTGTGGGAACTGAGTGCGGTTCACAACATAGCACTTTCACACTTTTTATTGTTGGCTTTCACACTTTTTATTGTTTGCTTACATTTTATTTTGGTTCTCATGTTTTTCTGGTTTGATTTGATTTTTTTTGTGCTGCAAGATAATTGTGTAAATATGCATGTAAATATGTTCAATATATATACTGAACATATATTTCTCTGTTAAACATATATTGGACTGCTTGTAATCTAGGGGAGGATGTGGGAGGTAAAGGAGAATTGAAGCACAATGTTTTGCAAGAGCTAATGTTGAAGAATTGTCCATGTATGTTTTGAAAAATAAAAACATTTAATAAAGAAAAAAAAACAAGCCACAGAAAACACAAATAATTTTATTAAGAAAATGACAATAAGACAATATACTAAAACTTCTAAGATGCAGCAAAAGCAGTAATTAGAGGAAATTTTATGTTCATATCAATAAAATAGAGGAAGAACAGGCCACTAAATTGGATATGTAATTTTAAAAGCTCAAAAAAGAACAAATTAAAAATCCCTAATTAAACCACAAATCAGAAATCCTAAAGGTAAGATTAATAAAATTGAATGTAAGAAAACCAATGAATTAATATATAATACTAGGAGTTGGCTTTGTGAGGAAAAAACAATAAAAATATGAATCATTGGAGAATAAAGACAACTAAGTCACTAGTATCAAAAATGAAAAGATTGAATATACCACAAATGAAGATGAAATCAGAGCAATTATTAGGAGTTATTTTGCACAATTTGATGGGTGTAAGGCTTAATTTGCATTTCTCTATTAGTGATTTGGAGTATTTTTTTTTACTGGTTTTTGATAGACTGGATTTATTCCTTTGAAGACTTGTCTGTTCAAATTGTTGGAGCAAATGATCAAAAAATGGATTATTTGAGAATAGTTCTTGTTCTTTAGTCAGATAGGTGGCAAAATGAATAGAGTCTCAGACCTAGAGTCAAAAAGGTTCTTCTTCCTGAGTTCAAATATGACCTCAGACATTTACAATGTTATTCTGAGCAAGTCATTTAATTTTGCTGGCCTTGGCTCCTCTGTAAAATGATTTGGAGAAAGAAATGTCAAAGTTCTTAAGTACCTTTTCCAAGAAAACTCCAAATTCCGTAACAAAGTGTCTGAAGAGTTTGGAACAACAACTTATTCTTATAAATTTGCATTAATTTTCTCTATACCTTTATCAATGAAGTTTGTATAAAGATTTTTTCCTGTTAACTGTTTTTCTTCTTATTTTAACCATGTTGGTTTTGTTTGTACAAATTTTTTTCAATTTTATATAACCAAAATTTTATTTCTTGTCATCATCTCTATCCTGAGTTGATCAAGTTGATCAAGAGATCTTCCCCTAGCCACAGTTGTAACCTCTGCTCCTCTAATTTAACACACACACACACACACACACACACACACACACACACACACAAGTACCCACTAGAGCATTTTTATAATATATGGTTGAGGTACTGATCTAAGCCTAATTGCTTCCAGACTGTTTTCCCATTTTCCCAATAGTTTGTCATATTATCCCGTCCTTACCCCAATAATTGATATTCTTTGATTTATGGAACACAATATTACTGCATTCTGTTGTTTCTGGATCTTACATACTGGATCTGTCCCACTGCTCAACTTTTCTATTTTTCAACTAATGTTAAATGGGTTAGATAATAATTGCTTTCTATATAGGATCTGGTACTGCTAGCCATCCCTTCCATCTTCCTTCTCCCTCACCTCCCTCATTCTTTCCTTTAAGATTTTTAAACTTCTGTTCCTCTGGGCAAATTTCATTATAATTTTGTCTACTTCTCTAAGGAAACCTTTTAATAGTTTGAACTAACAAATTAATTAATACAAATTTAGATTGTCATTTTCATTATGTTAGCTTGATCAAATCATAAGAAACTAATTCTTTTCAAATTATTTAAGTCTTCCTTTAAGTATAACTTGTTTATTGAGACAATCTCAACATTTTCTTTTTAACTTAATCAGAGACATTTAAACTACCTAGAAGGATGAGAGGGCATAGGCTTTTCATGTTCACACATTAAAACCTCATCATGTGTGACTATATGAACTGAGGTGTAAAGGGAAGCTTCCTCTCTTACAAATATATTCCCCTCTTGAATTTAGATCAGTATTCCTTACTTAGGGACACTTGAATTGTTTTACTTGATAACTGTATTTCAATATAATCTCTTTGCTTTATAATTACATGTATTGATTTTATACATTTAAAAACATTTTGAAAAAAAGTCTATATGTCTTACCAAACACAAGCAAAAAAAAAGGCTAAGAACTGTTTTATATACTGTTTATCATATATATATATTTAAATTCATTTACTCCTGTATCTGGGTTTGGGGCTTTGTTTTTTTTTTTTTTTTTAATATAATAGTTGAATTGTGTTTATGCATTTTGATGTAATTGTGATTTTTGTTATTTTTGTTCTAGGTATGGTCTACCAATAATTTACCTAATATTAATCAATCTTATACTTCTGAAATCCAAACTGGTCATAATATAAAATCCTTTTAGTATGCTTCTGTAGCCTCTTTGTAAACATTTTATTTAGTAGTTTTGTATCAATATTCACTAGAGATATTGGTCCATAGATTTCTTTCTCTAACATATCTCTTTGACTTATGTTTCTATTTCCATTTTTGTGAATAGTTTTAAATAAAATTAGAATTATTTTTTAAAGGTACTTGTAAATTCATCCTGCACTTTTTCCTTGGAAGTTCATTTATGACTTTTTTCAATTTCTTTTTCTGAAATAGAAGTAATTATATGATCTATTGATTGTTTTGATAATTTGGGTGTATTTTACATTTTAAAATATTCATCCATTCCATCCATTTTCACTTTTGATAATGAAAATTATATGACAAGGTATGCAATTTCCTTTATTTTCTCTTCATTTGTTTTGAATTCTCCTTTTTAATCTTTGAAATTGGCAATTTGGTCTTCCTTTTTTTTAGTTATCAGATTATCTATAAATATCCATGAGTATTAGAAATACTCATGAGAAGCTTTGATCAAATTTATGTGGAAAGAAGCAGGAAAATAATATGCACAATGACCACAGCAATTTAGATAAAACAATATGAAAAGCAGCCAAGTTGATTAATTGTAATGACCAGTTTTGGCTTATTAGAATAAATGGCTAGAGGGGTAAGGGATTTATGTGTTGTGGTGTTCTCTTCTTGTCTAAAATATGATGGTTCTCTCTGGGAGCAGGTTTCTTGAGGAGGTTTTCTGGAGGCAGCCTTAGTTTCAGTTCCAAGTAATAATAACCTCAAATACAACCAGGAGTTAAAATACAATCTTTTATTGTCTCTTCCAAAATAACTCAGTTAGCTTTCTTTGGTTCCAAGAGCTCTTGTTGCTAGTCTTTTGCCTTTGCCAGCTTTTGCCTCTAGCTCAACTCTGACTCCTGGCAATCTTCCGAACTGACTCTTGCTGAGACAGAGAGCTTCTTATATATGATCTCTTAAAGATGTGAACCCAAAGGTTGACTCCTCCTCTGAGAGAGTGGGATTGTGGGAGGTGTAAACTTGGATATCTCCTAACTTGTGAACTCCAATGTGTGAACCAATGTGCGACTCTCTCAAAGGGGTAAATACAAGCATTGTTTCTATCGATTCCATTGAGTTAACACTTTGTTTCAAGTTCTGGCTCAAAACAATATGTAGTTGGCCAGTTTTTCTTAATTATATTTTTGTGTTAGAAGAAGGGTTCAATGTATGGATATGAAGAGGAAGCATAAATTATATTGCGAGAAATTAAAGGCTTCAATAATTTTTTAATGAAAAAAAAAAAATGACAGGTATGTCACTGACCAATATAACTCATGCAGGAATCAGCACCACCTAGGCTTTAGTGTGAAAACTTCATCCTGAGAGAATAATCTTTATGATCACATTATCATCCCCTGCCAAGTCACTACAACATAGCAAAGTTACTTTTAAACTCATTTGTCTCATCTTGTATTTAAACTCATCATGTACTAAGTGCTGCAAACTCAGGCTGTCCAATTTTTTTTTTTTTTAATCTTTTATCCCCTTGAATATATATATATGTATATATATATATATATATATATACATATATATATGTATATATATATATATGTATGTGTGTGTGTGTGTGTGTATGTGTATATATATATATATATAGAGAGAGAGAGAGAGAGAGAAAGAGAGAGAGAGAGAGAGAGAGAGAGAGAGAGAGAGAGGAGGGAGAGAGAGAGAGAGAGGAGGGGGAGAGGAGGGAGGGAGGGAGAGAGAAGGAGAGGAAGAGGGAGAGAGAGGGAAAGGAGAGCAAAACAAAACAAAACAAAACAAATAAAAAAAAAAAACTCATGTCCTCAAACTGATTTCCATGTATTTCTTCTAATTTTCTCCCCAAAAGAGCCTGTTATAGCCACCAATGGACTTTTCCTAATATGCTTTGTGCACATAATTGATATATCTCCCTATTTCTTTCAAGGACACCATCATTTTCCTGGTCACACAGCTTCACAAACCTCAGTGTGATACTCATAGCTCCTCCCCCACTTTCAGTTTACTTATCAATTAATTGTCAAATCTTCTCACTCCTATTTCTACATCTCTTATATCTATCTTTGTTTCCTCTATTTTTTTCTATACCATTCCAGATCAGACCCTTATCAACTGAATTATTGCAATATCATCTTAATTGGTCTTCTTCAAGTTTCTCCTTTCTCCAAGCCATCCTCTACCCAACTGTCAGTCATTTTCCTAAAATGTAAGTTTGACCACAAAACTGCTCAATAAACCACAACTCTATTTGCCTCTAAAATCAAATACAAGCTATATTGTTTCACTATTAAAGTCCTTCAAGAGCTGATTTTTTTCAATCTTCTGCATAACTTCTCTTCTCCCATCATACAATTTGGTGAGACTGGTCTTCTTGATATTGCTCTCCTGATATGTCTTAGCACTTACCTGGCACACATTTTCACCTCATTTCAACTTTTTAGAATTTTTTATTTCTTTCAAAACTCTGCTCATTATACTTTCTTAATTTTTTAAAATTTTTTGCTGAGGCAATTGGGTTAAATGACTTGCTGCGGGGGGAGTGTGGGAAGACACACAACTAGAAAATGTTAAGTGTTCGAGACTAGATTTGAACTCAAGACCTCTTGACTTCAGGACTGGTGCTCTATCTACTCCACCATCTAGCTGCCCCATTAGACTTTCTTTATGAAACTTGTTCTGCTCCTCATAGATTCTAGTGTCTTCTGCATCTCAACAGACATAAATCATATACCAAGTTTGAATCCATGTTTATTGGCAACTATGCCTATTTTGGGGAATGAAGAAGTAGATATACTTTGCTCTTCTTTCTTAGAGTTAACAGCTTATGAATTATTAGTAGTAAAATTTGTTTTGGTACCCTAGAATAAAAGGGAAGTTGAATTTTTAATCTCTTCTCATTGAACTAGGATTATTGTATATACATATTTTACATCTATGGGATCACACAGAGTGCAGGGAGTTGAGGCTAAATGGAATTGCTATTTCAGCCATCCAGCAAGACTAAAAGCTGGGGAACACTGATTTTTAGCTGATTCTGTATATTCTTTAATCAGCATTTCTAACTTTTCATGTTCATCACTAATCAACAAAAAATAAATAAATAAATTGAGTACCTGCTAAGTGCCATACTGGGCTAAATACTAGTGATAAAAAAAGAGGCAAAAACAGTCAGATCCTGCTTTCAAGGAGCCTATAGTCTAATGGGGGGGACACAACTATATACAAATAGACTATACACAGGAGAACTTAGAAATAATCAACAGAAGATTAGTACTATAATTAAGAGGATCAGGAAAGGAAGGTGAAGGTGGAATTTTATCCAGAATTTGAAAGAAGTCCACAAAGCCAGGAGGCATATATGAAGAAAGATGGCATTCTAGACATGGGACACAGTAAAAATGTTTGGAGCTAAGAGATGAAGCAGTAGACTATATGTATGATTGGCCATATAATGCAGAGACATAGTTATCTCTTTATATGTACATATTAAGACTATATGTGGTATGGTTAAGTAGAGAAACTAAGGTCCTGCTTTCTCCATTAATGAAACAATAATCAGTTTAACCGCTGCAATTCCCCTTTCTAAGCTTTCCGCTGTAAGACAGTTAATTTTTCTCAATTGCAATTCTTTGATCCTGAATAACTGCCTTACTTTATTTATGGATTATCTTGATCTAATTTTTATACAAGTTTGACGTTACTAAAACTAAAGATAATAATAATTGCTAGCATTGATATAATGCTTTATAGTTTGCAAAGTGCTTTACATGTTAACTTATTTGATATAATTTGATTAGATGTATTTTTTTTCTTATCCAAGATTCTTCATAATCTACCCAAAGCCTGCTGCTTCTCATGTTAAGAACTTCTGGGTTATAAGAATTTGAATCAAGGAGTATGATTTTTTTCACCTTTCAAAATAAGTAGTTTTTTTTTTTTTTTTTTTTTTTTTTCACACTGCAATGTAGAGAATTGGATACTTAATACATTCAAGACTAGGTGAAATTGACTAACTGCATTTGTCTCTAGTGAGTGGTTTCTGTTACTAGTCTTGCCAAACTTAGATAATTTTTGTGTTTTATTTATCTACCTAATTCACTAAGAAAACCTCTTAAATATTTTAAAATATTATTATTTAAAATTTTAGTATTATGGAGGCAGAGCCAAGATGGTGGAAAGGACATATGTTTCTTTCTGATCTCCTCCCAGGATCCTCAAATAATTACCAAATTCAGCCTCTGAATTAGTTCTGGACTGGTAAAATTCACAATTAGGAGTGCAGCAAATTACTAGCAGAAGATAATTTCGAAGATCACCAGAAAAGGTCTATCTAGGTTGGGCGCAAGGAGGTGGCCAGGCACAGAACTCCAGTCCATGCTGTGCAGACCAGGGTGGTAGGGGTAGTGCAGACTTCATGTGGTGGAGAATCTGTGGGGAAGACTCTACCACAGTGTTGCCTACTCTGCCCTGGTTGCAAGTCAGTAGATCAGCAGAAAAGCTGGAAAACATCAAATACAAACACAAAAGATAAAGAGTGAACTCCAAAGTGCCAGTCTCACAGGACCTGGCCACTCCCACCTAGCACCAGTCAGCACAATTCCAGCGCAGCTGTTGTTGCTCCACTGCAGCTTTGCTATTACCTGTAGAGGAGGTTTGGAAAACCTCCCTTTTCCTAAAAGCAGATCCCAACATTTTTTTTTTTAAATGAGTAAAAAGGCAAAGAGGACTCTAACTATAGGTAGTTTCTATGGTGAAAGAGAAGAACAGATTTCAAAACCTGAGGAGACTAAAAACAGATCGTCTCCAGATGATATAATCTGGTCCCCACCACACAAGGCTCTCCTAGAAGCAATTTAAAAGGATCTCAAAAGAGAGCTAAAGAAAAATGGGGAAAAGAAAGGAAAACTTTGCAAGAGGATTTGGAAAAGCACAAAACTCATTAAAAGATAGATTTGATAAAGTGGAAAAAGAAAACAACTCCTTGAAAAATAGAATTTCTGAAATGGAAAAGGTAAAGATTTCCCAGGAAAACAGAATTTGTAAATTGGAAAAGGTAAAAAACTCTTAGGAAAACAAAATTTGTGAAATAGAAAAGGAAAATAGCTCCATAAAAAACAGAATTTGTGGAATGGAAAAAAATTCCATAGAACAAAACAACTCATTTAAAAACTCAATTGGACATTTACAAAAAGAAGTAAAAAAAAGTAAATGAAGAAAATAATTTCCTAAAAGTCAGAAGTGAACAAATGGAAATGAATGACTCGATGAGACATCAAGAATCAGTCAAGCAAAGCCAAAAAAAAAAAAAGAAAAAAAATTGAAAAAAAATGTAACATACCTCCTTGGGAAAACAACTGACCTGGAAAACAGATCTGGAAGAGAGAATCTAAGGATTATTAGACTCCCTGAAAACTATGATGAAAAAAAGAGCCTAGACATTATTTTCCAGGAAATCATCAGAGAGCTGCTCTGATGTCAGAGAATCAGAAGGTAAAAGAGCCATTGAAAGAATTCACCAAACACCTCCTGAAAGAGACACAAAATTAAAACTCCAAGAAATATCGTTGCTAAATTTCAGAATTATCACAAGGAAAAAATATTACAATCAGCCAGAAAAAAAAAATTAAAATACCAAGGAGCCACAATAAGGATCATCCAGAATCTAGCAGCTTCCATCTTTAAGGATCGTAGGGCCTGGAATCTGATATTCTGAAAAGCAAAGGAACTTTGAATGCAGCCAAAAATAAACTATCCTGCTAAACTGAGCATTTTTTTCCAGGAAACAAGATGGACATTCAATGAAACAGGTCAGTTCCATTTATTTCTGATGAAAAGACCAAAGCTAAACAAAAAAATGTGACCTCCAAATATAGGACTCAAAAGAAGCATTAAAAAGATCAAAAAGAGCTCTTGAGAACTTTATTTGTTATACATGATATATATGGGTATATTTAGAGAGAGTGCACGTATAATTTAATTTTATTGTTATAATATAAAAAAAGGAACTACAAGTGGAAAGGGGATTGTACCAAAAAATAAAAAAGAGAGAGAAGTGGAGGTAAAATGAGGGAAATTACATCTCATAAAGCAGCAAGGAAACCTATCAGATTTGAGGGAAAGAAGGAGGGGAATGAACACTTTGTGATCTTACTCTCATCACATTTGGCTCAAAGAGAAAATATTACACATATTTGGTTTACAGAGAAATTTCTCTCACCTTATAGAAAAGTGGGAGGAGAAAGGGGAAAGAGGAAAGGGTAAACTAAATAAAAGGGAAAACAGAAATAGTAGGGGAAAGATATAAGAAGGGGGGAGGGATTCTAAAGAGGGAGGGCTGCTGGAGGCAAGTGGTGCTCATAAGTTAAATATTGAAGAGAAGAGAAAGGAAAAAAGGAAAGATAAAAGTATAATCTGGGGATAATAAGATGGCAGGAAATACAGAATTAGTAGTTTTAACTGTAAATGTGAATGGGGTGAACTCTCCCATAAAGTGAAAGCAGATGGCAGACTGGATTAAAAGCAGAATCCTACACTATGTTATTTACAAGAAACACATTTAAACCAGAGCAATACATACAGAGTAAAGGTAAAAGGCTGGAGCAGAATCTATTATGCTTCAGGTGAAGTAAAAAAAAAAAAAAAAAAAAAAGGCAGGAGTAGCCATCCTGATCTCAGATCAAGCAAAAGCAAAAATTGATCTAATTAAAAGAGATAAGGAAAGAAACATATCTTGCTAAAGGGTACCATAGATAATGGAGCAATATCAATACTAAGTTTATATGCACCAAGTGGTATAGCATGGAAATTCCTAAAAGAGAAGTTAAGAGAGCTGCAAGAAGAAATAGACATATATAATAGTGGGAGATCTCAACCTTGCTCTCTCAGAACTAGATAAATCAAACCACAAAATAAATAAGAAAGACATTAAAGAGGTAAATAGAATACTATAAAAATTAAATATGATAGATCTTTGGAGAAAATTGAATGAAGATAGAAAGGAGTATACTTTCTTCTCGGCAGTTCATGAAACCCATACAAAAACTGACCATATATTAGGACATAAAAACCTCAAAATCAAATGCAGAAAGGCAGAAATGGTAAATGATTTTTTTTTTCAGATCACAATGCAATAACACATTCAACAAAAAGCCAGGAGGAAATAGAACAAAAAGTAACTGGAAACTAAACAATCTCATCCTAAAGAATGAATGGGTGAAACAGCAAATCATAGAAACAATTAATAATTTCATCCAAGAGAATGACAATAAAGAGACAACATGCCAAAATTTGTGGGATACAGCCAAAGCGGTAATAAGGGGAAATTTTATACCTCTATTTGCTTACTTGCATAAAATAGAAAAAGAGAAAATCAATGAATTGGGCTTGCAACTAAAAAAGTTAGAAGAAGAGCAAATTAAAAACCCCCAATCAAAATACCAAACTTGAAATTCTAAAAGGAGAGATTAATAAAATTGAAAGTAAAAAATAATTGAATTAATAAATAAAACTAAGAGTTGATTTTATGAAAAAAAACAATAAAATAAACTTTTATTAAATTTGATTAGAAAAAAGGAAGAGGAAAATAAAATTGTTAGTCTCAAAAATGAAAAGGGAGATCTTTCCACCAATGAGGTGGAAATTAAAGCAGTAATTAGGAGTTACTTTGCCTAACTTTACACCAATAAATTTGATAACATATGTGAAATGGAGGAATACCTACAAAAATATAGATTGCCCAGATTAACAGAGGAGGAAGTAAATTGCTTAAATAGTTCTATTTCAGAAAAAGAAATAGAACAAGCTACTAATCAACTCCCTAAGAAAAAATCCCCAGGAGCACATGGATTTACATGTAAATTCTACCAAACATTTAAAGAACAACAATTAAAGAAAATTTAAAGAAATATTTAAACTATTTGAAAAAGTAGGGAATGAAGGACTCCTACCAATTTTTTTTTTTTATGACACATACATGGTACTGATACCTAAATCATGTAGGAAGAAAACAGAGAAAGAAAATTATAGACCAATTTCCCTATTGAATATTGATGCAAAAATCTTAAATAAAATATTAATAAAGAGATTACAGAAAATCATGCCCAGGATAATACACCGTGACCAAGAAGGATTTATATCAGGAATGCAGGGATGGTTCAATATTAGGAAAACTATTAGCATAATTGACTATATCAATAACCAAATTAACAAAAACCATATGATCATCTCAAAAGATGCAGAAAAAGCATTTAATAAAATCCAAATTCCATTCTTATTAAAAGCACTGGAGAGTATAGGAATAAATGGAGTTTTCCTTAAAACAGTCAGTAGCACCTATTTAAAACCATCAGTAAGCATCATCTGTAATGAGGATAAACTGGAACCATTCCCAATAAGATTGGGGTGAAATAAGGTTACCCACTATCACCATTACTATTCAATAATATATTAGAAATGCAATAAGAGATGAAAAAAAGATTAAATGAATTAGAGTAGGTAATGAGGAAACCAAATTATGACTCTTTACAGATGATACGATGGTATACTTAGAGAACCACAGAGAATTAACTAAAAAGTTATTAGAAATAATTCACAACTTCAGCAGAGTTGCAGGATACAAAATAAATTCACATAAATCATCAACATTTTTATATATCACTAACAAAATCTAACAGCAAGAGATACAGGAGCCAAGATGGCAGGGAAGGCACACATGACTTTCTAAGCTCCTCTCTTACCCTCACAACCAACATTATATTCAGTCTCAAAAATATAGTTTGACTGCTAAAATTCATAAAGATTAGAAGCACAACAACTCATTAGCTGAAGATAATCTGGAATTTCGCCATAAAAGATTAGTTCTGAGGGGCCAGAGAGAAGATCATCGTAGGCAGGGAGAGAACTAGAGGCTAACATACCGGGCAGGAGTGTGTAAACATCCCAAATCGGAAGTGACAGCACAGATTGGAGCACAAACTTGCAGCCCCAACCCACAGTATGGGGCTTTTCCTTGGGGCAGTTTTGAACCTGCACAGCAGGGGGGCACAGCTCCAGGCAGCCTCTAATCTGCACAGTGCGGGGCTTGGGCAATAGAACTTTCACAGGGTGATTTGCTTCTGGGTAGAGACACTTGCCCTCTGAACCGGACTATTCCCTGGTCAGCGGCTAATACCCAGAGCCCCACAGGGGTGAGGGGGGAAGGGCTTTGGCCTCAGGTAGTGACACTTTCACTGCTTAGTCTCTAGCCTTTGGGCAGTTGCTAAACCACACAGTGGGGTCCTCCACTGGGCACTTCCCTAGCTCGGCTGTGCTGAATCACTTCTGGTTGGGGGAGAGGGAACTTTTGCCCAGAACACTCCCATACCTTGCTGCTTGAAGCCTGTTTACAGCTCTCCTTGCTTTGCAGAGGAAGCTAGTAACCCCTTTACCCTGAAGGCAGACCCTAAAGGCTTTAAAAAATGAGTAAAAAAATTAAAAGAAGGATCAATAGCTTCTATACAGAAAAAGAGCAGGTTTACAACCCCAAGGAGACTAATAGCAAACAGTCTCCAGACAATACCCCAAAGGAGAACGGTACCTGTCCCCCTTTACATAACACTCTCATAGAAAAGACCATTAAAAGTCTCAAAAGAGAGTTAGAAGAAAAATGGGGAGAGGAAAGAGAAGCTTTGCAAGAAAGTAACAACTTACTGAAATATGAATTGGAAAAGGTAAAAAGTTCCCAGGAAGGGCAGGGAAACAGAATTTGTGAATTGGAAAAAATAAAAAAAGTTCAGGAAAGAACTGTGAATTGGAAAAGATAAAGAATTCATTAGAAAGTAGGATTTATGAATTGGAAAAGACAAAGAATTCACAAGAAAGTAGGATTTGTGAATTGAAAAAAGAAAATAATTCACTAAAAAAAAAAAAAAAATTAGTGAAATGGAAAAAAATTCCATAGAGCAAAACAATTCATTTTAAAGCTCAATTGGGCATATACAAAAAGAAGTAAAAAAAGCTAATGATGAAAATAATTCATTAAAAATCAGAACTGAACAAATAGAAACTAATGCTTCATTGAGACAGCAAGAATCAGTCAAGCAAAACCAAAAAAAAAAAAAAAAAAAAAAAAGATTAAATTGAAAAAAATATGAAATATCTACTTGGAAAAATGACAGACTTGGAAAATAGATCTAGGAGAGATAATCTGAGGAATATTGGACTTTCCAAAAATTATGATGAAAAAAAGAGCCTAGATACTATTTTGCAAGAAATCATCAAAGAGAACTGTCCAGAGGTAATAGAATCAGAAAGTAAAATAGGCATTGAAAGAATTCATCAACATCTTCTGAAAAAGACTAAAATGAAAACTCCAAGGAATATTGTGGCCAAATTTCAGAACTATCAAAACAAGGAAAAAATATTACAAGCAGCCAGAAAAAAACAATTTAAATACCACGGTGCCACAATAAGGATTACCCAAGTTCTGGCTGCCTCCACATTAAAGGATCAAAGGGCCTGGAATCTGATATTCCGAAAGGCAAAAGAACTTGGAATAGAGCCAAGAAAAAACTACCCAGCTAAGCTGAGCATTTTCTTCCAGGGAAGAAGAGGGACATTTAATGAAACAGATGAATTCCATTTGTTTCTAAGGAAAACACCAAAACTAAACAAAAAATTTGATCTCCAACCATAAAACTCAAGAGAAGCAGAGGTAAAACGAACTCTTGAGAATTGTATTTCTGCTGTGGATATACAAAAAGACTACATGTATAATCTGATTTTACTGATATAACATAAAAAAGGGGGAAGTAGAAATGGAAAAGGAATTATGTCAGACAAGGGGGAAAAGGGGAATAAAAAGAGAGAAACTACATCCCACGAAGAGGCAAAAGAGACTTATCATATATGAGGGAACTCAGAGAGGGGGAGGAACATTGTGTGAATCTTACTCTCATCAGAGTTGGCTCCAAGAGAAAATAATTGACATACTTGTTTTATAGAAAATCTTCTCTCACCTCATTAAAAAGGGGGAGAGGAAAAGGGAAAAGAAAAAGAGTAATAAGGGAAAGGTACAAGAAAGAGGAAGAGATTCAAAGGTGGGGAGGCAGGGATCCTAAAGAGGGTAAGCAGCGTGATACAAGTAGAGCACATAAGTTTAAAACTGGGAAAGAGGATAAGGGGGGCAAGTAAAAGAAAAACATAATCAGGGAATAACAAGATTGCAGGAAATACAGAATTAGTCATTTTAACCATAAATGTGAAGGGCATGAACTCTCCCATAAAGCAGAGGTGGATAGCAGACTGGATCAAAAGTCAG
Organism: Antechinus flavipes; assembly: GCF_016432865.1. Classification (NCBI taxonomy): domain Eukaryota; kingdom Metazoa; phylum Chordata; class Mammalia; order Dasyuromorphia; family Dasyuridae; genus Antechinus; species Antechinus flavipes. The sequence continues at coordinate 181,932,127 of NC_067401.1, forward strand.
AACCCTACAATATGTTGTTTACAGGAAACACATTTAAAGCAGAGAGATACGTACAAAGTAAAGGTAAAAGGCTGGAGCACAATCTATTTTGCTTCAGGTGAAGTGAAAAAAGCAGGGGTAGCCATCCTTATCTCAGATCAAACAAAAGCAAAAATTGATCTAATTAAAAGAGATAAGGAAGGAAACTATATTTTACTAAAGGGTAGCATAGACAAAGAAGCAATTTAAATACTAAACATATATGCACCAAGTGGTATAGCATCTAATTTCCTAAAGGAGAAGTTGAGAGAGTTGCAAGAAGAAATAGATAGCAAAACTATAATAGTGGGAGATCTCAACCTTGCACTCTCAGAATTAGACAAATCAAATCACAAAACAAATAAGGAAAAAATCAAAGATGTAAATAGAATATGAGAAAAATTAGGTATGATAGATCTTTGGAGAAAACTGAATGGAGACAGAAAGGAATATACTTTATTCTCAGAAGTTCATGGAACCTATTCAAAAATTGACCATATATTAGGATATAAAGACATCAAAATTAAATGCAAGAAGGCAGAAATAGTAAAAAATTTTTTTTTCAGATCATGATGCAATAAAAACTATATTCAACAAAAAGTTAGGGATAAATAGACCAAAAAGTAATTGGAAACTAAATAATCTCATCTTAAAGAATGACTGGGTGAAACAGCAAATTATAGACACAATTAATAATTTCACTCAAGATAATGACAATGATGAGACATCATACCAAAATTTGTGGGATACAGGCAAAGCAGTAATAAGAGGAAATTTTATATCCTTAGAGGCTTACTTGAATAAAATAGAGAAAGAGAAGATCAATGAATTGGGCTTGCAACTAAAAAAGCTAGAAAAAGACCAAATACTAAATTTTAAAATCTAAAATTAAAAGGAGAAATTAAAAATATTGAAAGTAAAAAAAAAAAAAACTATTGAACTAATAAATAAAATTAAGAGTTGGTTTTATGAAAAAACCAATAAAATAGATAAGCCTTTGGTAAATCTGATTAGAAAAAGGAGAGAGGAAAATCAAATTAGTAGTCTTAAAAATGAAAAGAGAGAACTTTCCACCAAAGAAGAGGAAATTATAGCATTAATAAGGAGTTGTTTTGCTCAAGCTTATGCCAATAAATTTGATAACCTAAGTGAAATGGATGACTACCTCCAAAAATATAAGCTTCCCAGATTAACAGAGGAGGAAGTAAATTGTTTGAACAGTCCCATTTCAGAAAAAGAAATAGAACAAGCTATTAATCAACTCCCTTTAAAAAAAACCCCAGGACCAGATGGATTTACATGTGAATTCTACCAAATATTTAAAGAACAATTAGCCCCAATGCTATATAAACTATTTGATAAAATGAGGAATGAAGGAGTCCTACCAAATTCCTTTTATGACACCAACATGGTTCTGATACCTAAACTAGGTAGGTTGAAAACAAAGAAAGAAAATTATAGACCAATCTCCCTAATGAATATTGATGCTAAAATCTTAAATAAGATATTAGCAAAAAGACTACAGAAAATCATCCCCAGGATAATACACCATGATCAAGTAGGATTTATACCAGGAATGCAGGGCTGGTTCAATATTAGGAAAACTATCAGTATAATTGGCCATATTAACAATCAAATTAACAAAACCCATATGATCATCTCAAAAGATGCTGAAAAAGCATTTGATAAAATCCAACTTCCATTCCTATTAAAAACACTTGAGAGTATAGGAATAAATGGGCTTTTCCTTAAAATAATCAGTAGCATCTATTTAAAACCATCAGTAAGCATCATATGTAATGGGGACAAACTACAACCATTCCCAATAAGATCAGGAGTCCAAAAAGGTTGCCCACTATCACCGCTACTATTTAATATTGTTTTAGAAATGCTAGCTTTGGCAATAAGAGTTGAGAAAGAGATTAAAGGAATTAGAGTAGGCAATGAGGAAACCAAATTATCATTCTTTGCTGATGATATGATGGTATACTTAGAGAACCCCAGAGATTCTACTAAAAAGTTATTAGAAATAATCCACAACTTTAGCAAAGTTTGCAGGGTACAAAATAAACCCATACAAATCATCAGCATTCTTATATATCACTAACAAAATCTAACAGTCAGAGTTACAAAGAGAAATTCCATTTAAAGTAACTACTGATAGCATAAAATACTTAGGAATCTATCTGCCAAAGGAAAATCAGAAACTTTACAAGCAAAACTACAAAACACTTTCCACACAAATTAAGTCTGATCTAACCAACTGGAAAAATATTAAATGCTCTTTAATTGGGTAAGCAAATATAATAAAGATGGCAATACTATCTAAACTAATCTATTTATTTAGCACTATATCAGACTCCCAAAAATTATTTTAATGATCTAGAAAAAATAACAACAAAGTTCATATGGAAAAACAAAAGGTCAAGAATTTCTAGGGAATTAATGAAAAAAAAAAATCAAATGAAGGTGGCCTAGCTGTACCAGATCTAAAATTATATTATAAAGCAGTGGTTACCAAAACCATTTGGTATTGGCTAAGAAATAAACTAGATGATCAGTGTAATAGGTTAGGTTCAAAGGACAAAACAGCCAAAAACTTTGGGTTTGACAAACCCAAAGACCCCAGCTTTTGGGATAAGAACTCACTGTTTGACAAAAATTGCTGGGAAAATTGGAAATTAATATGGCAGAAACTAGGCATTGACCCACACTTAACATCGTACACCAAAGTCAAAATGGGTTCATGACCTAGACATAAAGAATGAGATTATAAATAAATTGGAAGAGTATAGGATAGTTTACCTCTCAGATCTGTGGAAGAGGAAGGAATTTATGACCAAAGAAGAACTAGAGATCATTATTGATCACAAAATAGAAAAATTTGATTATATCAAATTGAAAAGTTTTTGTACAAGCAAAACTAATGCAGACAAGATTAGAGGGGAAGCAATAAACTGTAAAAACAATTTTACAGTCAAAGGTTCTGATAAAGGCCTCATTGCCAAAATATATAGAGAATTGACTCTAATTTATAAGAACTCAAGCCATTCTGCAATTGATAAATGGTCAAAGGATATGAACAGATAGTTCTCAGATGAATAAATTGTAACTATTTCTACCCATATGAAAAGAAGCTCCAAGTCATTATTAATCAGAAAAATGCAAATTAAGACAACTCTGAGATACCACTACACACCTGTCAGATTGGCTGGAATGACAGGGAAAGATAATGAGGAATGCTGAAGGGGATGTGGGAAAACTGGGACACTGATACATTGTTGGTGGAATTGTGAATGCATCCAGCCATTCTGGAGAGCAATTTGGAATTATGCTCAAAAAGCTATCAAACTGTGTATACCATTTGATCCAGCAGTGTTACTACTGGGCTTATATCCCAAAGAGATTTTAAAGAAGGGTAAGGGACCTGTATGTGCAAAAATGTTTGTGGCAACCGCTTTGTAGTGGCTAGAAACTGGAAACTGAGTGGATGCCCATCCATCAATTGGAGAATGGCTGAATAAATTGTAGTATATAAATGTTATGGAATATTATTGTTCTATAAGAAATGACCAACAGAATGATTTCAGAAAGGCCTGGAGAGACTGACATGAACTGATGCTGAGTGAAATGAGCAGGACCAGAAGATCATTGCATACTTCAACAACAATACTATATGATGATCAATTGTGATGCACAAGTGGCCCTCTTCAACAATGAAGATGAACCAAATCAGTTCCAATAAAGCAGTAAGGAACTGAATTAGCTACACCCAGGGAAAGAACTCTGGGAGATGACTATGAACCACTACATAGAATTCCCAATCCCTCTATTTTTGTCCGCCTGCATTTTTGATTTCCTTCACAGGCTGTACACTATTTCAAAGTCCGACTCTTTTTATACAGCAAATTAACTGTTTGGACATGTATACATATATTGTATTTAACTTATACTTTAACATATTTAACATGTATTGGTCAACCTGCTATCTGGGGGAAGGGGTGGGGGAAAGGAGGAGAAAAGTTGTAACAAAAGGATTTGCAACTGTCAATGCTGACAAATTACCTATGAACATATCTTGTAAATAAAGATATAAAAAAGAGAGAGAGAGAGAAATAAAAAATAAAATGTCCATTACCTTAAGTTATTTAAACACAAGTTAGCTTCACCTAGTTCCAGTGGAGCTAAGGTTTGAAAGAGAATTGAAGGTTTCTGGTTTTGCTTTTCTAGCTAGTAACTCCCCCCTCCCCCCTTCCCACTTCTGTGGAACTGACGGGAATAGGAACCCTTTGCATATTTTTTTTTTAATTTAAGGAAGTGGTGGAAGCGCCAGGAGAGTATACTATCACCACCCCCGCCCCATGCCTAAAAGATCCTCTCACCTTCTGATTCAATTCATTCTTCCACCCCACCCCCATCCCGACCCCCGACTCCCAACAGCTCCCAGGATCGGTCTAGCCAGTTGAAAAACAAAACCAGGCGGAAGAGGCGCAGCCAGGGGAATTTTGGGAATCGTAGTTTTAAATGATCCAGCTTCACAATCTGTTCCTTGACAGTTTCGGGTACCTGTGGACTCCTTTTGCGAGGTCAGAAAGGTGTGTTCGGACGTAGGAGGGTGTGACCTAGAAGGGTGACTTGTACACTCTTAATCCTTCCACCTTGCCTATTTTGGGGGAGTAGTGGGGAAGGGGATCCTCATTTAATCCCTCCTCCTGCTGTTGAAGACTGCGTGCTCCTACTCCGGCACCTAAATTAAGGATTTGGACTGAGTACTGAACTGGAGGGGAAGGCACCGAGCTCTCCAGAGTAGCCAGAATTGTTCGGCTGTGCACTGGCGGTGGTGAGTCCGCTGGGGGGCACCAGTATTCAAGAGTATGCTCCTGGCCTTTATCTTCTGCCTTACTGCGTTTTTGCCTGCGATAGGGAACCGTAGAGGGGGGGAAAGGACCCATTCCGGTAAACGTGACCTTTTCTTTTTAAATACAATTTTGTCTCAACCTAAATCACTCCTTTTGTAACCAAAATCTTATGCCCTTCGTTTATACCCATTCCCCACCCAATTTCCTTTTTCAGTCTATAATAGTCCATCAATTAATGCTTTTGTTCCAACTAACTGTATATGTATTTCCTTGTGTCCTCAAGGTCTATACTTTCTGCTTCCAAGGACGAGGAGGCAATATTTTTTGTGTGTGTATGTTCAACTGAGTGTTTCAGTGTGTATGTTCTTGTGGGTTTTGTTTGTAATATTCAAATAAACCGATCTAGGTCTCTAAGCTCTGCTGCCTGATGCTCATCTTGTATATATTCCGAGAACTTTTGTAAGTTCCATGGGAGGTTGAACTGTATTAAATTGTGACTGCTTATGTCCCTTCTTTTGACCCTTACCTGTAAGTCTGGACCAAAATCTTCCCAAGTTTCTCTCTTTGATTTAGCTCCAGAGTGAAGGTACTAGTTGGAAGAAAACTTTTTTTGTCTCAGTTCTAAATTTCCGTGGAAAAAACTACAATCATAACATATATAACAAAGCAAACTAATATAAATTTGTCTCCTCTTTTCAGGTTAAGGAAACAGGTTCAGAAATATAAACTGATTGGCCTATGATCTCTCAGTTAGATTTCACAACTTGGATCATCTTCTTAGTGTGTGGAAAAGGTGAACTTACAGATCAAGCACATATTGATCAGAGACTGTTAGATAAATTATTTGAAGCCTTAAAGGCCTCAGTTTCAGCTTCTGTGGAGTTACATGATTTTAAATAAGGCTTGGACAACATTCCATCCAAAGAAGAATACATGGCCAAGAAGTATATATCACCTTATCTACTTCATTCCACTGACCAAATAAGGGAATAGAGACAAATCACAACATATAGAGGGTAGGATTTTGGGGGTTCTTTGTCTGAAATGTATAAAAACTGTGAGCATTTTGAAGGGAATGGCCCTCCTGCTGTGAACTTCGGCTCACAGAATGGGATGGGCCAATTCTCAAGATTCTAATAAATAATTCTGCTTTTTATGAGTGATTTCTGAGTAGTCAATTAGAGTAGGTGTCTTCATCCCGAACATTAGCTATTTTAGAAGTGATGAATAGAGAACAGTTTCTTCTTGGAGCAGAAGTCCACACAATGAAATTTTGTTTCTAGGTTCAGATGTTCAGCTTTTCTAGCTTTGAGAGTTCTGTGAGTGGAGATGAAGGGAAAAAAGGTTCAGATGTGGCTGATTTATAGTTTGAGTTGTTCTACCTTAGGCTGTTAAAAAAAAAAAAAGTGATTGGGATACAATCAAGCTGCAGAAAGTAGCCTGAGGTATTGGCTCTGGAAGGAGGATTTGACCAAATGCTTGAGGAGAAAAATAACAAGGCAGGATGGATCTCTACCAGAATGGAAGTAGGAGATAGAAAGGTATCATTGTCATGTATGAACAATAAATCTTAGATCTGGATCTAGAAGAGACCTTCCTGATTGTTGAGTCCAAAAAAATATATTTTATAGATGAGCAAGCTGTGGCCTAGAGAATTAGCCGTCTCCATATTAAAATTTGAACCTAGGTCCACTGACCTAGAAATTCAGTGCAGTAAAACTCCTTTTGAACCTGAACTTGAGCCCCCATAAAATATCTTATGGCCCAGTTCTCCTTTTTCCCATTACTAAAGTATTTTCTATTAAATGTTCTTAGAAGGTGTAGATAGGAGGATGAATTCTACTTTTTCAGAAATCTCAAAGGGTTTTTTCCTCTTCCCAAGTTTATTAGCAATTTACTCTTTTTAAGCAATTGGTTGAAACTTGGGTTGTGAGTCATTAAACTGTCTATTAATTAACTACCCTACTGTTTCTCATATTTTTACCTCTTGGAGCTTGTGATTTTTATAATAACCTTTTGGCATAGGAGAGGGCAAGTACTAACTACTCTAATATCAACTTGACAAAGGATTGTAACAGGCCCCTGATGTTCTCAGGAATTGTTACTTAGCTGAGGTCAGGTAAATATAGTACTCAGTGGTGGGTCAGAAAACACAGAAGAGGGTTCAGATTTCTTTTGTATTCTTTTCACGAGGTCATATTATGATTTTTATCTAAATTTTATTGGAGAAAGAGGATTCCCTCATAAGCTGAGGCAAGGAAAGGATATAAATATTTTCTTAATGTTAAATTATGAGGTGATTGGAGCTCAGAGACAATGAGTTACTGCAGATTTTATAGTGATCTGAATTCATTCTTACCTGACCACTAGATCAGACTTTTCACTCTGTAAACCTCTATGAGACCATCAGGATTTGGAGTCTTTGCTTTAATATATGAATTTTGTTGCTCTTATCCCAGAAGGCACTGCAACTATTCTTGGATACTTCTTCCCCCAAAGGAGATGAATGGCATTTAGAAAGGCCCCAAATAATTGGAACATTTAGGGAGAATTTAAAACTAAACTCCTGTCCTTGATTTCCACTGTAGAGTCCCTTATCCTGAAATCTTCTGTAAAAGAATCTGGATCCCAGGTATCAATGTTTATTGTGGTCTTCTGGGAAGAAGAGAAGCTCCAAGCTTCTTTTTGTATTACTGTTCCCTAAAGTGATATTGATGAGGTTAATGGCAGTCAGAGAGTTGTTAAAATCACCCTATGGTCAGTGCACAGGTTTTTCATGAAAGAATTCATGAACTCAAATTATTAATTGGCAAAAATGAAAGTTTATTGTTGGATAGGAAGCCAGTTTTGCTAAGAGACTGACTTCTTTAGTAGCAAAGTCATATTAGGGAAATGGAGGCTGACACTGAGAAGATATGCCTTCTTAGCAGGCAGGGTTCTAGAAACAGAGTAAGCTACTTTGGACCTTCTGCAAGGAGTGAGTTTAGAATTGGGAAAACATTTTTACTGTCAAAGGTTTTGATAAAGGCCTCATTTCCAAAATACATAGAGAATTGACTCAAATTTATAAGAACAAATCATTCTGCAGTTGATAACTGGTCAAAGGATATGAACAGACAATTTTCAGATGAAGAAATTGAAACTATTTCTAGTCATATGAAAAGGTTCTCCAAATCATTATTGGTTAGAGAAATGCAAATTAAGACAACTCTGAGATACCACTACACACCTCTCAGATTGGCTAAGATGACAGGAAAAGACAAGGATGAATGTTGGAGGGAATGTGGGAAAACTGGGACGCTGATACATTATTGGTAGAATTGTGAATGGATCCAACCATTCTGGAGAGCAATTTGGAACTATGCTCAAAAAATTATCAAAAATTTATACCCTTTGATCCAGCAGTGTTACTACTGGGCTTATATCCCAAAGAGATTTTAAAGAAGGGAAAGGGACACACATGTGCAAAAATGATTGTGGCAGCCCTTTTTGTAGTGGCTAGAAACTGGAAACTTAATGGATGATCATCATTTGGAGAATGGCTAAATAAATTGTGGTATATGAATGTTATGGAATATTATTGTTCTGTAAAAAATGACCAGCAGGATGATTTCAGAGAGCTCTGGAAAGACTTACATGAACTGATGCTAAGTGAAATGAGCAGAACCGGGAGATCATTATACACTTCAACAACAATACTAGTTTCCAGTTTTCTCAGCAGTTTTTATCAAATAGTGAATTCTTATCCCAAAAGCTGGGGTCTTTGGATTTGTCAAACACTAGATTGCTATAGGATTAACTATTTTGTCCTGTGAACCTAACCTATTCCACTGACCAACTAGTCTATTTCTTACCCAGTACCAAATGGTTTTGATGACTGCTGCTTTATAATATAGTTTTAGATCTGGTACAGCTAGGTCACCTTCATTTGATTTTTTTTTTCATTAGTTCCCTTGAAATTCTCGACCTTTTGTTTTTCCAGATAAATTTTGTTGTTATTTTTTTCTAGGTCACTAAAATAGTTTCTTGGGAATTTGATTGGTTTAGCACTAAATAAATAAGTAAGTTTAGGTAGTATTGTCATTTTTATTATATTCATTCTACCTAAGAGCATTTGATATTTTTCCATTTGTTTAGATCTGACTTTATTTGTGTGAAAAATGTTTTATAGTTTTGTTCATTAGTTCCTGACTTTCCCTTGGCAGATAGATTCTCAAATATTTAATACTATCGTTATTTTAAATGGAATTTCTCTTTGTATCTCTTTTTTATTTTTATTTTTTTATTACAGCTTTTTTTATTTATAAGTTATATGCATGGGTAATTTTACAGCATTGACAATTGCCAAACCTTTTGTTCCAATTTTTTCCCCTTCTTTCCCCCCATACCTTCCCCTAGATGGTAGGATGACCAGTACATGTTAAAATATATTAAAGTATATATTAAATACAAAATAAGTTTACATGTCCAAACTGTTATTTTACTGTACAAAAAGAATCGGACTCTGAAATATTGTACAATTAGCCTGTGAAAGAAATTTTTAAAAATATGCGGGCAGGCAAAAATATAGGGATTGGGAATTCAATATAATGATTCTTAGTCACCTTCCAGAGTTCTTTCGCTGGGTGTATCTGGTTCAGTTCATTACTGCTCCCTTGGAACTGATTTGGTTTGTCTCATTGCTGAAGATGGCCAGATCCATCAGAATTGATCATCATATAGTATTGTTGTTGAAGTATATAATGATCTCCTGGTCCTGCTCATTTCACTCAGCATAAGTTCATGCAAGTCTCTCCAGGCCTTTCTGAAATCATCCTGTTTGTCATTTCTTACCGAATAATAATATTCCATAATATTCATATACCATGATTTATTCAGCCATTCTCCAATTGATGATCATCCATTCAGTTTCTAGTTTCTGGCCACTACAAAGAGGGATGCCACAAATATTCTTCTTGCACATACAGGTCCCTTTCCCTTCTTTAAGATCTCTTTGGGATTATAATCCCAGTAGTAACACTGCTGGGTCAAAGGGTATGCACAGTTTGATAACTTTTTGAGCATAGTTCCAAATTGCTCTCCAAAATGGCTGGATGTATTCACAATTCCACCAACAATGTATTAATTTCCCTGTTTTCCCACATCCCCTCCAACATTCCGCATTACCTTTCCCTGTCATTCTGGCCAATCTGACAGGTGTGTAGTGGTATCTCAGAGTTGTCTTAATTTGCATTTCTCTGATTAATAATGACTTGGAACATCTTCAACAATGAGATGATCCAAATCAGTTCCAATTGTTCAGTAATGAAGAGAACCAGCTACACCCAGCGAAAGAACTATGGGAAATGAGTGTAGAACACCACACAACATTTCCACTCCTTCTGTTATTGTCTGCTTGCATTTTTGTTTTCCTTATCAGTTTTTTTTTTTACCTTCTTTCTAGATCTGATCTTTCTTGAGCAGCAAGATAAGTATATAAAAATGTATACATATATTATATTTAACATTAACATATTTAACATGTAATCCAATACATGCCATAGAGGAAGGGGTGGGGAAAAGGAGGGGAAAAGTTGGAACAGAAGGTTTTGCAAGGGTCAGTGTTAAAAAACTACCCATGCATATGTTTTGTAAATAAAAAGCTATAATTTTTTTTTTTTAAAGAAGAAGTGAATTTAGATCTCCTATTGGAATTAACAACACTTCAAAGGAGTACTTTTTGACCAAGATTACTAATTGAATCCCCAAAAGATAACTTATCTAGGGGGATATGCCTTCCCTAGGAGGGGCTGGAACTCCAAAAAGGATCACAGATCAAAAGGGAGCACAGTTTCATAGTGATAATTTGAACATGGGTTTTGGCATTTTCTTTTGGATGACTGGGAATTTGGATAAGAGGGAATTGAGAGAGATTATAGAATTCATTTCAGCAAACATTTAGCAAACAGCCCATTATTTCATAAAGTTAAATGGTATAAGTCTTCAACGATCTCAAATTCTACTTGGGGAGTCAGAAAGGGAAACAACCTGTACACAAATAAATAAAAAACAAAATATAAAAAACAAAGTAATTTCAAAAGGAAGGGAGAGTTAACTTTGAGGGGCTGGGAGAAGGAGTCAGGCAAGACCTTCTGTAAACAATGGCACAAGCTTTATTTATTTGGGAAAGCTAAATGGTACAAAGAATACTGGTCTTAGAGTTAGGGAGCCCTGAATTCCAATCCTGCCTCATACTTAACAAGTCAGTAAACTCTTTAGCTTCAGTTTCCTTATCTGTAAAACAAGATATAATAATAGCACCCATTGCACTGGGTTGTTGTGAGAATCAAATGATATAACATGTAAAATGCATTGCAAACTTTAAAGCTTTATATAAATTCTAGCAATTTTTTTTTCCTTTAGAAATAACTTGAAAAAAATAACAAGCATAATTTTGTGGAGCATGGCTATACTTTGTACTGCAGAGGATGTAACTGCCAGATTGCTTAAGAGTTCAGGAGTTCTGAACTTCAGTAAGTCTGAACCTTTTTAGATGTTTACACCAATATGATGAATCCTCAGATGTAGAGAGCCATCAAATTACCTAAGGTGGGGTGACATAGCCCAGTTTGGAAAAATGGAGGCAAGTCAAAGCTTTCAGATCAATAAGTAATGAGCTCAAATCTATAAATGGCTGCCGTGTATTTCCAAGCTGGGAAATAGAGATAACCAGTCTCAAAAAACAAAAAACCATCTCATATTTACAATTAAATTAATTTGGCTAAGTTATATATAATGTAGCAGTATCCATTTTTTTTTAATTTTTTTAAACCTTTTTTGGGGTGCTTTAAATTTTTTCCTCCTACTCTTCCAAATGTGCCTTCCCACCTCACCTTAGGAAGGCTTGTTGCCTGCCTTTGTTCCAAAAGTGGAAAAAAAAAAAAAACCACCCAAAATAGTTCAGCAGAGTCTATTGACACATCAGCTGCATTTGATAGCGTATACAACATTACAACCCTATAGTTTACCATCTTTTCAAGAAAAAGAAAGAAGGTGTTTTTCCTCATTTCTTCTCCAAAGAAAGTTAGGGGTTGTTATAAATACATAGAGTTTAGTTGCTTTATTGATTTTTCTGTTTATATTGTTAATTTTTTTGGTAAGCTGTAATGAGCTCTTCTCTAGAATATAATCATTCTCTGAGAGCAAGTTTCTTGGGGAGCTTCTAGGGGCAGCCTTAGTTTCAGTTCAGTATAATAATCACCTCAAATGCAGCCAGCTATTAAAAGTTCAAATCCTTTATTGTCTCCTTCAAAATAACCCCGGTTAGTTTTCTTAGAGGCCTGTCTCTCTCCTTGGTTCCAAGAGCTCCTGTTGCTAGTTCTTTGCCTCTTCCAGCTTCAACCTCTCTTCTCCTGAATCCTTCATTTTATCCAACTGAATCCTGGCTTCTCAATCTCCTCAACTGACTCCTGGCTGAAGCTCATCCTTTTATATGCTCTTTTAGAGGTGAACTCAATGGCTGACTCCTCCTCCGAGAGTGAGATTGTGGACACTATGACTTGTGAATCTCCTCCACTGAACTTGTGAATCTCCTGGACTTGTGAATCTCCTGGACTTGTGAATCTTGAGTACTAAATACATTAGTGAACTAGAGAACTGCTAAGCACGATGCTAAAATTAGACAACTGACTTAACACTTTGTAAGAATCCTAACAGTAGGCAAGTAATATGTTTATTTTTCTTGATTACCCATATTTGTTTTTAAATTTATTTTATCTAAAAAAAAAACAGAATAAGAAAAAAGAATAGGAATACAAAACAAAATTAAAGTACCTGCCCGGCAGAATATCAAGGAAGATTCTCTTTAATGCTTTCCCTCAGTTTATTATTCCCTCCTTATCCTATATATAGCATTTTAAAGATAGCTAGGTGGTACAATGAATAGAGAGAGAGGTTTGAATTCAGAAAGACCTGAATTCAAACTGCCATAAGACATGCCTTACCTGTGTAATCCCTGTTTCATTTGTAAAATGAGCATAATAATAGCACTTAACTCACAGAATTTTTATGAATATCAAATGAGAATATTTGTAAAGCACTTAGCACAGTTCCTGGCACATTGTAGCCTGGCACATAAATACTATTAAAAGTCATTTACATATTTTCTCCTCCATTAGACCATGAACTGGTCTTTTGCCTTATACCTATCATCATTACTGTTCCTGGAACATAGATGATGTTTAAAAAATGTAAGGAATCACCTTGTCACCTTTTGTCAGAACAGTGCTAGATTAGAAATACAGCATGAGGAATATATTTTCAGATGTAACCAATAAATGGATTATCTTGCTCCTCTATACTTATTTGTTACAAAAGAAGGCTTTTATTTTGGAGAGTATGGTGGCAAAGTTATGTGAAGCAGTGGTGAGGATAGTGATAGTATTACCAAAGAAAAAAGAAAAGCAAAAGCAAAAAGAGTCAATAAAACATTTAAAAAACATACATAAAAAGCTAAAGGAAGTTCAGAGGGAGACACAAACAAGCAAAGTATTATTAGAAGTACCCCAAGTTAAATCTAATAAATATTAATCACAAAAGATTGTGCTATATATAATAAAGTATCATTATATATAGTCATTTTTCTTGCTCTTCTTTTTATAAGGAAATTAATCATATTTGTTAATATTTATTAAGTCCATAAAAAAAGAAACTTTCAAAAAAAAGATTGATTTTATTTACCCTCAAATTAGCAGTTCTGTGGTTAAAAAAAAAAAAAAAAGGAGAAGCTGAGATGGCATTAAAAAAACAAAAACAAAAAAAAAAAAAACACCAGCACATGGAATGCTTATCAAAATCAATCCAATAGTAAATTGTCAAAAAAAAAAGTTCTACATTTAAGAAGGCAGAAATTATGCATCCTGTATTTTCAGACCACAATGTAATAAAATTAGAATTAAATAACAATACAAGCAGAAGTCATAAAACTACAAATTGAAATCAATATCAAAAATGATTTGGTGAAAAAAATCAGAAAGATCAATTGGCAAACATTTATTAAGTGCCTACTATATACTTGGCACTATGTTGGGCACAGGGTATACACAAAGACAAAACAGTACCTGCCCTCAAGAAGCTTATATTGTATGGTACAGTACTATATGTTTATAATTTAAGAAGTACAAGGCCTTTACTAGATCTTGACAACTTCTCCATATAATATGCTATAGCTCTTTTTTTCATGGCCAGATTCCTAACTAGAGCCATAAACACATTTTACATCCATTTTCTTATTCATACCCTACCACTTAACTTTTAAATTTAATTTAATCAAAATTATCTATTTTGCATTTCATAATGTTCTCTAGTTCTTCTTTGGTCATAAATTTCTTTCTTCTTCATAGATCTGAGAGGTAGACTATCCATTGTTCTCCTAATTTGCTTATATTAACATCCTATATATCTAAATCATGAATCTATATCTTGGTATATGATGCTAAATGTTGGTCAGTACCTAGCCTATCACTTAACTAAAGCCATTCCTTTCAAAGTTCTCAACAAACTCTTAAATGTTAAATCTGGTTTTTTCTCAATCCTACTGGAACTATGCTCAAAAAGTTATCAAACTGTGCATACCTTTGATCCAGCAGTGTTACTACTGAGCTTATATCCCAAAGAGATATTAAAGAAGGGAAAGGGACCTGTATGTGCAAAAATGTTTGTGGCAGCCCTTTTTGTAGTGGCTAGAAACTGGAAATTGAATTTCCCATCAATTGGAGAATGGTTGAGTAAATTGTGGTATATGAATGTTATGGAATATTATTGTTCTGTAAGAAATGACCAGCAGGATGAATATAGAGAGGCTTGGAGAAACTTACACGAATTGACACTGAGTGAAATGAGCAGAACCAGGAGATCATTATACACGTATAATTATAACATTATAACAACAATATTGTATGAGGATGTATTCTGATGAAAGTGGATATCTTCAACAAAGAGAAGATCCAATTCAGTTCCAATTGATCAATGATGGAGAGAATCAGCTACACCCAGAGAAGGAACACTGGAAAATGAATGTGGACTCTTTGCATTTTTGTTTTTCTTCCCAGATTATTTTTACCTTCTGAGTCCAATTTTTCTTGTGCAACAAGGGAACTGTACAGATCTGCATACATATATTGTATATAAGATATACTTTAACATGTTTAACATGTATGAAACTGCCTGCAGTTTCTAGGGGAGAGGGTGGAGAAGGGAAGGGAAAAGTTGGACAGAAGTGAGTGCAAGGGACAATGTTGTAAAGATTACCCATGCATATGTTCTGTCAATAAAAAACTATAATTAAAAAAAAAAAAAACCTCATACTCGAGAGAAACTCTGTAAGTGAAATAAATGTGGAAAATCCTTTAGCTCAACCATTATTCAATACCAGAGACTACATAGTGGAGAGAGTCCCTTTGAATGCTGTGAATTAGTTGTTATCATTTTTATCACTGTATTTAGTGTTTCAGTGTACTGAAACTGTTTTCTCCCTAGTTAAAAGTCTTAGAACAAATCAGCTAAATGTTTAAATATAATTTAGACTTAATTAAACCTGTTATACTTTTATGTTTCCCACAACTATTGTACACATCCAATAAACACTACTTCAATGATTTGTTTTTTAAAAACATTTTTATTTTTTCTGGTTATACATGTATATTAACTTAAACACATTTTAAAAAATAATTGCTTTTTATTTTCAAAATATATGCAAAGATAATTTTCAACATTCACTTTCAAAACCTTGTCTTCCAATTTTTTTCCTCCCTTCATCCCATTCCCCTTCCTTAGAGCGTAAATAATCCAATATGTGTTAATTCTTTTCCAATTATTTTGCTGCACAAGAAAATCAGATCAAAAAGAAAAAAAATGAGAAAGAAAACAAAAAAACAAGTAAGCAACAACAAAAAAGGTGGAAATACTATGTTTTGGTCCACATTCAGTCTCCACAGTCCTCTTTCTGAATGCAGATGGCTCTCTCCATCACAAGTCTATTGGAACTAACCTGAATCAACTCATTGTTGAAAAGAGCCAAGTCCATCAGAATAATGATGGATTATTGCAATGATCATCACATAATCTTGTTGCCATGTACAGCGTTCTTTTGGTTCTCCTCTCTTCACTTACCATCAATTTGTGTAAGTCTCTCCAGGCCTTTCTAAAACCATCCTTGAGATCATTTCTTATAAAACAATAATATTCCATAACATTCATGTACCATAACTTATTTAGCCATTCTCCAACTGATGAATATCCACTCATTTTCCAGTTCCTTGCCACCACAAAAAAGGACTGCTACAAACATTTTTGCACATATGGATTCTTTTCCCTTTCTTAAACACATTTTTTATGAATCATGTTAAAAAAAATCAGAACAAAAGGGGAAAAAACACAGGAAAGAAAAGAAAAAAAATAGTGAACATACCATGTGTTGATTTACATTTGATCTCCATAGTTCTCTTTCTGGATGCAAATGGTGTTTTGTATCCAAAGTTTATTGATACTCTGTTGATCACTGAAACATGGAAAGAGCCAAGTCTTTCATAGTTGATAATCGCACATACTTACTGTTACTGTATACAATGTATTCCTGGTTCTGCTTGTTTTGTTTAGCATCAGTCATGTAAATCTTTCCAGGCTTTTATAAAATCATCTTATTCCATTACCTTCTTATACCTCAACTTATTTAGTCATTCCCCAATTGATGGACATCTACTCATTTTCCAATTCTTTGCTACCACCAAAAGAGCTACTACAAACATTTTAACACATGTGGATCCTTTCCCTTCCTTTATGATTTCCTTGGAATACAGACCCCATTCACTGAATTCTTGATTCTTCTTTCATGCCCTGTATTTAGGCTGCTGCCAAACATTCCATATTCTATCTTTGAAAGAACTTAATTCACTCCTTTCTTTCCATCTTCTGCTACCATCCTAGTCTATCACATAATGTATTAAATTATTACAGCTGGAAAGATTCTTGAAGCTATATAGTCCAACTCTCCCATTTTATAGTTGAGAAATCTGAGATTTAAAGGTTAAAAAGTGGCAGACCCAGGTTCTGAGCCCATGTTAACCAATTTTGAACCTGGCATTTTTTATATTGTACTACTCTGTTTTATAATTATCTACTCCCTGGATCTATTCTGTTTCATGTTTGCTGATAAATACTAGTATTTTTTAATTGGGTATTAATTTAGTTTATAAAGTACTATCATGTAATAGAGCACAGCAAATTATTGCAATGTTATAACAAACTGAAGTACCTTATTTAAAAAAAATCACAGAGCTAGCATTTAAAAAGCCAAGACTAGGAACCAAAGTATTCAAACTACAAATATACTATTAGACTTTCAGCAAGATAACAAAGCAAAAAGCTAAAAAGCTAAATGTACTTCCCAAGTGCAGAGTTAACCATTAGACAAAAAAGTTTCAAGAAGAAAATTGCTTAAATGAAAAGCAACAGAAAAATAAATGAAAGGGGAAAGAAGAAAACAGGTTCAACAGGATTAATAAATATTAAAAATTAAAAGAAAACAAGGAAAGAAAGAGATTAGGAGATGATCAATATCAACAGTGGCCACAGAAAAGAAACTGAAATTTATGTGACATATCAACATAAATAAAAAGTGTTTTGAAGTAAATAAAAGCATGATCAATAAGAAAGAAATTGACAATAAGGAAGGAACAAGACAAAAATAACAAAATTCAGCAGTTTAGAAATAAAAGAATAAATAAAACTATGGATTTGTTGAGGATAAAATGGAAGAAGCATCAGAATAGTAAAACATTTTTTAAAACTCTTTATAACTTTACAAGCAAGGATGACAGTAGTAGAGGAAAAAAACACGGGAAGATTACTTAAAGATTTTAAGACTCTCAAAAAAATGCAAAGTAAGAATATTTCAAGAAATTGCTCTAAGAAACCTTCCAGAATTACTTGATATCAAGGAATTTATGTCAATTGACTCCTAAAGACTCTTTCTGCTTTAAATCTATAATCCACAGAACACCAACAAAGGTAAGCCCCAAATTCAAATTACCCAGACATACTTTCATCAGATTCCATGATTTTAGTGATAACAGGATGCTTTTATAAACATTTAAGAATAAAAGCATCTTAGATTTAAAAATATCATTCTCAGTTGTATTAGATTTTTAAAAGTTTTAAGATAAAGAATGATGGAAATTTGGAATACAATGTATCAAAAATGAAGAGAAAGTGGCCTTCATCCCTAAATCAACTATTTCATTAAAATGGGCTTTTTCCCCCAAAGGCAAAAGATGGTCTTTTTTTGAACAACATATGAATTTTATCTACTTGTAAAGGCAATTCTACTCAAATGAGGGATGGTAAGGAACATTTTGTTTTTAAATGTGTTAATAGAAATTTTTAGGAACTACATTTACTATTGTGTGTATATGTTGTATACATATGTGTGTGTATTATGTTGCACATAAGTATATGTACAAAAATTTGAATTAATTGAACTCAAGTTGAAATAAGGTAATTTTCCTTTTTGACAAAGCAATTTGATGACATAATAGAAGAAAAACCAATTTAAACTATTAAAACTTTCAGTATACCTACATTGAATCCCTATATTGATTTACCTCACTTCTATTATGTATTATTTATATAATTGGTTCAAATCACTTAAGTTATCTGGGCCTCAGTTTTCTCATTTGTAAAATGAGGAGATTGAACTAGATAATTTTAAGGTCTTTCCATCTGCATATTTATGATCCTATGAATGCATTTCTAAAAATAATATTTTTCATATTGGAAATATACTTGACACAGAATAAAAAAGCATTTATAGATCTTAAATAAGAAGAAAGACTAAAATTTGTTGCTTTTCAGCTGACTCCAAAATATTCACAAGTTGCCATTATATGAAACAACGCTAATTTCATATTACAAATTATTAACAGAAAGAAACATGAAAATTAGTTCATGATTAAAGTTGCCATTAACAATGAAGAAAAAGCAGTATTAAATAAGTTTATCCAATAGCAACTAAACCTCGAATGGAAATTACTTAAATTGCAAAGAGATTTAGATAAAAAAAAAAAAAAACAGTAATAGGAAGAGATTCCTCTAACAAACTATGCCAAATTTAAAAATAATAAGAAGAAGCTACATATTTGAAAAGAAATATTTTAAATTAGATTTGATTCATAAATGGAGAAAAGTAAATGGGGGTGGAGTATGGGGATAGAAAGTAAGAAAAATAGAAACAATTAACCTTAATGTATAGACAATCAGTGAATTAGTGATTTTATTTTGAATTAATCACTTTCATACACTGCCCCATTTCAAAATGTTATCTTAATGAAGTAGTTTCCCATATCTATTTGGGTTGAATAAGTTTATAAACTAGTTCTCTGTAGAGAACTAATTAATAGTGGTTGAAATGCCTGGTCATTCTGTTAATAAAAGTACTAATCTTAATTATCATGGAGGGAGGTATTAGAAAATGACAGCTGTTTTTAAAAATGTAATTACTACTTGAATGAAGGTCATTAATTATGAGGTTACTATATTTTATATCATAGTTATTTGTGTTACATCCATTGTAAGCTGTAAGCTCTGAAAGAGCAACATTTGTCTTAAACTGTATCTTTGTCCAGTGCCTAGCATCTTGTTCTTCACACAAAAAATATTTAATAAATAACTGAATATTGAAAAAAATAGGAAAGAAACAATGGAATTAATTTTTTAAAATCAGCTATTTTCAAAAGGAACAATAAAATTGGCATTAACAACTTTATATTAAAGAGAGAGATCACAATAAAGAAGAAAAAATTTTTAAATAGCAAATTGCTGCATGCCAACAAAAGTAAGATTCAAAATATATAACAAACTACCAGTTCAAGAAAGTATATATATATATATATATATATATATATATATATATATATATATATATACTTTTAAAAAAAGTATACCTTTTTTACTTTATTCTTTATTTTTCCTTTTTTATCTGTCTACATCTCCTTTGAGGTATAATAGCTTAAAGAATATAGAAAATTTAGTGACTTTTTCATGATTAAAATTGCTGTTCATAATACCTGTACCATTTAATATCTCCATCAAATAGTATTTTTATTATTTATCAGATGCTGTGCTAAGTTCTGGGGATATAAAGGTAAAAACACTGTCCCTGACCTCAGTAAATTTTCATACTAATGGGGGAGACTATCTGAGTAATCTTAGAGAGAAAATAATCTCAGAAAAAATTTAGTTTCAATTGCAAGGGAGGGAGTACAGTGTCAAGATATAGATCAAAATGACTGATGTCCTGATGCAGTGAGATCTTAATCTTTTTAAACTGAAATTTTTCCCAAGTCCCAGTGTGTCTGAGGCAATACCCATTCAGGAGTCAAAGGCTAGGCAAGAAATAAGGCAAAAGACTGCCTAAGAAGTCTGGGAAAAGAAAACTATCAGAGTTTCTGATCAGTAAAAAGCAATTGCTTAGCTTGATGGAAGGAACTATTACTTAGCAATAAGAGCTGTCCCAAAATGGGATAGTCTTGCTTAGGAGGTATTGGTTTCTTTTTTTGTGGGAGTTTTCAGGCAGAGTCTAGATGCCTAGTTGTCTAATGTATTATAGTGGTAATTCTTTTGTGGCTTGGACTGTTGAGGCCCTTCCCATTATGAGTTTTTTTATGATTCTGATTGAGCTATTTCTCTCCCCCGCCCCAACAGGGTTCAAATTTCCAAACCTGATGTAATATCCCATTTCAAACAAAGGCAAGATTCTTGGATCCTGGAGAGAGATGTTCCAAGAGGCAGAGTTGTGAGTCAGTGAGAACTGGGTGAAAATCACTGTTAAAAAATACAGTATGGATATTAACTGGAGAAATGCTCACTTTGGCTGGAAAGCTCTCTTGAAGATTTTCTTCATTAATCTTTATTGTCACTTAAATTTATTATCATTCCAACATATTTTCCTCTGTCAGAAGAATAAGTACTCTGTTTCTTCTTAAAGTTAACTGAATCCATCTGGATTCTATTTTCTCTCCTTTCTTTTTCTTCTTTATTACTTGTCTGAAAGACCTTTATGACTTGATCATCCCTTGATTTTTGGTATAATTAATATCTCCCTTTTCACAAATTGCTTCCCTTATTCCTTCAAATATGGATTACTTCTTTTATAAGGCAGAAAATACCCTTACCCAGCACCACCTAGTAATTGTCCAGTTTCTTTCAGTACCAAACATTTCAATATTATAGTTTATTTTTACTGCCTTCACTTCCTCATTATTTGTGTCTTAAGCCAGGCAAGCTAAAGTCTATTCCCTGAGCTTAATTGAAAATACTCTTTTATTCAGTTAATCAATCAGTATTTGTTGTCTCCTCTGCCAAATTCTGTGTTAGGTGATTGGGATTATATCTTATCTTAGAGGCAACAGGAACACAGTGGAGCTTCTTGAGCAGAAGTATGACACAGCTTGAGCCAGAATCTCAATTCCAGATCATCAGGGAATCATCCAGGCAAAAGATAATAAGGGCCTGAACTAGGGTGGTTGTGATGTGAATGATGAGGTAGCTCTAAGAGAGAGATTATAAGAAAAGACAAAATTTGATAATTGACTAGATGGAGGGTGTTAATTTGGAAGGAATGAAGAATAGATTGATCCATTAATCTATATAAAACACCAATAAATTATTAAGTGCTTATTAGATTAACTAATGAAGGTACTGGCAATAAATTAATTAACCCAATAAACATTTATTAAGACCCTTTATATCCCACACACTATGCTGAGTTTTAGAGCTATAGAAAGAGGTAAAAAACAGTGTCTGCCTTCAAAGAGCAAATTCAAAGCAAGCTATATATAGGATAAATAGTAATTAATTAAAAAGAGGGAAGGCACCAAAATTAAGAGGAGGTTGGGGAACTAGCAAATTGAGGAATCAGGAAGAACATGGGGTTGAGACTTCAAGGAAGCAAGAATTCTGCAAGATGGAGAAAAGGAAAGTGTACATTTTAAGCATGATTTTGGCTAAAGTCATGTATGAAGAACAACATAGCCAGTTTAATAGACTGTAGCATATAGAGAGGGAAGTTATGTGTAATGAAGCTGGAAAAACTGGGATTAGGTTGCAAAGTTAATTTATCCTAGAGTCAATAAGAGAGCCACCATACTTCATTCATTAGAAGAATAACATGGTCAAATCTGTGATTATGGAAAATCACTTTGCTATCTATTTAGAAGTTGGATTAATTATATTGGAGAGAGAAGTAATAAGAGCTTGTAATAAGAGCTTGAATTAGGGTGGTAGCTTTTTGAGAAGTAAGGAGGAAGATATAATAGATATTTTGGAGAGGAATAATAATCTTTGGCAAATGATTGGATATATAGAGTGAGGGAAAGTGGAGAGTGAAAAATTTTGCCCAGGTGATATAAATGAATGATGGTTTATTTGACAAAAATTCAACAGAGGGATGAAATTGTGGGATACAAATTAACTCTGTTTTGGAAATGTTGAGTTTGAGATGTTTACAGGATATCCAGCTAGTTTTGTCCAGAAGCAATCATGTGGGACTGAAGCTTAAGTATGAGACTGGAGTTAGATATAGATTTGAGAGTCATCTTCATGGAGATGATCATTAAACCCATGAGAACTGAAGAGGTCAACAAAAAAGAGCAGAAAAGAGAAAGAACTCAGGACAAAGTATTAAAATATACTTGTGTGTATGATTTGGATGGATGACACAGCAAAAGACACTGAGGAGAGGTCAATTAGGTAGAGGCATAGCTTTACTTCTCCTGATTCCTTGTGCACTGATTTTCTATTAAGAACTTATACCAATGGTTCAAGCCTGCCTTATTCCTATGGTCTAATTAAGTCAGAGAATAATCTCAATACAATTTAAGGAAAAATTAGCCTAGCTTGCAAAGGGTAAGGTCTTAAGAACAGCTAGCCCAACCTATATGGTTAGGAAATTTAAAATATTAATCAAGCCTACATTTCAGAGACTTTCACAATGCTACAAAAGATTCAATAATAAATTAAAGGAGAAGAAGTAAAGGAAAAAGGGGAAGACAGGGTTTTTTTAAATTTTTCTTACAATTTGGCTATGAAAGATCTAGTGAAGATCTTTAAGGATGGGGAATGGAGAATGAACTAGTAATTAGGGAGAAATTAAAGATTAGAGAGAATTGATTATTGAGAAGGCAGTCTGGTAAAGAAGGCTAGAGGAGATGGGATCAAGGAAATATGTAGGGATATTGACTTTAGCAAGAAGTTGACCTTATTAAGAGAAGATAGTAAAAGGATAATGTCAAGGACTTTTGAGGAAGGGGAGGAAGGGGAGGAAGGGGATGGGGAGAGAAAGGGAAGGAAAGGGAGATCATGACAAATGACCTCTATTTTCTCAGTAAAGTATGTTTAATTATTTATTCTCAATTAATTCATTATTTGTAATTATCTAAGCACATTTCAATGTTGTCCTCACAAAGATAATGGAGGAACTGATTAGATCACTAAGTGAGAATGTAGATAGAGAAGAAGAGTGGGCCCAGAACTGAATCTTGGAATTGGGAAGACATAATGACATCATATAGGAGAATGAGGAGCAAAAGCATTTTCCCCTTAGAAATTTTGCTATGAAAGAGAGGAGAGGTATGGGACACTCATTTGAAAGCAAGGTAAGGTCATTGGTTTGCTTTTTTTTTTTTTTTTAAGATTGAGGAAAATAAATTTTTTTGGTAAGCAGCAATGAATCCATGGATAAGAAGGGTTTGAAAATTAGGAAGAGTGATAACATGTTCAGTGAGGCAAGCTCTCAAAAGAGAAAGGAAGGAATAGTATCAGATATTTTGGAAAAGAGATCATCTTCCAAGATCTTATTAATATTTTATAAAACTGATAAACTATTTTAAACAATACAAAAATAACTGTCTCCATACCTACCAAAGGAAGGGGTGTATTTTGTCATATGCTTCTTTTTTTAGATTCTTGCTTTTGGTCTTGCTAGTCCATCCTTTTCTTCCCTCCAATCTACTATATTCTGCTCCCTCCTTTCTTCTTATATAATCCTAACAGTCTTGTAAGCTCTAGTTCAGACCTTCATGAAGGACTTCTAAACTATCAAAGATAACATTGATACCTACCTTCTCCAAAATTTCCATTGCTATTTATATGTAGTCTGTTCCACAAAACTTCTTACTTTATATTATGTATATTTATATATTATATTATGTATATTTATATATGTATGTATGTTTATATTATGTATAATTCTTTTTTTTTTTACTTCTTACTTAGATTTTTCAGCTTTTGGAAGAGAGAAGTTATATTTTGTGTCCCCAGTACTAGACACTTAACTAAATAGTTAAGTTAATGGTTCACTAAATAGTTGATTTTTTAAAAAATGAAAATAGATGAAAGAGAAATAATTCTCTTTCCTTTTTTGTTGGGACCACCTATTCCATAACATTTATTTCTTTTGTCTTACCACACACAATTCATTAATTTGTTCTTTTAACAAGTATTTATAAATTAAGTTTCATGTTCAGAGTTTTAAAAAAAGGCTCTCTTAAAAATTATCAATAAATTAGAAATTTTTGATATGATAAGAAGTGTTTTAATTATCTGTAATTATCTAAGTACATTTCAATGTTGTCTTCACAAAGATAATAGAGGAATTAATGAGATCATTAAGTGAGAGAATGTAGATAGAGAAAAAGAGTGGGCCCAGAACTGAACCTTGGAATTAGGAAGACATAATGATATCATATAGAAGAAGACTAAATGTGACACTGGGAAAATCATAACTTCTGAAAGTCTGATTTCTTTACTTTTAAAATAAGCATTGAAATATTAACCTCCTTCCTACTGAAGACTGTAGCAAAAAAAAAAAAGTCCTTTTGGAAACCTAGAAATATAGAATAGAAACACAGAAATGTGCATTGTTGCTATTATTTTAGAGGCATTAAATATAATACTGATGTTAATAATAGAAGAAAGAGACTATGTTCAGAGAGAAGTAAAATAAAGGAGATGTGAAAATCCAGAATGGGAGAATGGAATCCCTGAAATTGTGGAATATCACCCCTTGAAACTGATAATCAGTCTCAAGAGATGAGATTGGAATTGAGGACTTTTCTACATAGCAGAAAGTTTCTTAGAAAGTTTAGGGAAACTCATACTGACGCCATTCCATGGAGCAGCTAAGTAAAAGTTTAAGTATGTAAGAACAGTTATAACCTAGTACTGAAAGGTCTACTTTGGGTCCTTAGGTATTAGGTCTACTTTGGATTCCTTAAATAAAGAAAACCTTGCTTTTTCAATGATTAAAAGATCTAGAAAAAATAGTATTACCTTTGGATTAGAGTTTGAAAAAAAAGGTTGAAACAGAAAGCAAACTGTAAACTGTGAAAGCCTGGTGTATATGTTAACTTGGCCAAATTAAACAGATTAAAAATCATCAATATAGCTATAATTTAACTAAGGTGATTGTATGAAGATTCTTTTACATTATAATAAGAATTTATGCACATTCATAGCGGACTATATTGTTCTGAAAAGTACAAGCTTATCAAGGAAAGCTTATCATTTTATACAAAATTATCAAGGAACTGGCGAAAAAGGGGAAGAACTATGACCCCTGGACACAATTTTATTTGCTATGTGATAATAATAGGAAATTACATATATGGTGGAAGAGTTAGCTCAGGATCCTTATATTTTGTGTTTAATTTCACCACAGCACTGGGTTAACATATTATCTTTCTAGGAACTTAAAGATTAGGTAGGAAAGCAAGACACTTATTGGGAAAACACATTTTTAAAAATACACATGTAAGGCTATTAGTATCAAAGTAAATAATGCAGACTGTTAGTATAGGGGTTCTGGGAATAGAGTTCAGAATAGGGAGCAAAGATTAGGAAAAATTTGGGGGGGGATATTTGAAGAAGTTTGGACTTGAAAAGGAAATAATGGTTAAGATGTATTTAAACATGTTGAAGGCAAAGTGAATGATTTGAACAAAGGATTTGAATCCTTTGTATATATAATAAATATGTCATATATATTATATATGTGTATATAATGTGTAATATAAGGACAATAAAAAGGTTAATTAGCCTAAAGTGGATGGTCTATGGTAGGTGGAAAGTAGTGAAAAATAAGTCTGAATAGTTATGATCGGGGAAGAATTGATTTTTTTTTAAATTTCAGGCAATAGAGAGTTGCTATAAAATCTCTTCTATAATGTAACGTGAAGAAAATAGCATTTTAAGAAGACTCATTTGTAGAATAGCATGTAGAATTTACCAATTGGCAGCAGATTGGCCATCTAGAAGTCTGTGACAGCAATCTAC
This sequence comes from Antechinus flavipes, assembly GCF_016432865.1. Taxonomy (NCBI): domain Eukaryota; kingdom Metazoa; phylum Chordata; class Mammalia; order Dasyuromorphia; family Dasyuridae; genus Antechinus; species Antechinus flavipes. Next base: position 181,958,367 of record NC_067401.1, read on the forward strand.
AGATAAAAGCCTGATCTTAGATACTAACAATTTGTACTTCCTTGAGAGCAGACTCTTAAGACTGCTTTCCTCGTTTTTAATTATCTCCATTCCTTCTAATTAGCTAAATCTTCTGATCATCTGTCTTTTTTACATCTTAGATAACATCATTTTTCATGAACACTGGATTAGTCATTCACCAATTCATACTGGGATTCAGGAACTAAGAGTCCCATTCTCAGTTGATCTAACTATAGGATTTATTTACTGCACTTAAATTGATACACAGTTCTGGACAAAAACTGTTAAGGATACATATGCACTGACTAACTGCCTCATTATCACCTAGCTTCAATATTTGATTTGAGAAACCTAGGACTCTAGGTTATATTATTTCCAAATCCTGACTTCTAATTAGTTGTCATTGATCCTCAGAGACTCCTTGGTAGATGAATGTAGGTACCTTCAGATAAGTTACTTTTTCCTGGATTCTACATAGCCTTCCATGGTAGAGCAACTGGGTTGACTAACCCAAATCACTTATCTGCTTTTTAGATGGATATGACTCTTCACTTCCCACCAGAAGCCAGGAGGGTGAACCTTTGCCTTTCCTTGGTCATCTTCTGTTTTCCTTTAATTTTAAGAGGAAATTCTTAAAAACAAGACAAAAAAATTACTTATAATTTGCTAGAAACAAATTGTTCCTCTGCCCATGTTTCCCTACTCCCTCTTCTTTCTTCCTTGCATTATCTGGTATGTATCCCAACCTTCAATCCCACCCCACTTTTCATCCTCACGTTCTGTCTATTCTGACTTCTTGACAGTATTATAAATAACTAATGGTTGAGTTTGCTCATTTAAATATAGAGACCCAGAAGTTCTTCAATATAATAAATTA